>NC_134572.1:10744166-11095000 GCF_050947875.1 Dermacentor variabilis | reverse complement strand
GCCGGTCTTGTGACAATTAGTAAGAGTTACAAATAAACGCCGTACAGGTCTACGCCCCTACATCCAGTCAGTGGGGGAATATGGCATAGGTTCTAGGAAAAGCAGGGGAGAGTTATTAGTAGAGTTTGCAGAACAGAATGCTATGCGGATAATGAGTACCTTCTTCCGCAAGCGGGATAGCCGAAAGTGGAGGTGGAGGAGCCCAAACGGCGAGACTAGAAATGAAATAGACCTCATACTCTGCACTAACCCTGGCATCATACAAGATGCGGACGTGCTCGGCAAGATGCGCTGCAGTGACCCTAGGAGGGTAAGAACTCGAATTATCCTAGACTTGAGGAGGGAACGGAAGAAACTGGCACATAAGAAGCCGATCAATGAGTTAGCGGCAAGAGGGAAAATAGAGGAATTGCGGATCAATCTTGGAAGAACGCTGACATAATCCATAAGAAAGGGGACGCCAAAGACTTGAAAAATTATAGATCGATCAGCTTACTGTCCGTTTCCTACTAAGTATTTACTAAGGTAATCACAAATAGAATCAAGAATACCTTAGACTTCTGTCAACCAAAGGACCAGGCAAGATTTCGTAAAGGCTCCTCAACAATAGACGATATTCACACTATCAATCAGGTGATAGAGAAATGTGCGGAATATAACCGACCCTTATATATAGCTTTCATTGATTACGAGAAAGCGTTTGACTCAGTGGAAACCTCAGCAATCATGGAGGCATTACGGAATCAGGGTGTAGACGAGCCGTATGTAAAAATACTGAAATAAATCTATAGCGGCTCCACAGCCACTGTAGTCCTCCATAAAGAAAGCAACAAAATCCCGATAAAGAAAGGCGTCAGGCAGGGAGATACGATCTCTCCAATGCTATTCACAGCGTGTTTACAGAGGTATTCAGAGACCTGGATTGGGAAGAATTGGGGATAAGAGTTAACGGGGAAAAGCTTCGTAACTTGCGGTTCGCTGATGATATTGCCTTGCTTAGTAACTCAGGGGACCAACTGCAATGCATGCTCACGGACCTGGAGAAGCAAAGCAGAAGAGTGGGTCTAAAGATTAATCTGCAGAAAACTAAAGTAATGTTTAACAGTATCTCAAGAGAACAGCAGTTTACGATAGGTAGCGAGGCACTGGAAGTGGTAAGGGAATACATCTACTTAGGGCAGGTAGTGACCGCGGATCCGGATCATGAGACTGAAATAATCCGAAGAATAAGAATGGGCTGGGGTGCGTTTGGCAGGCATTCTCAGGTCATGAACAGCAGGTTGCCATTATCCCTCAAAAGAAAAGTGTATAACAGCTGTGTCTTACCAGTACTCATCTGCGGGGTAGAATCCTGGACGCTTAAGAAAATGGTTCTACTTAAATTGAGGACGACGCAACGAGTTATGGAAAGAATGATGGGTGTAACGTTAAGGGATAAGGAAAGAGCAGATTTGGTGGGGGTACAAACGCGAGTTAACGACATCTTAGTTGATATCAAGAAAAAGAAATGGGCATGGGCAGAACATGTAATGAGGAGGGAGATAACCGATGGTCATTAAGGGTTGCGGACTGGATTCCAAGAGAAGGAAAGTGTAGCAGGGGGTACAAAAAGTTAGGTGGCCGGATGAGATTAAGAAGTTTGCAGGGACAACATGGAAACAATTAGCACATGACCGAGGTAGTTGGAGAAGTACGGGAGAGGCCTTTGACCTGCATTGAGCGTAGCCAGGCTGATGCTGATGACAGGGGGGGTGGGAGGTGAAGCAACACAGCATATGAGAGACGCCGTGTGATGTCGGGCTCCGGATTATTGTTGACCGCCTGCCGTTTTTCACGTGCACCCGAAGCTCGCCCACGAGCTTTGTTGCGTTGCACTCCCATCTGCATGTAGCTGCCGCAGCATGAAAATCGTACCCACCGCCTTACATGTAAGCATTCACTAGTAAAACGCCATATCCATTGAGCTACAGCAGTGGTGGCGTCATCGGTATATTTCATCGGCCCATGCCGGCATGATGAGGTTCCTGGCTGCCCGGTATAGTATGTGTTTAACGCTGGGCATAGAATCATGAAATGTAGGCTCGGTTCCTTGCTCCAACCAGTGGCGCGTGAGTTGTCAATAGTTACGTGCTGACAGGTGATGAGTAGTGTCTGGCGAGGTTCTGCGACATGCCCGGACTATGCCTCATGTTTGAGAACTACTATGGTTTGCGACGTATACGCCGTCTGAAACCTGTTTGACGTAGCACTTGCAATCAATCCATGCTTCAAATTCATCGTGCTATACGCGGTCGATAGTGTCGTATTTCTGTAGTTTGATCACCGGTAGGCACGGACGCGTGCTACAACGTCGTTCTCCTCACCGGTAAAAAAAAAAAAAAACTTTTTTAAACCTTCAAGACGGTGAGGGGCAGTAGAACTATGATTAGCGGCACAACGCCGAGATGTTTTAACGAGTTTTCAGCTGCCTGCGACCGCGTTCTGAATTGCGGAATCTCTGCAGCTCGTCCGAGTTCGGACCAGCGGCCGCAAAATTGAACGGATTAGTATGTGCTGCCATTCCGCCACAGTTTAATATCGAGCGCCTGACGGCGAGATTGCTCCGTGCCAGGATACGCCAGGAGTAATCCTTGTTGGCGGTTGCTGTCCACGATATCTATCGAGAGAACACAGCGCTATTCGCGAGGTGTCCAATGTGTGAATGCGCCGGCTTAAAAGCTGATTATTATCGCAAAAAAGTCTCCGGCACTACTTCGAGTACACTTTTGACGCATTTTTACTGCTCGTTCATGGAGACGGTACTTGATATTGGCAACTCGCGTGATGGTTTATTGGCCCGTGTTGTTGTTTCTCAGAGCTGACTGGGACTGAGCATTGCAGATGACTACAAGTACGTCACAAAACTGCTTATAAGCTCGGGGAACATCTTGTGCGAATCAGTGTGTGCCATGATGAGAAGTTGGGGCTAGGAAGGGGTTGCTTGGACCGTGTATCTGAAGTGATAGTCGTCCCAAACACGGGCCCCAAGTCTCGCCTCTGACTCTACGATGACTGTACAGAGCCAACAGAAATTAGGATAACTTAGCACAGCGTTAACATTCTATCGTTACCGATACCACTTGCCGCTCATTGCGCATACGCAATTGGGAAAGAAGCTGTAACGGTAGCGCTATCTTGAACGTTTTGCTTTTAATCTCCTGATACGAGGGATTTCCTCTGGTATAGCCATTTTGCATGCGATAACTTGAATAGGCCGTATTTTTGGAAGAAGCTGGCTCTATAATGTTCCAACTGCGATGTTAACGCCATGGTTCAGTTTATTCTACTCCGCCTGCAAGGAATGCGAAATATACAGGCTCCTGACTGACTTCCAGACAGGTGTGCTATGTAAAGAACACCAGTTCTTCAAATGGAGGTGCGCTGCTAATGATAAAAATGTAGTTGAACTTTGGGTACTCTGCTCTGTTGCAGCAAACGGGCCCCATTCTTTCGTGCCGTTCTTCTCTTTTGAAGCAATGACATCACTCCAATATGGCCGGGTGAGAAAACGTAAATACTTCAACGGCACGTAGAACCATAAATTCAAATCTTTCAGGCTTTCCTCGCTCTTCACTTCTGGTCTTTGCGTGAGACGTGGCGTGTTCGATTCGTGCACTTTAAAAAAAACAATAAACAAAGGACAAGAAAATAAGGTTTCGCAGGCGTCAGCACCGGCGACGTCAAATAACCTCCCACAAAAGGCGGAGAAATGAGCGAGTGCCGCAGGCGTCGAGAATTGCCGATGGCCGCCTGCTGCCCTCTGTGACAGACGTATTATTGTCCCTTATTTTGTATTGCTAGAATATGTCTGCCCATCCGTCGATCGGAAATCGCACGTCCTTCTGGCGGCCACACAACGCCGCCTTTCTTGCCCGCTTTCACCGCGGGCTGTCATTGGACAACGGCAGCGCTGTGACGCACGAGCGGCGCTTAGCCATTGGACGGCAGGACCCGGAAATTGCATGCGGGTTTGGAAGCTCTACAAAGGGCGCTAACGCGGCCAGACCCACACACTCGATCGCGATGGCGACGGCGATGGCGCTTCTTCTGCTGATCGGTTTGAACGTAGTAGTGGGAGCTCTTGCGTCCCCGGGACAAGCCATACCTTGGATGGGGCGGCGCGACATGAACTTGGCTCGCACAGGTAACATTTCCAGACACGTCATGCGGAACTGCAGCCGAAGACCGTTTCTTAAACCGGATTTTACGAATTCGTTGTCTAACGAACAAATTACAATCGTTTTAGAAGTGCCTGTAGACTTCAATATTTTTCATAATCTGATAACGAAAAATTGCGATTATGGTGCAAGTAAGCCCATAAGAACACAAATATACATTAAACTTTTCCACCTCTTGAGATGGAAGCTTATACTACGTTTAACTAAATTGCTCATAGCCATACGCGCCTAAAATTGCCGGTAAATATGTGCGGGTCCTCGGCATAAAGCATAATATGCTTGCTCTTTCGGATATATATGCATCAGTGTAGCCTGGCCAGCACATTCCTGTTCACACGTATATAGCGATAATTATGCAATTTTTGTGCGCGCCTAAGGAGAAGGCGCCATGCGACATAAGCGCTGTCTATCCTGTAAAGCCTCTGTGAAGCGACTTTCCGAGCTCCGTAGTTCAACATTAATATTCGTACCGATGCAATTACGGCAAAGGAAAGTCGATTAGCGAGATTTTGTATCTTGTGCGACTCTAATAAAATCAATGACTGATTATCTTTAAAACTTCCTGTAACTTCATGTGACCGCTAAAGGTGCGTAAAAATATTAGTGTACTGCAGTTTAGAGAACATGTCTGTTGTTTTCCGGAGCTCAAGACAACTAACACAGGAAAAAAGAACACCTCCGCTGTGCGCCATAAATTAGAATGACGTGAAACAGCCCACTAAGGTGCACGGCGTCGTAAGAACACGCGTACCAGCCTTTTCCTCATGAAGACGTTCTACACTATATCAAGAACCAACTTTCCAGACAAATGTTCTGGATATCTGAAACGTAATATGCTATAGCATCCTAAACTGAAAAGCAATATTGAGAGAGAGACAGAAAGCTTACGTATAACTGCCTATGTGGTAACCTTGTGGTGGGAGGGGATGTTGAGGGGCGTGTGGAAGGACGTGTTTCATTCGTAGACAGGTAAGTGTATTGTGGAGCTATTACGCATCGCGATGGAGACCTGTTGCAACTCCTTGAACACGCCGTCGAGCGATAGGAGATTCGTGTCGTGGTCAGCAAGGGCTATAGAACACCGGAAATGGCTTATCTATCAGCCTGCGTGATGAACATATGTTGCGCGAAATGGACAATTAAAAGAATTGCTTTCTTTTTCAGGCCCTAAGTTGAAAAAAAAAAGAAACTGAACAAGTACGAGGGAGCTTTAACAGGCGGCCGCTACCTTGGACATGAAGTATTGCTTTCTCAAAAAAAAAAAAAAAAAGAAGAAAGAAAGAAACGTGAGAAGAGATACGAATAAATTTGTCCTTCACAGATGCCTTGCAAGAAAACTCTCGCAAATGAGCTTTTGCTCACGATTTTCGCAAAAGTTTCTGATTCCTTTCTGATCTATCGGAAGTTGCTTGTGCAGCGGCATCTGAGGTTATCGTTGCGTAATTCTTGAATATCTAACACATTGCCGTTTGAAAGCATGGGTTAAAATGCGAGAACTTCATCCCCGCATGTGCTCATTGATGGCGCAATTGTTAAGCGTCCAAGTGTTCCAAGTGTCCAAGTGACTTGACAACTGCTATTTCCGCCAATTTTCTTGCCTGTCATTATTCTATGGTTCCGTGAGGTTGACCCAGAATTTTCCTCTCGCCCACCAACCACATCTTGCAGCTACGATGCCGGCCACGCGCCTATGTGGTCGTTTCTTAGGTCACGTTCAATCCGCCTAGACAACTTGCCTCGATAGTCTTACGAGCGCAGCTCTTAGGCGCCCGTTCCTGCGTTGAGCGTCTTCGTAACCGAACGAGCACCGCGAATAATAATAATAATAATAATAATAATAATAATAATAATAATAATAATAATAATAATAATAATAATAATAGCTTTATAGGGATCACGCGTTTACATGATGATGGAGGCCTGCAGAAAAAGCTGTCATAATGGCAGCTTGACAAGGCCGCAGGCCCCCGCACTGGCAACTTCACGTAGCGATAACAAAATCATGCAAAATTTAACATAGAATTCCACAAGCATTGAAAGATGTGCATACAAAAGAAAAAAAATACATTCAACTTTTATGGCATCGTGTTTCAATGTCGAGAAGTGCGAACCGCATACATTCAAATTTCAGGACACCATACATCTAACAAAGTTTTTAAATTCACAATCAACAGCATTTGTCGACAAATTCGACTTCGCCCTGCCATCTGCTAGCCGCCTGGTTAGCTCAGATGGTAGAGCGGCTGCCCCGGACAGGCGGTGGTCCCGGGTTCGAGTCCCGGACCAGGACGAATTTTTCTTCAACTATGAGGCTTTTCTTTCGAGGAACCCGCATGGGTTTCCTTTCTAGCAATTGCTACGAACGGGTGGATGTTTGATTTTCGCTTTATTCATCAACAGACAGAAGTTACTGCATACATCTAAAAAAGTTTAAATTCACAGTCAATTAAACAAACAGAAGTTACTACATTAACAAAGACAAATCCACACAAAGGCTTGACTTTAAACATAGAGCGTAACTCCGACAATATATTACCACCGGAAATATGTACAAAAAGCATTGTAATGAAAGAAAGAAAATGGAAGAATAGCGAAGTGATTTCGTGTTTCTTTTTTTATTTACTAAAGTAGTCACGGAAGTTTCTTGAAAGTAATGTTCTCAGGTTGAATGTTTTTCTTATGCGATTAATTTAACAACCTCGGTAGCCGGTTTTTAAACATTTGTAAACCATATGTTGTCCTACATGTTGTAATGGTTGGGGTCGGGCATGAAATAGGTGGTAGCTGGCCCATGCCGTCGTCCAACTTATTCACGCTGAGGACGTTGTTGAAGGTAGAGACTTGTTCTGATCGAGAACGAGGAATATGGAATTTATTTAAAGTATGTACATGAGAACGTCAAAGTTCATCAGTCTAACATGACTGAAAGAGGAATGCACATCGCAGCAGCGCCGAGGGGGTCTTGACGCGGCACGTCGTCGTCCCTACAAAGCGAGTCGCCGCAGCAGGTGGGGAAGGGTTCCAAGGTCGCTTCTGGGAAGCTCGCCACCCCCGCACCTGCAGCTCGCTGGGAAAATTTTGTAGGTCGGTACCCTCGCAGGCCGTTCGTAACAAGTGTCAACTTCATATCTCTCAAAAGTTCGTGTGTGACATGTGGTAGAGTGCTTTTTTGTTTACTAAATGGTGCAAGAAACAAGTATTATTCTTTATCTCTTGCTTATCTCGTTTGCACAGACGATAATCATAAGTCTTTGTAACAGGTAATACATTATACGTGAGAAATAAAGGTTCAGAGATAAAGGATAGTCGATGGGGATATTTGCCAGAACACGGAGAAACCTTTTTTGTACAACATAAACTTTATGCAGATTGTTGGTGTCGTAGAGGCCCAAACTAAATATCAATAATTAAGTCTCCAACAAAATAACGGATAATAGAGTAACATCATTACATTACATGGCAGTAAATTTGGATTTCGATATATGAGTCCAGCCACTTCCGATAGTGTTTTTGTTAAGTAGTTTATATGGGCATTCCAAGACATGACCTCGTGAAGGACAACAGCTAATGTTTTAATACACGGGACGATTTTAACAGGGGTTGATTTCAGCAGGACATTTTCATTTATTGTTATGTTTTTATTTCTAGCATGGAATAACACTGCCTTTGTTTTTTTGTGTATTTATTTTAGGCAGTTTTCCTCTGTCCATTTTTCTAGCTTAGCTAGAATTTCGTTCGCAAGGCGAATAACTTGGTCGGTTTCTTTCGCTGACAAAAATATACTTGTATCATCCGCGTAAATGAAGAATGTTATTGCTAGAGCTATACTGATGATGTCATTTATGTAGAGATTAAAAAGAAAAAAGCCTCAAAATATTGCCTTGTGGCGCGTCACAAGAAATTGCCAGTGGGTCCGAGTAGAAGCCTCCTATATCAACAATTTGCTTCCTATTTTGTAAATATGAGTGATTAGCGGACGCGGAGCGCAGCGGGGGGTGAAAGACGGCGATAGCGAAGACAGCACGAGGAGGAAAGTGGAGGAGGAGGGTGTGGCGAAAGCCTGAGAAGAAAAGCGTAGCGCCGCGCAAGACGGGCTCTGCGCCGACGACCCCTACAAGATGGCGCCAGAGCGCCGTCGTCTGTTCATCGATGACATGCGGCGAGCGGGTCCACCAGTACCATACGTACCAGTACCAGCCGCGCCACATTTCGCTCCGATTGCAACATGCCGCACGAGACAGATTGTCCGCGCTAGACAATATATCGCGAAATGAAAACATATATAGAGCTGCGCTCAAATTTCGCATTAAAGAGTACCGCAATCGTCGGTGAATATTTTTGTTGAATATGGCGTATACTGGTTAAGTATGTCATTCTGCTGCTGACCACGAGGTCGCTGGTTTAACTCCCGACCGCCACAGCGGTGGAATTTCAACGCATGCGAAGTGCATAAACGACCATGTTCTTATATTTAAATGCAGGTTAGAGAAGCGCAGTCAAAATTATTTCGGATCTTTCCACCACGGCATCCCTCATAACCGACTGTGCAATTTTGGCGCATTAAATCCCCACGATTTAATAGTTTTCGTTAGCACTCATTGCGCGTTTTATATTAACGTTTATGTCCTATATAAACGCCCTTCTCCGCAGCTGCCTTTCGCCGCCTAAGGAGGGACGTGGATGTGAAGAACGGGAACCTGGACCGCGTTGTCTGCGTTCTGCTCGAGCTGAGCTCCCCCTGGTGCGATAACGGTGAGTGACAACTCTGTGTCTGAATTACACTCATCAATGCGAGGTATTCTTCGTCTCCTGTAATTATTGTAACAATTGCGAGCAGTACCACGTCAGTGGGTTAATCACCTCCTTTTTTCCTGAACCGCACACCGCTGTCTTGCTTGTACGCTGTGTACTGCTTATATGCCAGAAAGGTTCTGCCAGAATATTCCCGCGTATTGCATGCTGCGATGATGTGGTTTACGCATGGGTTTGCAGCAGTGTTCGATAATGAGCAAAGCGTGATTTAAATGCCCCTTCCTGCGCAAAAAAAAAGAAAGAAAGGGGGAAAACTTCGATTTTCGGAAAACTTGCGTGTAATGAAATACCATTGAGTTTGCCCACTTCATCCCTGCGTCTTTGCGAACAGGAAACTGGCGTGCGCGCATGTGCTTTCGCGCACCCGTGCTGTTGCGCAATGTGATACATGCGGTGACCATCTCAAAGAGCTAGTTGGCGTTGGAACGACAGCGGTATACGTGTAATGTACAGCATGATTTGTTCAAGCTACTAGGATTTTAATCATTATGGACGAACCAGATGATCGGCAGGCACGCCGAGCCATCTGGCTCGGCAAGGTCTATCTTTCGAGAGAAAGCTGCTCAAGTGCGTAGTACGTGTGCTTGAAATATTCGATCCCGTTCCTGAGTGCATTTCCCATCAGGACGCTTGTGTTTCTTTGCCCCGTCCTTGAACTTGCGTACCACGTGTGCGCTTGTTTTTCGTGCGTGCGTCTAAATGTAACGTAAATAATGTTCTCTCGACCTTACTGATATTTTCGTGCAATAAAGAAAAAATAAAGAAGTGTGACTGTGGCCAATGGTTACGTCATCGATCGGGCTGCTATGCTGAGGGACAGAGGTTCGATACCACCATCACCACCGTCATCATAATCATCATTCTGGTTACGCCCACTTCAGGGCAAAGGCCTCTCCCACTTCTGCAACTACCCCGGTCATCTACTAATTGAGGCCATGTTATCCCTGCAAGCTACTTAATCTCTTCCGTCCGCCTAACTTTCTGCCGCTCCCTGCTACGCTTCCCTTCCCTTGGAGTCCAGTCCGTAACCCTTAATGACCATCGGTTATCTTCCCTCCTCATTACATGTCCCGCCCACTTCTTTTTCTTGATGTCAACTAAGATGTCGTTAACTCGCGTTTGTTCCCTCACCCAATCTGCTATTTTCTTATCCCTTAACGTTACACCCATCATTCTTCTTTCCATAGCTCGTTGCGTCGTCCTCAATTTAAGTAGAACCCTTTTCGTAAGCCTCCAGGTTTCTGCCCGTACGTAAGTACTGGTAAGACACAGCTGTTATACACTTTTCTTTTGAGGAATAAAGGCAACCTGCTGTTCATGATCTGAGAATGCGTGCCAAACGCACCGCAGCCCATTCTTATTCTTCTGATTATTTCAGTCTCATGATCCGAATCCGCGGTCACTACCTGCCCTAAGTAGATATATTCCCTTACCACTTCCAGTGCCTCGCTACCTATCGTAAACTGCTGTTCTCTTGAGATACTGTTAAACATTACTTTAGTTTTCTGCAGATTAATTTTTAGACCCACTCTTCTGCTTTGCTTCTCCAGGTCCGTGAGTATGCATTGCAGTTGGTCCCCTGAGTTACTAAGCAAGGCAATATCATCAGCGAACCGCAAGTTACGAAGCTTTTCTCCGTTAACTCTTATCCCCAATTCTTCCCAATCCAGGTCTCTGAATACCTCCTGTAAACACGCTGTGAATAGCATTGGAGAGATCGTATCTCCCTGCCTGCATGACGCCTTTCTTTATCGGGATTTTGTTGCTATCTTTATGGAGGACTACAGTGGCTGTGGAGCCGCTATAGATATATTTCAGTATTTTTACATATGTCTCGTCTACACCCTGATTCCGTAATGCCTCCATGACTGCTGAGGTTTCGACTGAGTCAAACGCTTTCTCGTAATCAATGAAAGCTATATTCAATGAAGTTATATTCCGCACATTTCTCTATCACATGATTGATAGTGTGAATATGGTATATTGTTGAGTAGCCTTTACGGAATCCTGCCTGGTCCTTAAGTTGACAGAAGTCTAACGTGGTCTCTGATGCTATTTGCATTTACCTTGGTAAATACTTTGTAGGCAACAGACAGTAAGCTGATCGGTCTATAATTTTTCAAGTCTTTGGCGTTCCCTTTCTTATGGATTAGGATTATGTTAGCGTTCTTCCAAGATTCCGGTACGCTCGAGGTCATGAGGCATTGCGTATACAGGGTGGCCAGTTTATCTAGAACAGTCTACCCACCATCTTTCAACAAATCTGCTGTTACCTTATCCTCCCCAGCTGCCTTACCCCTTTGCATAGCTCCCAAGGCTTTCTTTACTTGTCCCGGCGTTACTTGTGGGATTTCAAATTCCTCTAGAGTATTCTATCTTCAATTATCGTCGTGGGTGCCACTGTTACTGTACGAATTTCTATAGAACTCCTCAGCCACTTGAACTACCTCATCCATATTAATGATGATGTTGCTGGCTATGTCTCTTAACGCATACATCTGATTCTTGCCTATTCCTATAGTGCCTTCTTCATTGCTTTTAGGCTTCCTCCGTTCCTGAGAGCATGTTTAATTCTACCCATATTATACTTCCTTATGTCAGCTGTCTTACGTTCGTTGATTAACTTGGAAAGTTCTGCCAGTTCTATTCTAGTTGTACGGTTAGAGGCTTTCATACATTGGCGTTGCTTGATCAGATCTTGCGTCTCCTGCGATAGCTTACTGTTATCCTGTCTAACGGAGTTACCGCCGACTTCTATTGGACACTTCCTAATGATGCCCATAAAATTGTCGTTCATTGCTTCAACATTACGGTCATCTTCCGGAGTTAAAGTCGAATACCTGTTCTGCAGCTTGATCCGGAATTCCTCTATGTTCCCTCTTGCCGCTAACTCATTGGTCGGCTTCTTATGTGCCAGTTTCTTCAGTTCCCTCCTCAAGTCTAGGATAATTCGAGTTATTACCATCCAATGGTCACTGCAGCGCACCTTGCCGAGCACGTCCACATCTTGTATGATGCCAGGGTTGCGCAGAGTATAAAGTCTATTTCATTCCTAGTCTCGCCATTCGGGCTCCTCCACGTCCACTTTAGGCTAACCTGCTTTCGGAAGAAGTTACTCATTCCCCGCATATTATTTTGTTCTGTAAACTCTACGAATAACTCTCCCCTGCTATTCCTACAGCCTATGTCATATTCCCCCCACTGACTTGTCTCCAGCCTGCTTCTTGCCTACCTTGGCATTGAAGTCGCCCATCGGTATAGTGTATTTTGTTTGGACTTTACCCATCGCCGATTCCACGTCTTCATAGAAGCTTTCGACTTCCTGGTCATCATGATCCACCATGATCCCACCATCGGGGCACTTAAAGTCATCTTAGCAAAAAAATATAAATTATTCGCAAAGACAGCAGCATCACCCATCAGCCGCGTTCGGGAAAGTTGGCTTTTTATGATTGTTCTAGAGCGCAGGTGCCCGCTCCTGCAGCGAGAGTAGGCGTCGTCCCTGGGCGTCCTCGCAGCCGAGCGAACGAGCACAGCGAAGGATGAAAGAACGAACGCGGAGCCCGTATAAAAGACGGTGATAGCAAAGCGAAAGCGAGGAGCAAAGCAGAGGAGAAGAGTGCAGCGGAGCTAGGAGGCGGAATGTGAGAAGGAGGGTATGGCGAAAGCGTGCGAAAAGAGTAGTGCCGCGCATGGCGGGCTTTGCGGTGGCGATGGCTACGAGATGGCGCCAGAGTAGCGCGTGTCGTTGTGTGGGTGTTTGGATTTTGTGGCAAATGGACGTGCTTTTCGGGGCTCCGTGGCGACGACGAAATCATAAGTTTTTGTGCATACTTTGAGCTTGCTTCTGTTTTGAGCTTGCTTCTGTTTGCAATTAAATAGTAATTGGGGGTTTTCCTTTTCTTTCCTCTTCTTTCCTTCTTTCTGTCTCTCGTATTTCGGGTGCGCGGGTGTGCTTCGTGTACATTTGTTTTGCAGGATGATTAGAGCGTCCTTTCGTGCCACGTTTTCCAACACGTGCAGCCGAGTGGGACGTTGAGTGTTTGTAGTCTTTAAATAGTAGCTTGGAAGTGGCAAGACAAATAGCTATTAGTGGTTTTACTGTGCGTGTTTGGTAGAAAAGTGAGAGCGTGGCCGCGTGGTTGAGCGCGTGCGAGAGCGTGTCATACCTTTGGTCTACGCGGCATTGATTGTTTTTGAAACAGTGGTTTGGATCCTGTGCGTATCGGTTTTGTTCTAAAAGGCACGCGCTCTGCATTGATATAGCATTATAGTATTTGCAAAAAAGCCGTGCAATACACGGCGAGAAAGCCGGTAAAGCAGGCAGTACGGGGTGGGGGGGGGGGGGGGAGGTCCCTCAAGGCAGATGAGGAGGCGGGTGAGAATGGAGAGGGCGTCGAATCAACCGGCACACAATGTGATGTCGATACTAGGCTGCAGAAAATAGAGGCTTTCCAGGAAGAGCTTCTCAAACAGGAGCAAGAGCTCAAAAATGAGCTAAACAGGGAGCGTGAGGCACGGAAGGTAGTCGAAAAGAGACTTGAAGCAGCCGAGGAAAAGCTGAACAGGGAAGCCATTGTGACCGAAAATGTGCGTGACAATGGAACGCAGATCCCCGACGCGACAGGCGCGGCAGGGTCAGAGAAATACGTGGAACGCATGCAGGGTGATGAAGCTTTAGCTGGAAAGAGCAGCACCTACCTTGAGGCCGCTACGCGGAAAAAGCAGGAGCCCAGGGGGCAATGCCCCTTGTCGAGTCCGAATCACGCGGAAAATGACAAAGGGAAGCAGGGAAAGGTAAGAGAGAGTGAAAGGGTGATTATCGCTGGCGATTCAAACCTGGCTGAGTGCTCAAAAGCAATTGTGGAGAGAGTGAAAGGCGACAAAAAAGTGGCGGTAGGGACATTTCCAGGGCGTACACTGGGTTCTGTCATGGAGCGAGCAAAAGAAAAGCTCGCGGAAAATGCCCACGTGCGCAACCTCGTCATAGTAGCAGGTGGGCTAAATGACGTCCTAAACAGGAAAGGGCCAGGACTAGATCAGCGCTCGGCGAAGGGGGTGGACGACTTGCGTGAGCTATCCCCTCAGGTGCAGATCGTGGTGTGCACGGTGCCGGAGGTGCCTGTGCGTGACAGTCATGTACAAAGAGCCGTAGTGGCTGCTAATGAGGCAATATGGAAAACGAGCCGAGAGAAAGGCTTCGAGGTTGTCGAAGTAAAC
The DNA here is from genome assembly GCF_050947875.1 of Dermacentor variabilis. Classification (NCBI taxonomy): domain Eukaryota; kingdom Metazoa; phylum Arthropoda; class Arachnida; order Ixodida; family Ixodidae; genus Dermacentor; species Dermacentor variabilis. The sequence goes on along the minus strand of NC_134572.1, from coordinate 11,080,751 downwards.
AGGGAAGTGAGAAGTTGTGGTGGTTTTAAACGGGACGGGATCCACTTCAATTACAGGCTAGCACGAGAAGTTGGCTGGCGACTTAGTGGTCGCGCTGTTGCTTTTTTTTAGGGGGCCCGCGGGCGCTCAGGAGGTCAGAGTAGATAATAATGAAGAAAGTCCCCTAGGGGTACACTAGAAGAGCATCGTCGTCGATAACAGAAAAAGGAGGAAAACAAGAAAAAGAGCTCGCATGCAATAGGCTACATAAACATGCAGGGCGGCAGAAGAAAGGAAAAGTGGGCAGAGATTGAGGAGCAGTTACACAGAGAACAAATAGGGGTGTATGCTGTTACAGAAACGCACCTTAGAGACTCACAAGAGCCGCCAGTTATTGAGAATTTAGTTATTGAGAAGGGTGCAACAGAACTAAGTCGGAAAGAAAGGGAGGGGGAGTGGGAACGTTCATCCATCAGCGAGCCAAATGGAAAAGAGTAAATTCACAATGTCAAGAGCATCTTTGGTTATCAGGTATAATGAGTGGGAAAGAAACTTGGCTGGGTGTTACGTATTTGTGGACCGGAAAAAATTGCACAGAGAAGAATAAAGAGTTAGTGGAATGCATAAGCGCTGATATTAAGGGTTTCGGGAGTGGTGCTGAAATAGTCCTATTAGGTGACATGAATGCCCACATACAGGATTTAGATGGCTATACCGACAATAACGGGAAGTCAATGCTGGACCTTTGTGAGCAACATAACCTCGTGATCGTGAATACAGGGCCTAAGTGTGAAGGACAGATCACGTGGGAAGTGGGGAACCGGCAATCGACCATTCATTACTGTCTGATGACAGAAGGAATTCATAATTAGTTGAGAGAAATTGTCATCGATGAGGAAGGGTTTAACAGCATAAGGAGTGACCATAAACGCATCATTTTGAAAATCGGATATGTAGTTGGGAAAGAGAGCAAGGAGAGCAAAATGGCCAGTCAAAATTTGAACGCTGAACAAAATAGCAAATACAGTCACTAGAGTTGAGGAAGAACTTGGCAAATGGCCAAGTAAAGAGTGGGAATATGGTGAGCTTCTAAGTGTAATAATGACAGAAATACGGAAAGAGAAACAACATGTTCGTTGGAAAGGAAAAAAGAAACCGAAAATCTGGTGGAACAAGGAGATACGATAAGCGATCGCCGAACGACAGAAAGCATCTCGAGAGCACAGGCAGTAAAAGAAGGCGCAGTTGCCACAGGATGAAGTAACCAGTAAATGGGAAATATACCGGGAGAAAAAGTCTATGGTTCAAATACTGGTGCAAGCAAAATTAAAAGGTGAAAGTGAGCGTTGGTTGTCAGAAATACGTGAGAAAAAGAAGGCCGCACCTAGAATATCTTGGAACCACATAAAATTATTAGGCAGGAAGTCAACAACAATACAACAACATATCTTAGACGAAGATGAAAACAGACTGGAAGGAGAAGCGGCAATAAATTACCTCCGAAAAGCAACAGCCGAATCTTTCCAAGGCAATGACGAGGTTGTACTTGATGAAAAAAAGAGCATGAAAGACACCCAAGTGGAAAAGGAGCTGGTGCTGACAAATTTAAACTGGAAGAAAGCGGAAGAGAAAATTCCTAAGCGCAAAACCAGAGGGCTAGACGAGGTTCCCGTTGGGCTGATAAATGAACTAGGACCAAAAAGTAAGGAAGCTCTGGTAAAAGCAGTGGAAAAAACTTTAAAAGAAAGACGAATACCAGACAGTTGGCGGCAAAGTAGAATGAATTTAATTTATAAAGGTAAGGGGGAGAAAGACAGAATTCACTCGTATAGACCGTTGACCATTGCATCGCTAATATACAGACTAGCAATGCAGGCAATCAAATTAAAGCTTCAAGCATGGGCAGAGAATAATGGCATTTTGGGAAAGCTTCAGAATGGCTTCAGAATAGGTATGCTTTTGGATGATAACTTGTTTGTTCTTACTCAGTGTATTGAAATATCAAAAGCAGAAAGCAGACCGTTGTATATGGCCTTTTTAAACATTACCGGAGCCTACGAAAACGTAGACGGCAACATTTTGTGGGATATTCTGGAAGGGGAAGGCTTAGGTAACGATTGTCTACAGCTTTTGAGAGAGATTTACCTAGAAAATACCGTTTGCGTTGAATGGGCAGGAATGAGGAGCGTTCATATCAACATAGTTCATATCAACAAGGGGCTGAGGCAGGGGTGTCCTTTATCCCCGCTGCAGTTTATGATGTACATGGTGAGGATGGAGGGGGCGCTATAGAAGGAAGTAATATCGGGTTTAATCTCTCATACAAACAGGCGGGTACAGTAATAGAGCAGCAACTCCCAGGTTTATTTTGTGCGGACGACATTGTGTTGCTAGCTAACAAGCAAAGTGATTTGTAACGTCTGGCTAATATCTGTGGGCAGGAAGGCAACAATTTAGGTTTGAAATTTCGTGTTAGAAAATCAGGTGTTATGGTATTCAATGAAAACAGAGAACAGACAGTGGAGATACATGGCCAAGAAATACCTCGGGTTACAGAATATAAATACCTTGGTATATGGATAAACGAAGGCAATGGATATATGGAAACACAGGAAAAAGCCATAACAGTAAAGGGAAAGAGAAATGCAGCCATAATGAAGCACAGAGCGCTATGGTGATACAATAGGTACGAGGTCCTCCGAGGTATGTGGAAAGGTGTAATGGTTCCAGGACTTACTTTTGGAAATGCGGTTGTTTGCTATAAATCAGGGGTACAATCAGGACTCGACGGGAACCAAAGGTCAGTGGGTCGCCTCGCATTGGGCGCTCACGGGAAGACTACAAATGAAGCTGTACAGGGTGATATGGGCTGGACTAGTTTTGAAGTGAGGGAAGCTCGCAGTAAAATTGAGTATGAAGAACGACTGAGGAATATGGAAGAAAGTAAATGGGCTGGGAGAGTGTTCAGGTATCTGTACAGGAAAAACATTGATTCACAGTGGAGGAAAAGAACTAGGAAGCTTACCAACAAGTATGCGGCCTGTAGGGTGGACAACACAGCAACAAAAAAGGTCAAGCGGAAAGTCAGAGAGGCCGATTTAATCTCATGGGTGGCAGCATGGGTGGCGGGTAACGTGCTGAAATTCGTCTTACGATGTTTAAGGAGCAGTCTTATCAGCCCCTGTGAATTTATGAACGGTAATAGCTCCTTGCCTTCCATCTTCCAGGAGCCAAGGACGCTCCAGAAGCAGCCCTCGTGGACGGAACTGGTGGACCAGAGGACGAGCGCCGGGAGGACGCAGCTCGCCCTTGCAGGAGCACCACTTGCAAGCTGTGAGTGCGCAGCACTCTTAATGCTACGCTGCGTTCTGGTTACCTATATGCAATTTGCAAGCATACGTATACGGATGTATCATCGATATTGTGTGACCCGGCCTGGTGGCCTAGTGGCAGTGGTGGTGCGCTGCTGAGCTCGAGGTTGCCGCTTGGATCCCGGCAACGGCGGCCGCATTTCGACGGGGGCTAAATGCGAAAACGTTCGTGTAATTAAATGAACGTGCACGGTAAAAAGACCAGGTAGGTAAAAACAAATCCGGAGTTCCCAATTACGGCGTGCCTCAAAATCAGAAGGCGGTATTGATACGTAAAATTAGAATTTAATTCATTTTGAACCTATGTTGTGTCTTGTGTTGGCGCGAAATACGATGGCGGTACTTTTCATCGCTTGCAATATTGGAAGATCAGTGTATACTTATTGCAAAGGGAGTTCTACACAATCGTATGTCCACAGGATTAAGAAATGAGCTGTAACGGTGCCACGACACGAAATAACTTTATATGAAGTAGAGGAAAGCACATTTCACTGCGGTTTCAATAACTCCGCTTACTTCTGCGATAATATGCTCACGAGATGACTGTCAGTTCAGTGAAAAGTGGCGCCATACTCGACATGTGAAATCGTGATGCCTTTCAAATGATTCATTTGCTTTATATGCTATGTAAGATGTCAAGGCATTAATTCGGGCTCGTTGTCCTGTCATACTGGGAACCTCAATAGCGCTAGAAAGGCAGGGATAGATAAATAGAAACGAGAGCAAATTGCCGTTTCTATGTCTGTCCCTGTTTTTATAGCAATATTGAAGTTCCGAGTATGTAAGATACATTAATGCCAGTACCTGTTGACTTTGCACTGGCGTTATGTAAGAACTGCTTTACCGTATTTTTCAGGTTCGCCAAAAGAAAGAAACAAGAAAAAAGGCGGCCTCCAGAGCAGAGTCCTGACTCTCAGTTTTACAGTGGCTGGTGATCTTGGCAACCTTTACATCACCGTCTTAGCACCCAGTACATGGCGCTACATAAAAAAAATCAAGGAATAGAAAATTAACCAACAAGAATAACTTATTGCTCTTTCTATCGCCGCCACATACCTACCAGTAACGAAATCACCGATGCTGCTTGCCATTTTAGGCCACAAGCTTTGAGGAATAAAAGTCAAAAGAAATTAAGTTTTGGAGTTCTCAGTCAAGCTGTGGCTTTTTTGTGACGTCGCAGAAAAGCAATATTGGAACTACACATACAGATTGGTAAATTGCGCTGAAAAATGAAGAAATCTTCGCATTTATGCTGAATCCGTTGTATGTCATGATAAAGAAAATGGAGGAAGCCATGCTTTTATATACGAACTTGAATTTATATCGAAAGTTAATTCCCTTGACAAACGTTCGGACGCCTTCAAAGGTCGTCAGTACAAAGACCCAAAAATATACATGCAAACAATGAAAACAATATGTAGACCACACCAGGATACATTCTACTATTCAAATTATAGACACAACCATCTTGTGTCGGCCGTTTTGAGCCGATGATGGCGGCTAAATCCTGCGCGAGCAAGGGAGGAAAGTGGGGAGGACGCTCGCCGTCTTCCGTCGCGCGGAAGGCACCACGGGGAAGGGGGGAGGCGTTCTACTCCGGCGGCTGCTGCGTATGGCGCGGCCCCTATCTTGAAAGCGATCTGCGATGGGACATAGTGCACGCCGAGTGCTGATAGATACATGTGCGCTGTTTTCATCGCTTAGTTCGCTTTGAAGCGAGAGTTAGCACAAAGGTCAATTCACTCGCTGCTGCTGCCGCGCTTCCTGACTCCAGCGTTTTGATAGCGAATATCTGCGGCCATGGAGTGAGATCTGTTCAAGTTTGCTTGTGCGCGCGTGGCCCCATGCTCGTGAATTTACGTAGGACGCGGATATTTACAAGTATATACGGCCGATAAAACTACTATCTTAACTTCGTAAAGATGTCTACTAACTTGCTATCGCAATCGATGCTTCGCCTTTAGGGCGAAACTGCGCCTTTTTTTTACACGGTTAGAAATCCCAATAAAGGTTCCACAATTTCTACAGTAAATAAAATTATGAGAACGAGTAAATTCACTCATAACATATGCTGCGCCTGCCTGCTATAAGCCTGGCAATTACCGCTATTTAAATGACATTGTCTAGTGGTTCATGAGCATGTTATTAAGCTACTTAATTAATTGTGTGGAATGTGCTACCCTGCGACCTTGAATCCATTTCCGACGTAAAAAGTGACACCGACAAGTCCAAGGAGGTCGTCGTGTTGTACATTCACGCTAACTTTGCAATTATACTTGTCATGCATACAACTCACTCGATATGATGTGCATTGGAGAAGGTACAGCTTATGTCTGAAGCCACAAGTTCCTGAAGTAAACCCTGCAGCCATGGCGGTCTTGATTAAGGTTATCCAGGGCGACAATCTTGAACGGCGCCGATAAGGCCAGCCTTAAATGAGAGCCATAGATGCGAAGATGAAATAATAAGTTTGGACGAAACTGTAGGAAGCTCTTCGGAGTATAAGAAACATCAATAATTACACAAACGATTCATTTAGTATTCTCTTTCGTCCTTTATTTGTGAGATTACTCTGCAAATACAGAACCTTACGTATAGCATGTGGTTTGAATATGCTCGGGAAATTTTGTGTGAAAAATGTGTAGGAACTCGGCTAGAATTGCGGTTAAAGCAGCCTTTGATTAAACCTCTCACAAGATGGAATCGTTGAACCGAATGACTGTTTTTACCGCCGTTGGGTAAAAATGTCAACGTCAAATGCCATTAAGTTCTCGTTTTGTTTTCAGATTTTGAATAAGTGGCTGCCTGCCGGCATATTTTTTTTCATTAGAAACGGCGCAACAGCAAACGGCACGACCAAGAACTAGAACATTTGTCGCTCATAATATACGTTTATTAGAATAAATTTAAGGCAAAGCTTTCTATGCCTACTTTTCCTGTTTGGTGTGGCTGTCTGGCCGCTGGGTTGGCCATTTTAGAAAATGTTTATTTCAACAAAAGGCGATACGAACACTGAGTCACATTGACGGCACAGTTCCACCAGGACAACAACGTATACAAAGTACGAAACATTGTAAACACGGCACGTTTTGAAAGACATATCCGAGTCCACACTCACTAACATATAGCCACATAGACCCACGGAAACGCACAGTTACACATAAAACAATTGTCGCATTATACAAAATGATGTTCAATATATACGGTGTACGCAATGGTTATGTACAATGATGATGTGACTACATAATTTTGTAGCGTTGCTATGAGATTTGTATATACAAAGGTGGTCATGCATACGAGAGCACACATAAATCACGGGCACCTACGTACTATGTATATTCACTGAATGCTTTTGATGACCTTGTTACAAGAACCAGTCTGGTCAAAAATGAAACCATACGCGTCCATCAGCCACCGACAGAAAACGGCATGACCACTGTCGAAGGAACTCCTCTTCCCCGCGGAAGAACAACTCCTCTGACAGAAACGACAGTAACTCAGATTAGAGCCTTTCTAGAAGTGGAAACAGAGCGCGACGACGATGTCCCGCGGCAACTACCTCGCACCAATGACGCCACGGACAAAAGGTCCCCACAGAAACTAAAAGTCCTGCGAAGCGGACACGTGAGCCGCGACCAGATATAATAAAGCGGCCCCACCTCTCTAGTCTGTCACGCGTTGGGAGTACTTGCCTCCCTAGACACCCTGTTAGGATTGGGGGCTCAATCCCATCGCTCGTAACCCGTTGTCAAGATTGGAGTCCGGCATGAATTAGAAGGTAGCTGGCCCATGCCGTCGTCCAACTTATCCACGCTGAGGACGTTGATGAAGGGAAGGACTGCTCCTCATCGAGAACGAGGAATATGGGTTTATTTACAGTATCTACATCAGTCTAGCATGACTGCGAGAGAAAGTACCTCAGTCTAACATGATTGCTTGAGAAAGTACCCTGAGAAGCCGCACAACAGCGCTTTATAAACACTCGGTCCCCCCTCGATACGAAGGTGACGGAAACATTCGTCCAGTCATCGAAACAAGCCGCCTCTCTGCAGGACGGCTTATACACACACACACTTCCGCACAGGTTCACGGCCCGGAGTCGACGTCAGACGGACTTCGTAGAACTCGGGGCTTGTGTCAGGAAAGGTGCCTTTTATTCCCCGAGCTGACCCCCGCAGCGCGGCCGCGTGCCCATTGTCTTGCGTCTTGGACGGCGCGTGGGAAGGAACCTCGAAGTACGTTCCCGCGAGCACTCCCCCGCTCGCGGCAGACGAGGGCGGCGGTGGCGGGCTCAGTAACAATAGTTGGTCCGTCGATCGTATTCAGTCACAACGGCGACGAGGCTAGAGCGTAACGGTGGCGTTCCAAGAAAGTTGACGGCGCTATCGCAACTGGCTGGCAAAACTTGCACCTCAGCTGGGCCGTTCTTAACAACCCCATGAAGCCACGTAGGTGGCAATGCAGAAAGGACGCCGTTATCGCGCACCCCACGACACATTACTGGAGCGTGCGCGGTGCGCTGGGGGAAGTAGATGAAGCAGTAAGGCTGACATTGTATCCACAACACGGTTTTCGAGAATGTCTACATCAGGGCATATCTGTTGTATGTGGGGATAAAATGCCACAGCATGTAGAGTAAAATGCAGTTGCGTTTAGCACTTGTGACCCGCAATTTAAGTGTACGCCTGGTAGCATGTAACTAATTTTGGTGCCAAGGAAATAGGAGGCGAGTTCACCCGCGGGACACTGATGACGCTGCAACAGGTGGAGCAGAAATCGTAGAGCAAGCAGCCGGCAGCGGACAGACACCGATAGGAATGCGAACCCACCGCGAGAGCGTGGTTGCCCCAGCGCCGCGCATCAGACCAGTTTTGTACTGCTAGACCAGAAGAAGAAACCAAGAAGACTCTGAAATGACCTAGTAACCCGTGATGGTAACTGTACAACGTGACAAAAATACCACACACGGCCGCAAAATACAGACTGTGCTAAGTGCCTATTATGAGATTTAAATTTTGTGACCTTTGTGGTGAATAAACTTAAACATTCCATGAGAATACACAACGGCTAAGTAAACAGAGTTGTACGCGTTACCGTTAGTTGCAAGGCATTTAAAGAAACCGCGTTACTTCACAATCGCTTCGTATTGTTCCAACATGTGCGTTGACTCTGCATACGAGGTCTGTTAGAAAAGTATCTCACCTTATGCTTTCTTTTTTTTTTGAGAGCGCCTGATGGATATGAAACAAGCGCGCTTGCATGAGCCGACTTTGAACCTTCGTGCGCATTGGCGAATTTTTTTCCCGCCAGCCGATAGCGTCAGTCGCTGGGATGCAGCGTTTGAATGAGGTAGTGCGCATGCTCTCGTCGGTTTTTTATTGCAAGGAAAATGGCGGAACGACTGGAGCAGCGCTACTGCATCAAATTTTGTCAGAAACTGGGCGACAGCCAAGTGGAAACCATTCGGAAGATTCAGACGACTTTCGGTGACGATGCTATGAACAGCACACATATTAAGGAGTGGTACAACCAGATTAAGGACGGCCGCAAATCGGTGGAGAGCGAGCCACGCTCCGGTCGGCCATCAACATACCGAAACGATCAGGCTGCTCACAGTGATCACGGTGGAGCAAAAGCAACTTCGTGTTGAAGTCTCACAGGACATGCTGGATTCCACAAACAGTGACACCGACTTCATGAGCACCATAACCACTGGTGACGAGTCTTGGGTGTACAGGTACGACCTGGAAACCAAATCACAGTCGCCACAGTGGAAGCGTTCCACGTCACCAAGACCAAAGAAGGTCCGCCAAGTGCGCAGCAACGTCAAAGTTATGCTGACTGCTTTCTTTGACTCCCGCGGTCTGGCACACCACGGGTACGCACCACAGGTTCAAACAATCACCATAGAGTACTACAGGGATGTCCTACGTGATGCTGTGCGGAGCAAGAGACCGGAGTTGTGGTCAACAGGAAATTGGCACATCCATCAGATGGGCAATTACCCATGCCCTGCCTTCCTGCACAAAATCTTTCCGGACGCGCCCCCTCACAATGCGTGTCGCTACTGTCAGGATATAGCCAGCCTTGCTCACATGCTCTGGGGTTGCCCCCTGGCGCCGGGGGCCAGGACCACCAAGGAAGAGTGGGAATGAGCTCTACTCAGCTCGGACCTTGAATCACAGCTCTGGGCTGTCCATCGGGCCCGCGACGCGGCGAAGGGGCATGGCCTCTCTGTCCCGACGTGGGAGCGGCCCGCTGCGCACTAATCGCGCGCACCGACGGACCTCAAGAAAGTTATCCATCCATCCATCCATCCATCCATCCATCCATCCATCCATCCATCCATCCATCCATCCATCCATCCATCTATCCGTCCGTCCGTCCGTCCGTCCGTCCGTCCGTCCGTCCGTCCATCCATCCATCCATCCATCCATCCATCCATCCATCCATCCATCCATCCATCCATCCATCCATCCATCCATCCATCCATCCCGACAATCCTCCTGCACACTCCTCGCACTTGATTCAGACTTTTTTGGCGAAAAGCCTGACTCCTGTAGTTCAACAGGCTCCTTACTCTCCTGATATGGCTCCCTGAGACTTCTGGCTGTTTCCCAAAATCAAGAGGCCATTGAAAGGAACGCGATTTCAGACAAGAGAGGACATTATGGCTGCAACAACAGCTGAATTAAACTCCATTCCGAAAAAGGCCTTCTCGGAATGCTTCCAACAATGGCAGCACCGCTGGGAGAAGTGTGTGGAGTCCCAAGGAGACTACATTGAAGGTGATTAGGTTTCCAACGCTTCAGTTATGCCAGTTCTTCTTCTTTGGCCAAAGGCAGGATAGTTTTCTAACAGACCTCGTGTATACATCCGCGAATACCATAGCATGCCGAAATAGCCAGCCGTGAAATGCACGTCCACACTATAGTGTAGACCGCGCCTTCTTGTCGCGGGCAGCAGAAGGCGCGCCGTGAAAACAGGCGATGCGACAACACATTCCTGCACGAAGAGCAAATGGGGCTAGGAGCTATTTTTCTTGCGGCATGCCTCTCGTCGCCGATCCGGGAGACCAGTGAGGACCGGCCGATTCGTTCCCCTGGCCAAACGCTGCGATCCATCTCTCGGCATCGCTGATCTCAGCCGCAGTGATTTCAGCTGAGTTAATTACTTGTTTTCCACGGCGGCGAAAGCACCTGCAAGTGTGACCACGCCGAATGAGGGCTGGCACCGCTGTGTCACCGGTCGCAGCGCGGACGTTTACCTTAACTGGTTGCATTCCAGTTGCAAGAGCCGTGACCTCTGAGCCATCATCGGGGCCCTGTTCTTGCGATTGCGCACGTTCTTTCTTTACGACGCGAGCCAGGAAAGCATGCACTCGTGAGGCTAAAGCGGCAGATAAGCGTTCATAGTGCGAAATCGGGTGGAAGCTGCAGTGAAGCTAACAAACGAAGAATAATTTTCTGACCTCGAGAAGAAACTGAGAGTGATCAAGGAAGAGCGCAAGCTTGAGCCCAGTAGGACCAGATGACCTTGTGTTGATCTTCGTCAAGATGTCATCAATCTGCACCTTCGATGCATACACTTGCATACCTTCGATTTCGTGGCCTCTTTGTTTCACACGCTGACGAAGGTTTATGGTTTAAACTTCCTTGAAATCGAGTTGGCAACATTATAATTTATTTATTTGAATACTGCTGCTCTGAACTTAGAGCATAGCAGGAGGGCAATACAGAAAGTCAATCCAAAATTAGGAAATGGCTACAAATACAAAATATGCAATTAATACAAGTATAGTGAATGTAGAAAAAATAGGACGGGTTACAGTAATAAAAATAAAAGGAATTGTTACATAAATATAGACAAATTAATATTTTGTACATTGTACATTTGGGTACAGCACACTATAGTGCATTTGACAGACACTTAAGTGCGTTCGGATATTAAACACAGCGATATCACATTGCATAAAGCATTCCAAAACGGGAAAAATTGGGGAAAGAATTATAAAAAGAAAATATTAACAAAAGTTCCCCAAGGAGGCAATCAACAATGATTCTAGGACAGGAGTGGGGTAGGGACGTGGTTAGGACAACTCTAGTCCTCTAGTACCTTCAATTGTACGAAGAAATATAGAAAATGATTTTGTATTTGTGATATGTGGGTGCAGTTCATTCCACTCTCGTATATGTGGTGAAAATAGGAATATTTAAAAGTTGCATTGTTGTAGGAATATTCAGTTAGTTCATTTAGAAGATTTTGACATGTAGTTCGAGATTTGAAAAACGAGATGTATTTCGACGTGTCTATTTTAAAGTTGCTATGAAGAAGCTGGAGTAAAAACTTTAGTCGTGCTTCTTCCGCTCTACCTGATAGCGTTTTTAGACTAGAGACAGCTACAAGATGAGTGGGTGAGTCAGTGCATCTGTAATTATTATGTATAAATCTTATGGCTTCCCATTGCACCCCTTGCAGTTTTGCTAGGTTAGTCATTTGTGAGGGAACCAAACCACATTTGCATATTTCAGGATAGGCCTTATGAATGTCTTGTGGGCGAGCAACTTAATGCTGTGAGCATTATATTACCCCTTCACCTTCTCCTTCTGTATATATTCATCATCATGGCCAGCGTCATCGTCTTCAGCGCGCGACTATTATTTTAAGAAAAAGTAATAGTTGACGTAGTGCTGCTGTGGCAACGTAGTTAGCGTGCGAGTTTCACTTAAGGCCAGCAGTAAGCGTGACACCTATATATTTATGCTCATGTGCTTTAGTTAGGGCTGTGCCGTTGATTGTCTAAGCAAAGTGTGAGGGTTCTTTTTTTTCTGGTCACGGTGGTTACGGCGGATTTTTTGACAGGCTGCTCCTGCTCACACCATTCAGATATTGCGTTAAGGGATGCGCTCAGAGAAAGATGGTCTGCATAATTGTTAATTTCTCGGTAATAACGCAGTCATCGGCGAAAAGCTTAATGTTAGAATCAATGTTCGTTGAAATATCATTAATAAAGATTAGGAATAGCAACGGCCCAAGGACTGATACTTGTGACACGCCTGATGCTACAGAAATAGTTTTTGATGTCGTATCCGAAGAATACAAATTGTTTCCGGTTTAACAAAAAATATTTAATCCAACAGGTGATGGGCCTGTTACCTAAAACGCTTTGCTTGTTATGGCAGACACTATCAAATGCTTTCGACAGATCCTGTAGAACCATCTCTGGTTGTCTACGGTTATTCAGGCTAAGTGCAAGGTCATGTGCAACTTGAGTCATTTCTGTAATAGTTGATAAGCAATTTCGGAATCAATGCTGTTTAGAAGAAAAAAATAGTTGACTAGTTCAAAGAAAACTTGTGTGTTTTAATATAATATGTTCTACGAGTATGCACAATGTACGAGTAAGAGATATAGGCCTATAATTTGATACCATACATTTATCACCGGACTTGTGTATGGGTATGATTTCAGCTATTTTCCAGCCTGACGGTATTTTACCTAATTGGAAAGACTCCCTGAAAATTAACCCGAGATATCTGCTGCACCATTCTGCGTACCTTTTAAGCAAGTCTTTTGGAATTCCATCGCGGGGCCACTACATTTATCAGAATCAATGTTCAACAGCAGGTTCAAGGTATCGATGCTCATAGTAATGCACGAATGAACCGAGGATATTCTCTCATTTTCTACTGTAAATGCTGACTGGAAAATATCGTTAAATGAATCAGCTTTCATTTGGCTTCCTTCTGCACATTGTGGTGGCTCTACTACATATATTTCTACTGAATAGCTTCCAGAACTATGGGGATTATTTGTAAGGAAATTCGGAAGAGTTACGTTAAAAAAATAATCTTTTGCTGCTTGGTTTTATTTCTGAGGTCTGCTATAGCGTACAGGAGTGCGGAATTATCGACTGGCCTGGATCATTTCTTTGTGTTTTACGAAACCGATTAATTCGGCGAATCGACTGACTAACCACTCGCGTGATCCATCGGTTTGACCTTTGCTGTTTCTTTATTTTTTTCGGAATATACTTATCAATACCAAAAATACATTTGATTTGAACGTAATCCATAGAGTATATATATCGTAGCATGCGCCAGACGACAGCTGTGGAAAGCTATGAACTCTTGGTCTGCACCTGTGGATGCATTAGCACGCTGGTGTCATCTGCCCCGTGAAAATTCATTATTATAGAAATGTCGCTGTGATTTGTTATTGTGCTGCTAAGTGGCAAAGTGCGTATTGGTACAGCGAGGTCTGTGATGCCTTGAATAATATCTGATCTGATCTAGTCGGATACAACTTAAGTCTGCAGTGAAGCCCCACCCACGCCCTCATAATCGCCAGCCACTGTTCCTCCGCGAGGCTGCAAATAGTTCGTACTTCAAACTTTCCCTGCTACGTAAAAAATGCGGTAACCACAGAAATAAAATTATAAGGGCGTAATTTTATACGTTTTCACTCGTCCATTATAGTGGAATGGTGAAAGCCTAATTCTTTATTGAACTGAAATAAAACGCTTGCTTCGCTGCAACTTATTCTCAAATTTCACTTCATTTGGCAGTGAAGTTTCACGAGTAAAACGTGCTCAGCAGTGAAGTGCTCATGAGCTGCACCGCGGACTTTTGAAGAGCGAAATTCTGAGACTCCATACACTTGGTCCATGTCTGTTGCACACCTCATTGCTTCTGCCAATGAAAAGACTCTTCAAGAACAGCAGACGCTCCGGAGGTATCAAGTACGACGCCATTTTGAAAAGGTCTCATGACGACGATTTTGCTTGCTTCTGTGGTTGGCTGGCAGATCAACACAATCCCGCACGGTCCGTGTGCCTTGGTTGCGAACGCCAGTTTTTTTTAAAAGTTGTATACTACTATAGGGGAAACTCTGGCATTAGTGCCTACGGAAGCTGCAATGAGGGTAGTTCAGCCAGCATGGGAATTATGAAAAGTACAGTGCCGTCCACTTCTATGTAGAGCGCGCGAACAGCCGGCTTTGCTCTGCGGGACGACACCTGGCGATGGTTGCGGGGCCCGAGATAGCGTGCCCAGGAGCATGCGCGGCCTAATAAACATGCAGACTTGCGCGTGTTGCATTTAACCAGCGGTCATGTTCGTAAGCGCCTTTGTTATCTCGAACACTCCGTGAGCGCGCTTCATTTGTTGCGAAAGGACTGGTGTGCGTTATCAGCCCATACGCTCCATTCAATGGCATTTGCCGTGCCGCAAGCGCCCTCAGACCGCGTGCAGGGTTAAACCAAGACACTCTTCAACGTCGCCACTCCTCAAAAGCAGTTCTGCACGTCTACAAGGCCGTGCATGCTCCGGGGCACACTTTCTCGGACCCAGCTACTTCTGCAAGGTGTCGCTCTACAGAGCAAAGCCGGCAGCTGACGCGCTGGACTTGCCTAACCTTCGTCCTTTTATCTTCAAACGGCTTCATGACTTTGTAAACTGGTTACTTTTAACAATAAATGCGTAATGAATGATTAAATAAACATTATTAAAACTGTCCGACGGCAGGATTCGAACACACAGCCTATGGCACAGACGCCCGATATTGAAAGCATTATGCCATGGTCGCAGGCATTGACAGTCAACATAAGACGCCCTTATGGATCTATCGCGGGCAAGCCAGTGCCTTGAGACGCTCGGCGCGTTTCGATTTGGCCAGCTCGACAAGCTGAACCATTGCAATCAGTAGTGATCGTGTGTGATCGGAACGTCTTCTGCAGTTCGAAAAGTGTAGATTTCTCTAAATTTACGACAATGGAGGCATATAAAGCGTAATAAACGAAACCACAAGAACGTTTGAATCTACGAGCACGAAGATCAGACAAATCCATGTACTTCCCATCATTTTCATGGTGACTGAACAATTGCAGTGCCAGAGCTCCCTCTAGTAATTTTTCTAGGAAACTGCTCGCGAGGCTCGCGAGGTTGGTGACTGTGCCATCGTGACTGTATAAAAGGAGGCGATATTGACATCACCGGCGCCTTTTCTTATTTTATTTTTTTTTAAAGCCAGTTCAACACCTCGTAGACATAACTGAAAGCCTACTTGCTTTCCGCGTGACGTCCGCAAGCAGCAGTCGACGGGCCGCTGGCTTGGGAACGCGTCTTTTTGTGATCGTGGAATGCCATGTCTGCAGCGTGCTACCTCGGCATGTGATGAGTTCGCGCGATTTTGCGTAAACTGTATGGTGGTGCTACTGCTTTGTGAAACGTGAGAGCCATGCTATTTGAGTGTTGTGTGCAAAGGTGCCACCCTAAGAGCTGCAGCTACCCGTGTTCTTCCCGAAGGAAGCAAGCCGCTCTCATAAGTTGCTACAGTTGATACCGTGGAAAGAATACGAAGTGATGAGATATACAGAGGTAGGTGAAATTATTCCTAACAAATCTTCGATAGTTAAAGAACCAATTGCGTAAAAAAAATAATGTTGCTGTCCACGTATTGCGCTCTTGTCAACTTTTCTCGAAAGCGTTTATCTTGGCACTTTCTCACACGAAAAATGAAAATCAGCGTTTGGCGCTTGTTTCATCTTTCTGGCCACTACCTGACTGCAGTACGAACGCTTACAAGATAGCCGCACAGGCAGGCAGCTTTCCAAAAGACGTTACCGAGAACTACGCATTGTTTTGTCGAGCATCGAAGGCGGTGTTATTGGTTAGTCATTTTTGGGCCCACGACGTAATATGCCCAATCTTTGCAATTTAACTGCAGCGCAGTTTGCGCAAACACAAGAAGTTTTCATAATTTTTTTTTAAATTTATGGGGTTGTAGTGCCAAAGCCACGACCTGATTATGAGGCACGCCGTAGGGGGGTCTACGGAAATTTGGACCACCTCGGTTTCTTCAATGTGCACCTAAATCTAAGTGCACAGGTGTTTTCGCCCCCATCGAAATGCGGTCGCCATGGCCGGGATTCAATCTCGCGACCTCGTGCTTACAGCCAAACACCGCAGCCACTAAGCAACCGCAGCTTTTTTTTTTCTTTATTGTCTAAGCAACTCCCACTTATGTCGTGCTGTGTACTGCAAGTCATGTTTCCTTGAAAAGAATTGCCGTGACTGCAGCATAAATTGAGATGCAGCACAGAACCCGGTCAGTGATTTCGTTTTCTCAGGAGTGTGTGCTCGGCTTTCCAAGAAGATTATCAGGCACAAGACCCCATGACCAATTTTCAAACACTCGAGTCATTTCTTTCTGTAATCCGTTGATTTCCCAAATAATAAATAAAGAGCTTGCGTTAAATTCTTGTCGGCCGACAACGGGAAGTAATGGTTTTATATTCTTTTGCGCTTGTTAGCAGAACTGCAATAGGAAGTAGACACGGCCACGATCACTTGGATTTACAGATACTCTTGTTAAATTTATACGTGGTACTAGTCCAACGGGGCTCATCGCCAAGAGGATCTGTCGTGACTGTGCACGTGAAAAAGAAGAATACAATTATGCGACGACTTAATGTTTAATCGTGAAAGAAATGCGTGAGCATTACGTCGCACCTCTTTGATGTCCCGGATCTGTGTTTTAAACCGCGTCCTGCCTCTTCCAGGAGCGAAGTGTGACTGATGGTATATATATTGTAACGCCGCATCGGAGGAGCGTGGAAGAGAAAGAAGAAGCGGCGCGAGGTTTTTTTGGGTGATCGGCTCTTTCGGAAATTACGTATATAAAAAAAAAATTGGAGGACGCTTAAGCTTCGCCTTCAAGAGTGGAACGCGACAGCGTTCCCGTCGACCCGCCAAGGGGTGTAAGACAATGGGCTACGGCGCAGCGACTACGCGCCCCGCATCGGACGCGGTGAACGTCGAGCAACGCAGCGTTCGGCGCGACAACGAAATGTGCGCCTGAGCAAGCGACGCACGCCTGAGCCTTAAAAACAGCTCGTTTATAAGGCAACACCGCGTTCACTAGAGGCGCTTTTGTACCGCTTTGAAGCATCGAACTCGTGGCTCAGTGTACAGGGATGTAGTTGACATGATTATGCCGGTTCCGATGTACAGAGCCATAAACAGTGGAGGACAGGGAAACGACGTGTTAAAGCGTGTTAAGAAAATGCAGGTGCAGCCAAGCACTAAATCCTTTTTCTTTAGGTTCCATACCGGAACTTTGCCGGAACGGGCCTTTCTACAAGAGAAGGGTTTTTATTTACCATGGGGAGCAAACTGCCTTATATGTAAACAATTAGAAACAATTGACCATGTTTTTTTGCATTGTTGGGCAGGGGTTTTCTTTTGGGACGTTCTTCAAAGAACACTACAGAAAGAATTGTCTTTAAGCCCATTAGGTATTAGATTTTTGACGGTAGAAAATGAGGATTGCATGCCATTGGACTTAATTATGCTAATGGGCCTCCACTGTTTATGGAGGGCTCGAATGGCCGGTTTCTTTTGTGAGCCTGACAGCCGCCTGCGCGGCTGCTCTTCCGGGAAGCTATTTCCAAGTTCATTGATGTAATTAAAGAACAAGAATGTCCTCCGGATTGGCTGGCGAGGATTGAGCCCCTCGCCACATTAAAGGAATTTTAAACTTGACATGGCCAGCCACAATGTGACTGACCGCACAATATGCATGCGCACAAAGTTGAATGTGTGTGAGTGTATATTCATGTATCGCTTACCTTATTTCAAGAAATGATGCCCTTTTTGTTAGCTTGGTGAAACTTCCGGCAATAAAGAAAAAAAAAACTCGTGGCTCAGTGGTAACGTCTCCGTCTCACACTCTGGAGACCCTGGTTCGATTCCCACCCAGCCCATCTTAGAAGTTGCTTTTTATTTATGAAGTGCCTGCCGTGATTTATCGCTCACGGCCAACGCCGCGGACGCCGACACCGACGCCGACGACACCGGCTTTTCTGCGACACGAGCTCCTTAACGCTATCGCGTTAATAAAATAACAAAATGTAATAATAGAAATAAATAAAAAACGCTATACACAGAAAAAGTTTACTGTTTACGCTCCAACGTTGAAATTGTTGACTCCCTTGTTTTTTATACACCTAATTTAACCACGCGATTCATGGCCAATCTCCAACTGTGGGTATGTGCCACAGCCACTCAGGACAACAACAAGAGCTGTTTCGGACCGTCCCATGTCTGCTCTACCCTTTTCACTGTACATAAATACATTCTACATTCCTAACAAGTGGTGAAAGTGCTGGGTACTCGACGCCCTGGACAACCCAGTCCTACAAGATCTTCGAAGAAGCAGACGCCTGGCTAGATTACCATCAGAGCCAACAAGCATGGCCGACGCCCAAGCAGGCCGGTCAACGAACACCGTCGAAGAAGGCATCATTCAAGCCGGCCAGAGACCAAGGCAACCTAGCTACTGGACGCCGGAACCATGCATATTCTCAGGTAAAACAGGCCAGGACGTGGATGACTGGCTGAGACAATAGGAAAGCGTAAGCCGGCATAACAGGTGGAGTACGTCAGCGCGGCTTGTGAACGTTGCATTTTTTCTCGCTGGTACCGCTCTACCTTGGTTTGACAATCATAAACGCGTGCCGACCAGTTGGGAAACTTTGTCCAGGAATTGAAAGCCTGCTTTTGCGACTCCAATTCCAAAAAGAAGAAAGCGGAACACACGCTTTCGAACAGAGCCAGATTGCCTGGTGAAACGTGTACAACATATGTTGAAGTAATATTGAAGCTACTCGGAATTGTAAACGCGAATATGTCGGATGAAGACAAAGTAGGACATCTGTTAAAAAACATCCCTGAAGACGTTTATAATTTTTTAATAAGGAAAGAAAACCTGAACACTCCTTCCGAATTCAGGCAGCAATGTCGCGCGTTCGAAGCTCTGAAGACTCGAAGGATCTTGCCAAGTTCGGGCGATTGGACAACGTCACCACAGTTGCAAGTGTGGACGCCGCTGCCTGCGATGACATCGCCTCGATCGTGCGTCGAGTGGTTCAAGAGATAGCACGACTCCAGGGAGTAGACGCTGGTTACCAGTTCGCGTTTGACGAGTGCATTCCCGAACCACCATCCTGGTCGCGAGAACATTGCATCGAGCGCCGACCGTCTTCTGAAGAACCACACATAAACAACATGAGCTTCCGGTCTCTCACGGCGTATCTCAGTCGCCTCCAGTCCACACCAGTCCGTCATGACACTACGGAGTACTATACCCAACACCACGACGTGTTCCTGCGGAATACTGGATGCCACGACATGCTCCCGCGGAATGCTCCCGCGGCGATCACAACTAAGTTTATTTCCGCAGCAAGCTTGCCTTGTGTAGGTCAACCAAATCGAAGCACACACCTTCGGTTTAGTTGAACTACATAAGGCAGGCTTGTTGCGGAAATAAACTTAGTCGCGAGTGGCGCCGGTCCTGTCGTCTGTGTTCTTCTTCTGTATCCTGTTCTTTGCGCCCTGCTCTTTACACATTCAAGGTGTTTGTTCGGTTTTGGTTACGATCGGATGTAATTTTAGGCATAGATTTCCTCATGAATGCAGCGCTACACTTGACTGTAGGACTGGACAGATTTTACTAAGGAACACGTTTCCAATCGCCATACTTGATGATTTGCAGACCGATCAAGCCGACGTGTTTTCGCTGTGAAAATGTGTTACTGCCTGGAAGGACAGCCATGTTTGTTCCCGTGAGTTCTTCACTTGTCCGGATGGGATCATGCAGCGCTCTTGTCGAGCCAGATCATAACAATGCGATTAAGAAGAATGTGCTGGTCCCTCGATCTCCCAAGCCATCAACGGGCGCTCTTTCTCGTGGACACTGAACGCTTCTACGGAGTCTGTCACCCTGCCAGTCGTACTTAAATTGGCAACATTTGAGGAATAAGCCACAATTGATGTACGAACAGTAGCAGCGTCTTCGGACATCAGTTGACCATTGCTCAACTATTCGGATCACTTTCGACGTATGATAAACAAGTCGTTGTCGTCTTCCAAGCAGGACGTACTCCAACAAGTGCTCGTCTGCTACACGTCAGTATTTGATTTTGCTCAACGCGAACGTTCTCGCATGTTGCCGGAATCCCCCATGCAGCACCGCATCAACACAGGGCTAGCGACTTCGATACGTCAGAAACGCTATCGCGTATCTCCCACGGAAAGAAAAGTGATCGCCGAGCAGGTCGACATGCTGCAGAAAGGCGTTATTCAGGAGTCCTGCAGTCTTTGGGCAGCTCCTGTTATACTCGTGAAAAAGAAAGAGAACTCGTGGAGATACTATGTCGACTAGAGGGTGGTTTCGGTATCGCAGCGAGCGGACGCGCCGTGTGTGGGCTCCTCCTTCGAAGTCCACAGCGACCGCAAATTTCGACTTGAGGCTCTCAACATCGCACCATCGTATCCGGGAAGGTGAGCCGCCCATTTTGAGCCCACTCGGTTGTCACTATCCCACCCGGGTCGAATTTTACGGCCTTTTCTCCGTCTCCCTGGTGCACGCCGAAGCTACGCCTGCTTAGGCCTAGCGTTCGTGGCCCCCACAGCTCACTCAGCCATGGAATACCAAGTAAACGGCACTGGCATCGACCCCGCCGAAGCCCTGAACGGGGAATGGGAGACCGTCCTGCGTCTCCGCAACCGGTACCGCCCGGCGACTGCCACTCACAATCCCCAAACGGAACCCAAGGACGGCGACGGCTGTTCAACCGCCGTGATATCCCGAGCTGCGGCGCCGCCAGCTGCGTACGCGACGCGCGCCTCTCACGCAACTTCCGCGGGGAGACTTCAAAATCGTAGTCCGACCACGCGGCGCTTTGGGCTTAACCAAGGAGACCCCTCGAACGCTCTTCGAAGCAATCTGTGATGCGACGAAAATCCACCTACAGGAAGCGCTCGCTCAGGCTCAGGTGCGGTTGCATCCAACAAACAATACCTTGACGATCAGCACTCCAGAGGAGGCTCGAGCTCGGGCTTATGCCCAAATAACGTCCATCCGCATCGGCGCGAGCGCAACTCATGTCACCGCATATCTCGCTCCGCCCGATGATGCCGTGAGCGGCGTTATTCACATAGCCCACAGTTGTGAGTCGCACGGTGAAATCCTGAAAGAACTTGTTCCCTTCAATCCTCAACTACCAATTATGGACGCTCGGCCCTTCGGCAAAAAGCGATCCATTATTATCACTTTCGCCACCTGCCCCCTACCCAAAACTGTCCGCTTTTGGTCGGGTATTCACACTTGCTTTCCACATTGACCCAAAATGGAGGCTTGCTACAACTGCCGCCGTATCGGACACCGCCAGGATGTCTGTCCCGCCCCAACTAGTAGATGTTGCCACAATTGTGGTGACAAGCACACGCCAACGGAACCCCCAACCTGTACACCCAAGTGCATCATCTGTGGGGACGGGCATCATACTGGGAATATTCAATGTAAGTACCGGTACGCCCGCTCGCCACCACGCACCCATGCAGCCAACCACCGGACGACAGTCAAGAAACCGGCAGCAGAAGCCAGCCCCGCGAAAGTCATCGCGCAGTGCAAGCACTGCGCGCTCCATTTCACGTGACCGTAGCCACAAGCCCCAGCAGGACCATACCTGGGCCGACAGTGCAAGGAGATCGCCGCCTGCCCCCGCCGAGAGAACTCCGGACCACAACGAAGGGGAGCTCTGGGCCCTGCGGGAGGAGGTAAGACGCCTCACAGTCCTCACTCAGAGCTCACTTCCCTCTCCTACTCTTTCTCACTCCCCTCCAATTCACCTCCTACTCTATCACAAACCAACACTGCCCCCTCTCAATCACCCCCTCAAAAAAATAACGTATCCCTCCCCCACCCCTCACCTCCGGGCCGATCGATGTCGACTCCAAACTGAAAGACCCCTCCGACCAATTCGACAAAAAACACAGGTTGAGGTTCGCCTCGAAAGCAAATTCAATGCTCTCATCACTGACCTCACTACGAAAATGGAGACGCACATGGAATGCTGCATGGAATCTATACTTCAGAAAATGGTCAACTTCCTCGAAGCACGCCTCACGCAGCTCCCCCCGCTCTCTACCCCCTTCTCCCCACAGCACAACTAACTGCCATGGAACCCCACATCCCAATAGACGCGAGACTAACCCCTCTTATCCATCCCTCTACGCTCCAATATAACCTGGAACACCTGGAACACAATATAACCTGGAATCATAACCTGGAACTGCCGCGGCTTCCGGGGCAAGCAAGCGCCCCTGCAGCTTCTACTTCCTACACTTTCCCCAACGCCCCAAGCCCTTCTTCTCCAAGATACCGCCAATCAGGCCACACTCCCCAGTTACAACTCCACACACTCTGACACCACAAACAGATCCAGGACGTCCACACTTGCGCACCGCACTCTAACACACAAGACACATTACATCACGTCAGAGATGCCCTGCGTGATCACCGAAATTATCCATCATACACATAAATTCCCATCCATCTTTATTGCCAATATCTACCACCCCCCATCCCAGTCGATGGCCTCGTTGCGACTCCCTCCTCCGAGAATTGTACGGCCTAGCAGGGAAGCACCCCGTACTAATTGTTGGGGATTTCAACAGTCAGCACACTGACTGGGGATACAAAACAACACACAGAGGTCGCAGGCTCTGGCTGCTCATGCAGAACCTCCAACTTTCCGTCTACAACTTTCAGACGCCTACGCGAATCGGCAGCAGTGTCAGCATGGACACTAGTCCGGATCTGGTGATCAGCCGCTCCCTCCGTGATGTGACCTGGACTAGAACAGAACACGCACTGGGCAGTGATCATTACATGATACAAGTCACTGTCCCATTCAAACCACCCCGCCACCCCTACATGACAAACAAACTCATTAACTGGGACGCTCTCCGCACCGCGCGGACTGCCCTCCGTGACAACCCCATTACCGACATCACCGACTGGATAGACTCTCTTCATATTGACATCCTACACCACGCGCAGCAGATTGAAACCACCACAGACACCCCAACACTAGACACCCGACTCGCCCACCTCTGGGAGGCCTACCACAGACTCCTATAAAGGTCGAAACGGGGTAAACACAACAGAACACTAAAAAAAAAACGCTTAGCCACTTTACAATCCCATATTCAACGACATTTGGAGGAGCTCTGCCGCTCAAATTTGGGGCAAGTATGCGACGGCATCGCCGGCAAACTGACCATCAAACGGGCGTGGCACCTCCTCCGACACCTCATCGATCCATCGAAAACAAAAAACACCACCCAGCACCACGTCACCCGGCTCATACCAGCCCCGATGCTCTCTTGGGCACACTCCGCGAAACATGCACCTCACCTGGCATACCATCTCCTCTCCCCTCATACACAGGACAGCCGAACCCAGAACTCGACACCAACATAACAGAGGCGAAGGTCAGAGCAACCCTCATGACTCTCCGCACCAATTCCGCGCCCGGCCCCGACCAGGTCACCAACACAACGCTTCGTAATCTGGACAATCAATCGATTACTTGCATCACGGAGTATTTCAACCACTGCTGGAAAGAGGGCACCCTCCCCCAGTCCTGGCGACACGCAAAGGTAATCTTCATTCCGAAGCCCAACAAACCACTTACACTCCAAAACCTTGGCCCGATCTCGCTAACCTCGTGTCTCGGAAAGCTTTTCGAGAATGTGGTATCAGCGAGGCTCGCACAGCACATGACAGACCATGACTTATACCCTCACAGCATGGTGGGATTCCGCCCCTATTTGTCCACACAACACATAATCATCATCATCAGCCTGGTTACGCCCACTGCAGGGCAAAGGCCTCTCCCATACTTCTCCAACAACCCCGGTCATGTACTCGATACGCCATGTTGGAAATCACCCATAACATCTTCGATCCGCTCATTCCAACCCACACCAAGGCAGTCCTGGCTTTGGATTTATCCAAAGCCTTTGATCGCGTCGATCATCAAGCGATCATGCCTGCACTCTCCCCACTGAATGTGGGCGCACGTACGTACACCTACATTCAGACATTGCTCACAGCACGCACGGCTGGCCTTCACTTCGGTCCGCTCACCTACCCCACATACTCCCTAAAAAGCGTAGGCACCCCGCAAGGCTCCGTCCTCTCACGCTTCTTATTTAATATCACTCTCATCCCCCGAGCACGACAATTGGCAACCATTCCTCACCTGAAACATACCGTCTACGCTGACGACATTACGCTATGGACTACCCATGGCAGTGATGGCGCCATACAGGACACCATCCAAGTAGTCACCAGTCTGACCCAAAACTATGCAGTTAGCGTAGGACTTTCTTGAAATGACCTCAAGGTAATCATCCGCCCCCGAGAAGGACTCAACCTTGCCACCTGGACCACGCCACAGGTTGCTGAAGGCATCAAGCTCAAGGTAATCATCCGCCCCCGAGAAGGACTCAACCTTGCCACCTGGACCACGCCACAGGTTGCTGAAGGCATCAAGCTGGCATGTCAGCACCCCACTACTGAGCACGTACGGACCCTTACTGTAAGAATTGACCCAGTACAAAACATCGCTATTGCTAGCACACCAAACGAAGAGCTAGCTATGAGCATCCGTCGCATCACTACAATTCACCTGGGCGGTCGAGAATTCGCAGTCACGGCATACGTGGCGGCACCCGACAGCTCCGTCAAAGGGGTCATTCACGGCATTCCCGCAGGAACTCCCGCAGAAGTCCTCCTTAACGGACTCTATGCACCTGGCCGAGAAATCTTACATGCCCGTATGCTCGGACAAACCGCTACGGTAGTGATCACATTCACTGGCAAGGCTGTACCCTTCTACGTGCGCTACTACAGCGGTGAAGTGCGATGCAAACCATACCGACCAACCACGCATTTCTGCCGCATCTGCCACCAAGTCGGCCACCGGACCGATGTATGCCCAACTCCAGAAGCAAACGTATGCCCCCAGTGTGGTACACGAAACCCAACTCAGGACCACCCCTGTCACCCACGGTGCGCCTTGCCAGGGGCCTCATCCTACGGCTTCCAAGGAGTGCCCTAATCGACTGAAGAAGGCATCTTCAGCATCCCAAAGGACCAGCCGCCGGGACTACTCACGGTCGAAGTCTCAGCCACGTACAGACCAGCAACGGAGGCGTTCCCGCTCCAGGTCTCGCTCCTGCTCGCGGAACCAACAAGGAGGGACCCGGAACCTCAACGGACCTGCTGTACCGGGATCACAAGCGGTGAGCTGGTCAGCACGGCTTTTCCCCTCTCACACAACCCACCAAGACAACACCCTGTCATCGCGTCTACACACAGCACCCACCCTACACAATTCTTCACCCATAAACAATACTGATGTTCAACTGCAAATTCTAGCTGAGCTAAAGGCCATCAGAGAAGAAAACAAACGCCTTCATGAAGAAAACAACAAACTTCGCACGCAGATTGCAAAACTATACGCCACTCGTACTGCCACTCAGCATTCCACACTAATGACCGCACCCTCAATGCCATCATCTTCGGAACGTTCTGAACCGATGATTCTCGCGGAATCAGCAAAACCGACAGAAATCGCACAAGTCGAGGAGAAAGTTGATGTACTGCAACGGCAGCTCCTAGCAATGCAACAAAGCATCCAGCAACTGGCAAGTGTTATTGAAGAAACACGGCTCGCAAAAGATCAGCGACGCAAGAAAGTTAGAACACTAGTACAACAGGAAGTAGAGCAGGGACACCCTGCCGATCCACCCGTCAGCCAGGACGAATAGCAAAACCAAGCACAGGAACGAAAACCCACTCATAATCTGGCAATGGAATTGTCGCAGCTACAAACGCAAGCAAGGGTCACTGAGACAGTACATAAGTAACGCCAAAACGAGACCAAGCGTAATCGCACTACAGGAAACAGGCACACACCCAACTCAAACTGGCTACAACACACATACCACCACGCCTGACAGCCGCGTGGCCACACTTACAGCTAAAACGCTCACAACCACACAACACACTATAGACGGCAGTGATATCGATCATAACCTAATTGAGATCCTGCCGCTCCAACGAGGCCAAAAGAGCCTTTTCATACTGAATATATACAGCCCACCCAAGCAGAAGCAGGCCAAGTTCGACTACTTGATGACTAAAGCGATTGGCATAGCCAAAAATAATAGTCTGCTGATTGTAGGCGACTTCAACGCGGCTCACCAGGCATGGGGCTACACGAAAGCCACATCAAAAGGCACTGCACTCCAGTACACGATACAGCAGCACCGTCTCACCATCCTCACAGACCCCGCATACCCCACACGTCTAGGAAACAGCGTCTCCCGAGATACATGCCCTGACCTCACCCTCACTAAAGGGATACAGCAAGCTTCCTGGCACAACACGGAGGAAACTCTGGGCAGTGACCAGTGCATACTTGCCACCACATTGAACGTTACGCATGCACGACACCCGATAAAAACGACAACACTCACAGATTGGACAGCTTTTCGCAAAGAGCGAGCGGATGACTCCTCAACCAGTATTACGGATCTCGAGCAGTGGGTACGAGAGCTCCAACAAGACGTAGCCAGACATTCAAAACAGATCACACTCACCACAGACATACCGGCCGTAGACCCGCACCTTCTTCATCTCTGGGAAGCACGTCGAGGCCTTGTTAGGAGATGGAAGCGCCAAAAACATAATCGTAAATTGAAACTACGTATAGCGAAACTCACGGCAACCGCGGAATGTTATGCTGAGGAGCTCACCCGTCACAACTGGCGACAACTATGCAACAAGTTGCAGGGTAATCTTAGCACGGCCAAAACATGGTCGCTGCTACGCCATCTTCTTGACCCCATACAAAGCAAGGCAATTAGCCAGCAAACAATTCAACGTATCCTGCACAACCATCCGGGTTCTGATGACGAAATCCTGGAGGAGTTGCGGGCGCGGTACATAGGCGATTTCGAACCCGCACAAGGACAACCTCCAACCTACAGCGGGAGCGACAATTACGACCTCGACAAGCCGATCACCATCACTGAGGTGCAACAAGCACTCCATGCACTCGCACGAAACACCACCCCAGGCAAGACAAAATAAATAACAAGCTCCTGCGCAATCTGGATGATGGCACCATTCAATCTCTTACTGACCTCTTTAATCATCACTGGGCAGCGGGTACGCTACCAGCAGACTGGAAGCACGCGGGCATCATACTCATTCCGAAGCCAGGCAAACTCTCCAGCTTAGAAAATATGAGACCAATCTCACTGACCACATGCCTAGGCAAGCTTCTGGAACATGTCATTCTGAACCGGCTTCAACCTTACCTAGAATCCAGCGACCTCTTTCCCGAAACAATGTTCGGGTTCCGGCCCCACCTTTCTACCCACGACATCCTTCTTCAGCTGAAGGAACAAGTCCTTGAACACATCTCACCGCACAACACCGGAGCGATTTTAGCACTCGATCTCAAAGGCGCTTTTGACAATGTGGCTCACCATACCATCCTTACAAACCTAAGCCTCACGAACTGTGGTCGTAATACTTACATTTATATACGCGCCTTTCTAAGCAACCGCATGGCCACAATAGGCATTGGCTCACTCAGAACCCCGACGTTACCTATTCGCAACAAAGGAACCCCACAAGGTGCCGTTCTATCACCCACCCTTTTCAATATTGCTATGATGAAATTACCTGAGAAACTCAACGCAATACCAGAAATCAGGCATGCAATATATGCCGATGACATCACTATCTGGACCACCACTGGTTCCGAAGGAGAGAAACAAGACGCCCTTCAACAAGCGACTGACGCCGTCCAGCAATATGCAAAAACAAGTGGCCTCTGGTGCTCCCCCGAGAAGTCAGAACTATTAGTCGTTCGACAGAAATCACGAAGAAAACTCACTGAACTACCCCAAATCACACTCACCCTCGATGACAAAGAAATATCCACAGTAAACCGCGTCCGCATTCTCGGACTCCACATACAACAGGACGGCGGAGGCGCATACACCATCCAACGTCTCAAGCAGACCACCTTCCAAATCATGCGAATGGTCGGCCGTATCACCACCAAACAATACGGACTGAAAGAAGACGACATAATACAGCTCGTCCGGGCCCTGATAATCAGCCGCATTGCCTAGGCTGCCCCGTACTTGCCCCTCACTCCCAAGGAACTTGATCAATTAGGCGTACTTCTTCGGAAAGCCTACAAGCAAGCACTCGGCCTACCACCAGGAACAGCGACACTCAAGCTTGAAGCCCTAGGAGTCCATAATACTATAAGAGAAATTATAGACGCCCACCTCACAAGCCAACGAGAACGACTAGCCCTCACACCAACAGGAAGGACAGTCCTAGCGCGCCTAGGCTACCCCACACACGGCAAAGGCCACGAACAAGCAATTCATCTGGCCCCCAACTTCCGGGAACACATCAAGGTAGCCCCTATCCCCAGAAGCATGCACCCGGAACATCATGCCGATCGTCGCCAAGCTCGCGCAAAAACTCTACAGACAAAATATGGCAGTCTCCCCACCACACTATACACAGATGCCGCGCAGTACCCCCAAAAGGCAGCCATGACGGCCAGCGTTGTCGACTGTAACCTACAAGAGGTGGTCTCCATGACGGTCCGCACTGCCAGCGCCCTCGTAGCGGAGGAGACAGCCATCGCCTTGGCCATCACCTCTAGTCCGACCAACGAGTACGTCACAATCATTACTGACTCCCAGGCAGCTTGCCGTAGCTACGCGAGAGGCAGGATATCTTCAATCGCCCACCGACTCCTCAAACAAGCCTCCCAATTCCCGGACGTTGAAATAGTGTGGACTCCAGGACACGAGTCCCTCCGTGGAAATCAGCGTGCGCACGCTGTAGCCCGAGCTCATGCCTCCCGGGCACCACAAGAGAGGGATACGGCCGCCTCCATGGAGCCCGTACCTTTACAATACAACGCCATACTACAACACCACAGATTGAACAGACGACAATACTCGCCTCCACACAAGACCCTCTCACGTGAAGACGCCGTAACATGGCGACAACTACAAACCAACACATACCCCCATCTAAGCAGACTACACGCAATACACCCTACACTATATTCATACAAATGTCCCCTTTGTAATGATTACGCCTCCCTATATCACACCACATGGGCGTGCCCCAACGTGAAGGCGGCCCCGCAAATACCCAAACCCACACCCGAGCAGTGGGAGGCCGTGCTGACTAGTTCGGACCCTCGTAACCAGCAGCAACTGGTGCGGCGGGCCCGGGAGACAGCAAGAGCCGCAGGAGCCCTGGACTAAGGGCGCCTCCCGCACAAGCAGAAAGACACCTGCTTGTCCTTTCTTTTTAATAAATGTTTATCCTCCTCCTCCTCCTCTTGTTCCCCAGAGAAGTCCGAGCTGCTATGCATTCGTCCCAAGAACCACAACTCGCCCTGCTCCCCCATCGTCATCGAGCTGGACGGTAGACCGATACCAGAGGTCGAAATCCTCAGGATACTTGGTATGCATATCCAGAGTGATGGGAAGCACGCGACTACAGTCCGGAGACTCAAGCAGGTAGTAGGGGCGATCTCGCACCTCATCCCCTGACTCTCGGGCCACCACAGTTGCATGAGGGAGCGTGATCTATGCCGCCTTGTTCACGCCTTTGTACTCAGCCGTTTACTCTGCTCCATTCCCTATCTCAAGCTCTCTCGCCGTGAAACTGACGCCATGGATGCTCTTAGATGCTCTTATTCGCCGGGCATACAAAGTCGCCCTCCACCTTTCCATAAATACACCTACCGACAGACTCTTACAACTAGGCCTTCACAACACAATCGGGGAACTTGTAGACGTGCACCGCCAAGCACAATACCTTCGTCTCACACAAACTAACACTGGCCGGTACATACTGCACTCCCTTGGAATCCGGATACCAGCCAACGATCCGACATTACGCCCCATATCAAAACCCTTACACCGCAAACTGTTCATTAAGCCACTCCCCCGTAGCATGCACCCCGACCGCCACGATAAGCGCCGCAGAGCTCGAGCTACAGCACTCCACCGTTATTGCGGCTCGGAACCGGACGCCGTATGGGTAGACGCAGCCTGCAAGGATGATGAAGCGGTCGCTGCCGTGGTGGATCACGCTCTCTCTCCGATCGGAACGCACACACTCCCCCCAGACACCTCTCCCGAAGCTGCAGAGGAAGCCGCCGTTGCCCTAGCTATCAACACAGAAGCATGGTATGTTTTATCAGACTCCAAAACTGCGATCCTAAATTTCGCACGAGGCCGAGTCCACGTCCCTGCTTTTTGCGTACTGGACTTGCCCGTTGCACCCCCGCCCCGTCATGTGGAGCTCATTTGGGTGCCCGTGCACTGCGGGAATCCTGGAAACGAGGCCGCCAACCTCTTAGCCCGAGGTTCTTTAAACCGGGCTCTTGCGGCCTCCGATCCGGGATTCACGAAGGAGCGCGCGCACACTTTCAACGAGCTGATGAATGCCTCCAAGGCTGTACCCGCACCGCACAAATCTCTTAGCAATCGACAAGCAACCCTTTGGCGCCGATTACAAACACACACTCTCCCATCTCCTCTCACTCTTTCTCACTATCACCCACTTTTCTTCACTTCACTTCAGCCTGTAATCTCTGTGCCGAACCTCGCGCTTCTGCTCTCCACCTCCTTTCTCATTGCCCGGCGGATCCTCCCCTGCGGGGCCTCGAGCACTTGAAGACCTGGGAGGACTGGAGACCCTGCTACGCTCTGGAGACCCGGTCGTGCAGACCATGTCTACTGATCGGGCTGCCAGCGTTATGGACCGAAGCAACATAAACGCTTGAGTGCAGTGGGGACGTGCGGGGGCCCGGGAGCCTGCGTGCCCCAAACTCCTCAGTCTTACAGTAAAGTTTTTATGATGATGATGATGTGTCGACTACCGCCGCCTGAATGCCGTCACAATGAAAGACGTGTATCGCTTACTACGCATTGAAGATGCTGTTGACGGCCTTCACTCTGCATCGTACTTTTCGTCGGTTGACCTCCGGTTCGGGTACTGGCAGATACCGATGCGTCCGTCTGACATAGAAAAGACCGCTTTTGTTACGCCTGACGGACTTTGAGTTTAACGTCATGCCGTTTGGCTTATGTAATGCCCCAGCAATCTTCGAGCGATTTATGGACTGCATCCTCGGTGGTCTCAAACGGGAGATTTTATATGTTATTTAGATGACGTGATTATTTTCGGCCTAACTTTTCACGAGCACAACCAGCAGTTCGGCGTTGTTTTGGACTGCACCCAACAGGCTGGCCTTATTTTAAACTCTAAATGTCGCCTCGGTGAGCGTCAAGCCCTTGTGCTAGGATATCTCGTCGACAAGGACGATATACGGCCAGATCCCCAAGAGATTTCTGTTGTTCGCATCTTTAAGCAGCCGAAGACAGTGTAAGATCTCAGAAGTTTCCGGGGCCTTTGGTCTTATTTTCGCAGGTTTATTAAAGAGTTCGCCCAGCTTGCTTGTCCACTGAATGACCTGCTCCGCAAGTACGCTCCCTACATATGGTCTGCTCCGTGCGAGACTGCCTTCCAGCAGCTGAAGTTTTTGCTCACCTCTGGGCCACTTCTCCGCCATTTCGATCCGGAGGCGTTCACCGAACTGCATACTGATGCATATGGCGAGGGCGTTGCTGCTGTACTCGTCCAGTTTCATGACGGACGCCAGCACGTCGTTGCGTACGCGAGTCGTACTTTGACGAAAGCAGAGATCAATTATAAAGTCACGGAACTGGAATGTCTTGTTCTTTTCGCCATCCACAAGTTCAGATCTTATTTGTATGGCCGCCGTTTCAAGATTGTCACTGACAATCATTATCTCTACTGGCTCGTCGGACTGCGTGACCCAGCTGGGCGGTTGGCTCGGTGCGCTTTGCGTCTTCAAGAATACGACTTTTCTGATGCTTATAAGAGCGGTCGGTGCCACACAGATGCCGGCTGCTCGTCTCGTCTTCCCTCTCAAAGCGAGGGTACTGATGAAGACGATTTCGAAGACTACTTAACTACAATCTCATCGAACTTTCCTCACTTTACCGTCAAGAGCGAACAACAGCGCGATCCTTCACTAAAACCGATTATTGATGCGACTCACAGATCTGAACGGGCTACGCTATTTGTGATTCGTGACGGTCTGCTTTATCACAAGAATTATTCAAACAACGGTGCTCCACTGCTGCTCTCGTCCAAAAGCACCTGCGCCTTGCTGTACTTCGGGCCATGCAAGACGATCTTACATCCGGTCACCTTGGATTCGCTCGAACGCTCCACCGCCTCCGACAACGTTCCTACAGGCCTCAATCGAGGAAGACAACTATAGGCAGTATGTCGCCAGCTGTGATGTCTGCCAACGCCACAAACAACCGACTACAGCTCCTGCAGGAACTCTGCAACCGGTTAGACCGCCGACTTCACCTTTTGAGAAAGTGGGTATAGATTTACTCGGTCCCTTCCCCAAGTCTTCCACTGGCTGCCGCCGGATAATCGTGTGCGTGGTTTATTTAACACGTTATACTGAAACAATGGCACTTGTCTCAGCTACATCATCCGATATTTCGGGGTTTCTCCTGCATTCGATTATCCTACGCCACAGAGATCAACGTGTGGTGATAAGTGATCGCGGCCGGCAGTTCACTGCTGACATCGTGGAAGAGTTGCTACGCCTTTGTGGAAGTCTGTGTCGTCATTCCGCGCCTTACCATCCGCAAACCAACGGTCTAACCGAGTGCACCAATCATACACTCGTCGACATGCTTCTAATGTATGTCTCAGCGGATCATAAGAACTAGGATGCCGTATCACCGTTCATCATGTATGCCCTCAACACAGCCAAGGATGAAGTCACAGGATACGCACCTTCCTTTCTCCTCCACGCTCGCCATCCTCAATGTTTTCTTGACACCATACTTCCTTTTTCACCTAACGACGATGCTTCTCTCACGCAGATATTGTGTCGTGCCGAAGGAGCACGTCGAATTGCGCGGCTCAGAACCCTATCGTCGCGTGATCATGCTAAGGCTCGCTACGATGCACAACATGTACCCGTCAGATTCGCCACCGGTGACTTCGTGTGGCTGTGGACACCGGTTCGGAAAAGGGGACTTTGCCAAAAGCTTCTCTCCAAGTATTCGGGCCCGTCCGTCGTTCTCAAATGCTTGAGTGAAGTGACCTATGTCATTGCTAAACTGACGGCTGATAACCGCCGTTCACGCACGACGCAAGGTGTGCACGTCGCATGATGGAAACCGTACCATCAACGCGCACTCTGACTCGCTCGGTGAGCTTCGTCTGCCCCGGAGGAAAATGCAACGCCGCATCGGAGGAGCATGGAAGAAAGAAGAAGCGGCGCGAGGTTTTTTGGGGGTGATCGGCAGTTTCGGACCATCCCGTGTCTGCCCTACCCTTTTCACGGTAAATAAATCAATTCTACATTCGTAAGAATATATATATATATATATATATATATATATATATATATATATAATATATGGCAAGCTCTCATGTAGACTGGTCCAGCGGCCAGAACCGTTGAAATTACATACTTGTTCTGTTACCTTGCAGCATCGCTCAAGTTGGTTACGCTTGAAAGTTAGCCAAAGAATTTCTCTTCAATTTACTTCATATATATTACAAAAGCACACACATACATGCTCTCCTAATCACTCCCATCCCCACTGTGCCTCCACCACGTGACCGGCTTCCCACACTACATGCGGGCGCACGCACGCACGCACGCACGCACGCACGCACACACACACACACACACACACATGTTCACACGCATGCATGATCACACGCACAAACATGTTCGCGCGCATACACATTTACACACGCCCACGCAAGCACGCAAGCGAACACACAGCTAGCACGCGCACGCACATGCTGACGCACATGCACTCGCGCACGCAAACGCAAGCACGCAGACACGCGCACACACAGAATAACTCTCCTTCTCCCTACTGCCGCTCAAAATCCTGCGCGTGCAAACAGACTGAGACTCATTCTGAAAATTCTGTTGCAACGCCAGCTGTAATAAATCGATTTACGCTTTAAATTCGGCGCGTCCTGTCCAAGTCAACGTGTCCTCTGCCGGGAGGCGTATTACGCTGCAGGGAGGGTGAAAAACAATCCGCTCCTGTCGCGTGACTTCACCGCTCATCCCTGACCAAAAGACTACTTTAACGCTGCACCAATGTTACGTTATAAGTGCCATAAATGTGCATGTTGTTAAAAGGGAGTACCCTCTCGGCGACGTTAGTTGAAACTTGTTGAAACTCGGCCGATATATTGAAATATAATTTCTTAATATGTGTGCCCATTCATTACGCCGTGGAATTGCAGTGAAGTTCCACAGAATGCCGAAGGGACAATGTATAAACTTCCTGTTTATGTGTAAGAAATAATGCCCGAGAACTCGTCACCCGCCCACACGCGAAAAGTAGTAATAAATAAACAGCCGTTTAACGTTTATGAGCATTTGTATAGGATAATTCTTTGTGTGCAAAACTCTTTAACTGACGCTCTTAATAGCTTGCCTCCGCATCACTCACAAAATCCCCTTAATACCTGGAAATGTCAACCTTGTGGCACCTAAGCTTTGTCAGAACATTGGGTAAACTTCCTGCATGGTTATTGAATACGCTCGTATGCGGAACGCGAGTAAATAAGTTTCTACAGAGGTCGTAATTAATTTACAACAGTTTAACCTTTTGTCCTACATAACCCATAACTTGGCCGCGTGCGCATTTTTACAATTGCTAGTAGGTAAAGCGGGGCGTGGCGTTTGTCGCGGCGCTCGACGTTTCTGCGCAGGCGCAAGTAAGAGCGGGTGCGAGAAAAAATCTGGGGGCCTCTGCTCCTCGAATATGCAACTCTGCCTAGGCACTACGGAGGAGATTTCTTAGCGCGTGTTGCATGCGTTTGTCCCCTAGACATACAGGCATTGCGGAGTGCGGTCGAGATTGCTTGCGCTCCGCCGCTGGCTGCCCGCGTGGTGAGGCAGTGAGCACGGACGCCCCATTTGGTGATCGCTGTGTCTGAAGGGGCAAGGTTCTGACTGGTGTTGTACAAGTCGCGGGTCGCTTTTTTCGTCGCGACTGTAGATTGCATTTTTTTTTACAAGCACTGCTCCAGGAGGGCACTTGTAACCGGCAAACGGAGGCCTCAGGAGAAAACCTGAGGTTGCAATAAAGAAGGCGACGCAGGATCTCCAGGGCACCCAAGGGGTAGCAGAGGGATCAAAGCTGGAAACAGGGAGGCTCGTGGTTTGGGGCCGGCCGCCGCGTAGGCCGAAGCGCGCCAGGGGACGTTCGTATAAAAAATTGGCTGTCCTCGATAGCGGATACCCGATCTTATACACCCTTGGCACGCGCAGGCCTCGGTGAGCCCCAACCCACGGACCAATCCGGGTTCTAGCTTTGGTGTCCCTGTTGCCGCTTTGATGCCCTGCAGGCGCCGCCAATATTGCGAAATAATAACACGCTGTGTCAATTAGTAAAACCCGATTGAATATAGTTACGTCCAGCCGCCAACATGCGACGCGAAGTTCAGCACTACCGCCCACGTGACTTCTGCCGGCACGCCTAGCGACAAACGCATACAATACGCCCTAAGAAACTCCTCCGTAGTGCCTAGGCAGAGCCATAATTCAAGGAGAAAAAGTCCCCACATTTCCTCTCTCGCACCTGCTCAGTCGCGCAAACGTCCGGCGTCTCCGCAAGTGCCACGCCCCGCTGTAACTACTAGCGATTGTAAATAATTAAATTGCGGGGTTTTACGTGCCAAAACCACTTTCTGGTTATGAGGCACGCCGTAGTAGCTGACTCCGGAAATTTCGACCACCTGGGGTTCTTTAACGTGCACTTAATTCGAAGTACACGGGTGTTTTCGCATTTCGCCTCCATCGAAATGCGGCCACCGTGGCCGGGACTCGATCCCGCGATGTCGTGCTCAGCAGCCCTACACCACAGCCACTGAGCAACCACGGCGGGTAATTGTAAATGCGCTACCGGGAAACGCTGGCCGCGAACGCTATGCACGAAGACAGGCTTTGTGGTCGAAACATAGAATAAAGAACCAACTTTGGTAGAAACACGGTCTCTTGCGTGGGCCACGATGCGGCGGAGGCGAGCGCCAGGTGGATGTATTTTATTGCAAGGAACCGGGCGCGCCGCTCCGTGGCCCTCGACCCACGCGCCGGCGTGCGCGAATGGCGGACGCTGCGGTCGGTCTGTGAATTGTGGAAACGCTGGAAAAGGGTGTACAGCTGTGTCTTACCGGTACTCACCTACGGGGCAGAAACCTGGAGGCTTATGAAAAGGGTTCTACTCAAATTGAGGACGACGCAACGAGCTATGGAAAGAAGAATGATAGGTGTAACGTTAAGGGATAAGAAAAGAGCAGATTGGGTGAGGGAACAAACGCGAGTTAATGACATCTTAGTTGAAATCAAGAAAAAGAAATGGGCATGGGCAGGACATGTAATGAAAAGGGAAGATAACCGTTGGTCATTAAGGGTTACGGACTGGATTCCAAGGGAAAGGAAGCGTAGCAGGGGGCGGCAGAAAGTTAGGTGGGCGGATGAGATTAAGAAGTTTGCAGGGACGGCATGGCCACAATTAGTACATGACCGGCGCTGTTGGAGAAATATGGGAGAGGCCTTTGCCCTGCAGTGGGCGTAACCAGGCTGATGATGATGGAAAAGGGGTTGCTTCGAGTTTTCGCGTAACAGAATTACGTTTTCTCGTAGTCAAATTACAATTCGCGAGCTGTCGTCTTAGGTTGTGTGCAAGTCACCAGTTTACGATTTTCCCACGTATTTTAGCTTGAGAAATTCAATTAGTTTAGCAAATTCCTTGCATCATCTGGAGGGCCTAGGTATGGGTGGTTAGAAAATGTTTTTGCCGAAACGATGTCCGACGCGGGACACCACATTTTCTGCGACACGGGCTCGTTAACGCTGTGGCGTTGAAAACGCGTAATGTCAAGCTTCGAAGACGCGTTAAAGCTAGAAGCAGGATGGAGCGTTCGTTCGACAACACATTTGGGAATTACTTCATTAAGCCAATGCTCACTGCAATTCATACGGCCGATAAAAATGCTAACCTTACTTCTTCGCAGTTAATGCCTCGCCTTTTGTGCGAAACTGCAGTTGTTCCCCTGCGTGCTTTTTGCCTCATCCACTGCAGCAACCCCTTGATCCTGCACTTCACAACTGGTAGGGCAACACTCGCGTAATGCGGAGGTTTCAAAACTCTTTCTCGGCCGATCCCGGAGGGAGCGCACAGTTGCGCTAATAAAATGGCATCATTTTCAGATTTGAGCGCTGTTACTGTTTCACTCTTTTAACATTTGAATCTGAGAAGATTTAAGTTGAAAGGTGATACCTTGTCTTACATTCTTTACAAAGTCATTCCTCAGAATTTTCAGAATGACAGCCTTCAAACAAATGTGACGAAACACTGGCAGCACATGCCTTTTATGTTAAATCTTCTCAGACTGAAATATTAAAAGTGTGAAACAATAACAGATGATCGGCCTACGCAAGAGGCCGGGTTTCTACAAGAAAGCTCGCCTTCGTGCATAGCGTTTGCTGCCAGCGTTTCCCTGTAAACATTATGGTTACATAAGCTGCAATTGCCGGGAAGCGCAAGAGGCAGTCAGGGATTTTTCAGCATCCTCCAATTTTTGCGATGCGGTGGTATGCTGCCGTTACGAATCCCTCGCACACTATTAGACTCTTGTGGCCGGCACCTTTCCACTCTCCCTGCTTCTTCGATCTGCTCTCCTCCAGTGATTTATTGGCATCCCCTTTAAAATGGGGCTGTGACAAATATTCACCTAGCCTGCTCGAGTTAATCAGGTATGCTATACATAATTTTCATTATAGCATTTTTGTACAAATCTCTTCAATCCTTTTTCTTTTCCTCAAAGCTTCTCTATTTACCTTGTACCGCTACCTATGTCTGTAATGGATTTGGTCGTACCAATCTCTTTCCTGCTTCTTTTCCATAAACACCAAATACCTTTTGCTTACCTCGACTGCTGACCGGTTGATGCCTTTGTCCACTTTAAATCCAAGCGCTTCTGGAAGGTGTACGTTACCTACGGGTCTCACTTGGCGAATACCTTCAGACCCTATTAGGTTGTGCTGAATGATGTCCGGATTTTGCAGCAGACACATGCATTATCTTGTTGGGAATGTTTGCTCCGATTGCATTTGGTGGCCACCCGGCAGAGGGCAACAGCGACAAAGGCAAGCAGAACCCACTCCGTTCATGGCGAATTATACTAATTTTTTATTATATGATATCTTTAAGCTGTTATTGCAATGCGTTCTAGGCATGGATATATTCGATGCCATTCGCACGTTCATGCGACATTTAAAGGTCACCTAAAGGACTCCCACCAAAGGTTGTGGGTTCAAGTGCCTTAATTATGTATTAATAAACTGCGCCTTCATTCACTTTGACATAATTAACATCGAAGGTCGTGGGTTCAAGTCCCACCAAAGGTCAAGAGTTCGACTGACTTAATTAACTATATCTTAATGAATGGTGTCTTAATTAGCTTTGCCATAGTTAATACCAAAGGTCATAGGCTGGACTCGCAGCAAAGGTCGTTGGTTCGACTATCGATGGTGGCATCATCAATTTAGGTGCTATTGCATTTGGTCCCACCAAATGTTGAAGGTTCGACTCTCACCTTTGCTGCCTCAGCTTCATGCTTTCCTATTAAGAAATTGATGGCCTAATTCGCCCTAATTAACACCAAAGGTCGAGGGTTTGACTCGCTAAGAATTTTGATACCATGAACTTTTGTGCCATAACGCCAGACAGTGGATTTCTCGTCCTATGAAACCGTCTAAGCTTCAGCTTAGACGGCTTTTGCCTTAATAAGCTTGATTCTGAATTGGTAATAATGCTGAGGCAATTTCGAAGCTGTCACATACTCTTACCATAGATGTAATGGGGTAGGTTGAGATCACCAAGAACAAGTAGGCATCAAGCATCGGGCTGTATTTATCCACTTTCCTATCCATAAACTTTTGGTCAGTGGTCAAGACCTGCATTATGAACTCATTTACTATTGAGATTGGTGAGCAGCCATTGCTCCAGAACATTTTTTTGGTGTGTGTAGGTTTTTGAATATATACTAGCACAGTTAGTTTGCACTACCCCAACTGTAGTCTTTTCCCTCAAGAGCAGCTATTACATCTTCATGTTCGTTGCGTCTAGGATCACTGGTGCACAGTGTGGAGTATTCTTGGTGTGCACCAGTTAATATAATGGTCCATTTTGAAGTCAGCATTTTGTACATTCATAAACATTGGCAAACCAGAAGACAGAATCGTTCCATCTGAGTGCAAGTGGCATAAGGAACCTCAACCTGAAGACAAGTACTGCAGAATGTAGCTAACTCATCAAATTAAAACAAAACAAAAAACATCCAATGCCATATGGGTCATGTTTGACCAACATCACGAAGTAAGACATATAGGAGGTGAAACTCCCGTCAGCGCGAGCGAGCGCGGGCGACCAGATAAAGTCACAATTGTTGCATGCGCCGACGCTACCGTATACAGTGGCGGCACCATGCGGCGCGTCGTAGAAGCCGCAGCGGAAAAAAAAAAAAAAAGCAGCGCCCGGCAGGCGGCTCGGCGGCTCCGGCCACTCCGTGATAGAAGTCAGGCGCGCGCGTCCGAACGGCAGCAACACGCTCAACCGGTTGCCCTGGCAACCGAAACGGCGGTAATTTCTTCCCATGCCGCCAGGTGCCGCCAGCATGAAAATACATCCGCGGGCTTGTGACCTTTACTGGTCACCGCAAACAGCGGAGTTTCCACTCCTAAATATTTCTTGCTCCGTGACCAACATACGTAAGCTCATTGCCTTACTAAAACTCCATAAGTAGGGCTCTTGCCATAATTTGGACAGCATGACTAGCACATACTTACTAAATGAAATAAATGCTTGCAAAGCTCAAGACAAGCACCACAATCATCTATATTTGGCACAGACCCTGTGCAACGTGGGCAGCTGACTGGCACCCCTTTCAATTAAGACTTAAAATTTATCAGCACATCTGAAACAGCACTGCACAGTGCCAAAGGTAAGGGTGTTAGTGTGACCTACAAGCGACCCGTAAAATGAACTACGCAACTTGCACAGCGGGTTACAGTGCACCAGAGGCATACATTCCATTGTCCATTAAGGAGTCATGATGCACAATCAGAATTTTAAGAAAAAACTCCCACATAAATATGTTAAGTAGCAATGGAAAACAATCCCAGCACCTTCCATTCACCATTGGCTACCCGCAGGTCTTGCATGAAATAATTGCATCACACATTAAGAGTTTAAAATAAATATAACTTGGTATTGACAATGATGATAAAGATTAAGACACTACTGATGATGTTTCCAAAGGCTCACAGCCCTCTCTATTAAAGGGAGCACACCCATATTCAATCAACAGCAATGATCACCCTTTTATTCAGTGGCTTCCACTGCCACTAAATGAATGAACAAGAATGTGATCGCAAACACATAGCAGAACAAGATGAGGCAGTCAGTAGCCAGGTCTGAATGAGATGGAGCACACTCAGCCACTCTTGGGCATTAAGTCAGCATCACCTGACGGCTTGAGTCCTCGGATCGAGAGATCATAGACAACTTCTTCAACCTTCTTGAGATCATACTTCAGTGCGTCAAATTTCTTGCGCAGGTTATCATTCTTCAAGTTGAGAAGCCGGAAACCCAAGTTCATCTCAGTCACAAATGCAGAGATCTTCAGAGGCCAGCTGTAGTTTCCAGCTGTCACGCTGTTCACAGCGAAGCGGCTCTATGGAAAAGCATAGGAATCATATTACAAGCTCACATGTCATAGCCACCCAATTGCAACATTATTCTCGCTGTTTAAGCCTCTCTAAGATTGGAAATGCTAACCAGATAAAATATAATGTTACATACATTATACTCTGATGCACTATACTGGTTTTTAAAGTAGTAGCTGTCCTTGGTTTTTTCTGCTCCCTGCAACACTGCACGTCAAGGGCAAAAAATTATATACACATGCCCCCTACAGCTGCTCATTGCGTATCTGCTTATCTAATTTGAATGTGTAAAAATAGTGAGTGGCAAAACATCAAGTTCAAGACAAGCGCCACAAACTGAGCGTTTCCTGTGTGGGGAGCGTATGTGTCCATTTCTTCCCCCCCGTACTCCGTCGTCGCGTTCCCACAAAGTAGATGCATCGAGAGCCGGCGTAGGCATGTGAGGGGCGCACTACGCCCTCCCCTGGTTCTCTCTCACTCTCACGACCTGCACACAAGCTTCATTGCTTCTTAACTCATTGCTGTAGTCGACTTCAATAAAGCCAACCTTAACATGACTTCATGAAATTTACCAAACTATCTGGCAAGCCAAAATATACCATATTTACTCGAATAATGATCGGACTTATTTGTAAAAAAAACTGACGCAAATTTAGGGGTGCGATCATTATGCGGGTTAAAGTTCCCACGAAAAGAAACATTTTCTTTTTTCATCCTGCATTTGCTGCGGGATGACAACAGGTCAACAAGCAGGCAGCTGCTGCTGTCAGTGCGGGACACCAAAACAAAAATGGGCGCCGGCAAGGCAAGCCAAATGCGCCGAACGCAATTATTTTACTTCTCGTGAGTACATTATTCGCATTGAAAACAGTTTCTTCCGCATCAATAATGAATAATATCAGCAATATCGGCAAGTTTGCGACAATAACGCAGCCGTGTCCACTTTGAAGGGACAGAAACAAAGATGGGCACGCTTAGCTGCCAGTGACATAGAAACACATGGCAGGCATTCTGCGGAAACTGCGGCATTTGTCTTCACTGCTATCCTAATACGGCAAGTTTCTGCTAAGGGTGGGCAAATATCTTAGCTGTGGCACAAGTGTCGGCGTATGACTAGGGTACACTTCTAATGTAGCAGTGTAAACGTGGCCACTACAGTTGCCGCTCGTGATTTGTTGCGTGCTCACGAGTGCAGACGAGAAGACTCGAAAGGCATCCTTTTTGTTGTTGTTGGCCAAAACCATTATGAAGCCTACAAGTAATAAAGTCAAGGGAAGTTTGGCTGTAGCTTTTCTTTTTTTTTTTCATGGGAGTGCAGAAAGTGATGGAAAGGAATGAAATTGGACATCTGCTTAAAAATGTTGGGTGTGTGCAGACCACTTGGTATGTCTTCAAAAGTGGTTCGCGCAGCATTCGACAGATGCTCAGCGCGATCATCATTAGCTAGACTTGGCACATGACATATTGCTGCGACAAGTTCAGGGTGCAATCATTACACGGGAAAGAAAAGAAATCGAATTTCGACAACAAAATTCAAGGGTGCGATCATTACGCGAGTGCGATCATTATGCGAGTAAATACGGTAATGAGAAGCAAAAGTCTAAATATACCAGTGCTTCAATTGATTGTTTATACATAGTTTTAAATTGTCCCCGAATATAAAGCGCACTCAGTTCTTTTATTACTTTCATAGTAAAAAAGTGTGCATACAAATGCTTAACAAGCACCTACTAAAAAAAAAAAAAGAATGAGAAAAATTGCAGACACACCTAAGAGTGCTTATGTGTGGGAATATGAAAGCATTATAGTTCTTTAGTGAAAATTTTTTCCCGTGCGTTCCTTGTTCGTGCAAGCTCTCGCCTGCGTTTTGAGTGCGGCTCAGTAAGGCCAAATCAAAACACGCCGAGTGTCTCAATGTGCTCGCTGGCCTGTAAGGAGTTCATAACTTGAAGGACCGCTCAGCAGCATTCAATTGCACATTGGTTGGTAACAACTTTACTGAACTGTCCGACAGGTTTTTGGCGACCTGGGCTCAAGTGTCCCATGACAGGACATCGAGACCTTGTCTCGACGCACATTAATGCTTTTTACTTTATACACCCATTTTGTATGCTCATGACGTGGCACCACCTCGTCCCCATTGACTGCGACACAATGTGTACAATGACGCACGCACTAGGCAAACCTAAAGCC
Source organism: Dermacentor variabilis (assembly GCF_050947875.1). Classification (NCBI taxonomy): domain Eukaryota; kingdom Metazoa; phylum Arthropoda; class Arachnida; order Ixodida; family Ixodidae; genus Dermacentor; species Dermacentor variabilis. Next base: position 11,037,401 of record NC_134572.1, on the reverse strand, counting down.
AGAACTGTGGACCCACCGTGGAGTCGGGGAAGCATGCTCATCTCGCATTCTGGTGGCCTGGGCTCATTTCCACCCGGACTGAAATTTACCAAATTTAATTTTCAAAGCCATTGATTTACTTTGTGTACAGGAACCTTCTTGAGAAATCTGACGTTAATCTGAGCATTTTTTGTGTTTTTAATCTATGCGCTGTCGGCCATTTTTGGTACCAGCGCTCGGTGGTGACGAAGGCGCTGAGGCATATAATGCTTTCGCATTAAAAAGAGGTAGCATTCCTCCGATTATAAATACTTTCAGGGAATTGAGATCTACCCTTAATGTTGATTGTCGTTACTCTCAAACAGCCCTTTAATGCTGTATGTCTGTATGTTGCCGTACTTGCAATCTATTGCATTTGATATTCATTTTTTGAACCACTCCACTACAATCACGAACAGGATGTTGGCCCATGCCTAAGCTAACCACTTTGCCAGTTTATCCTGCGACATTGGAGCGCCAAAAGAACATGCGACGCAATTCTGCTACCACTAGCTTATCATGTAAAATAACTTATCTTTTTAATAAGCTTCCATAATTAAAGCCTCAAACCGGTGTGACATTGTAGCCATGCTATACGAAAACTGTTGACACCATCTTGTCATGACAATGGCTCTGACGGTATACTGCTGCTAATGCCTTGAACACAGTTTCGGTTTCGTATCTGATTGTAATGCGTAGGCATTTTCAGACCAATTTTCATGGAAGACATGTGCACATTGAAAGTGGCTAAATACTAATCACTATGAGCTGCCGCTATCATGTTGAAATCCACTGAAGGCAGGCCAAGAGTCAGCGTTTTTGGCAGGAGATATATCTTCAATGTATTCACTGTCCTCTAGTATTGCCATGATAGAGGCTGTAGCCATCAGAGCACCAGCTGGGGTCACCATTGGGGTCAGGCATATGTGCTGGCTAGTCAAGTTCGAATTATCCATTGTGGGCCAATTTTAAAATAAAAATAACATAAGCTCTGGCCCATAGGAATGTGTGGGATATGTAGTGAATTTAATGGAAGTCTACTGTATTAAAAGATGAAGTTCAGAAAATATGTCAGCTGCTCTGTCCAGTAAAGTTTTGGCTAATAAAAAATTATGCTCATTTGGTGAAATGATGTCTCTAAGAACGGATGTTCATTTGACTCCTGCACTCCTTACAATAAAGGCCAAGTTGAGTACCTTTGCTCCAGCACAACAGTACAGTGATCTCATCAGTGCATCAAGAACTTACCAGTTCATCAGCCAGCATAAGCAGCCCACTCAGGTAGTCATCCAGATCCAAGTGGAAGCCCTTGTCTTGCTCTATGCACACTGCATGGGCGAGAAGTGCCGCTCAAACACAGCATTGATGCAATGAAGTCAGCAGTATACTTTTGCCAGACTGCCTGGGAGGAATCTCACATAAAATTTATACAGTGAAACCTTGTTAAACTGTAGTTGGCCAGAGCTCGGAAAAAGTATGTACAGTCAACGACTGAATTTTCGGAAGCCCAAATTTTCGGACATGCCTGATATTTCGGACGTCTTTGCGGCACCGCCACGAGCCCCATAGAATCAATGTATAAGGACATCTGAAGTTTCGGACGCTCGAACCCCCCGCCGTCCAATTTTCCGGACTTTCTGACCCGGTGGAAGGTCCTTTGGCTCCTCATGCGGCGCCCTTGCGAAGGAAATTGACTTGACTAACCGTTTTGAACCACAACTAGCCGAATCTAGCCGTCACACACCGATTTGGTCTGGCCATGCTGGCTATGTTCATCGCTGCAAATGGCCGCACTTCCGCCTCCGGCGGAGTTTCCAGGGCGGCGCTATTTCGTTTGTTTGCGCTGTTGTGTCAAGTGTGCTCTGCGACGCTAGGCCTAGGTGCTTCGACGCTCGTCAGCGAACTCCACTGTTCGCAACATGAGGATTTCGCTTGCCTTCGATGGCCCCCACTCCGTCTTCGTCGTCCTCGCCGATGGCATCGAAGCGCGGAAAGCTGTACCGTACCCACGGAAATAACTTTTGAACAGTTGGTGGACGCTGACAACGAGCTCAACTTCTGCGCAGAACTGACTGACGAGGGAATAGCCCGTCAGGTTGTTGTGGATTCAGAAGACTCCGATGTTGAGAATGAGGAGCCAATGCCTGCGCCGCCTACAAGAGCCGAGTTGAGTTGAGGCGAGCACTGTTGACTCTTTCATTGGTGTATAGTGCTGACATGTCCCTTGCTCAGATCGAGGCGAATATGATCGCATGCAACTGGAACGCCGTCTAAACAACCATCAACAAGTTCTTCAAGCCACTGCAGCAATAACACTGGCTGCCCGACGATGCACATGTACATAATAAACCGGCAGTCGGCTGCATACAGAGTTTTTGAACGCCTCTTTTTATAGCATCTTCATTCATGCTTTGGCAGTGTTTCGGAAGCCTGGTACTTCGCACTTTACCTCTAGATCCGAGAAAAAAAGAAAAAAGGTGTGTTTTTTGCATGCATTCATTTTTTCGGACTGCCTGAATTTTCTGATGTTTTTACGTTCCCTAGGGGGTCTGAAAAATCGGGCGTTGACTGTACTGAACGGTAGTACTGCTTAATTGAAATAGCATGAGATTGATTGCCCACTTACCTGTCAAAAATGGAACTCAGGCAGACTGCGATGAAAGGTAAAAACATGCAGTATTTACTCACTTTGCGTTACAAAAGCCTGTTATTTTCATTCAATGCCGCAGCGGCCTAGCAGTGACGACAGTGGCCTCAAACTTACTGAAGCTGCGAGCCAACTTTGCAGCCAGCCCTCTCTTCTCGACAAACGCTTGCATGGCAGATTTCTCGTTAACGCTGCATATTCTCCGTGCACGGGCACGATAGCGCTGCTGAAGTCGTGTGGCACCTTCTTCATTGCAGGGTGCTGTTCTCGTCGCGACAATTGCATGCATGAGGCTGAAGTAACGCCCAGCTTCTGTCACTCTTGGGCCTGAATCGCCCGTGCTGTCACTTTCCCTGTCGTCCTCATCACTGTCGTTAGGCGACCCTTCAGCATTAACAGAGGCAACCATGGCGAAAAGTCAAACCTTGTAGCCGACATCTGTTCACGATTGCATCAATGCTGCCAAACAACTTCTTCGCATTCCACATAGTCATTGGTAGATCCTTGTCGCATGCTAGCACCGGCTTCGTGCCACGTCGATAGCATGAACGATGGCCAATTTTTCTTCTGCGCTGAGCACTCAATGTTTTTTATCTGAGCTTTGGCAGGACGCGAGTCCTACCTTACACGACGCCACAACGCTCTGCCACGGCACCGAGATGACGTTGATGTTGATGTGGCTTCATGCGCAGACGCCGTTGTTTTGATCTCTGAGGCTTGTTGTTCTGCCGGGTCACCCATGGGGACAACGCAGCACCATGATTGCGCGACAAAAAGGGGAAGCACTACATGTTAACCAATATGCCAATACATATGCAATAAGCTGGTATGGTTTATGCAGATACAAAATGCATTATTTTCAATGGCCGCTATGTCAGGAATTTGACTTTACTACTTTTAAAATGAAATTACTGCTTAACTGGGTTTGGTTTAACGAGGTTTTACTGTATTTGTACACATTCGAATGAAGAAACGTAACATTAGTGAGAGATAAACAGATGAAATCAGGATGTTGAGAGGGATTTGAAGTTTCAACTCAGTGTAGAAATTTCTAAAACATCGTAAAAACTCTTCAAGTAATATTCACTAATCTGTCCAGAAATGTGAAAAAAAAAAAACGGAAGAAAAATGCCATAAGTAATAATGTTTGCCGCAGACGTGATTTGAAGTGTGGTGGCCGGCAACCGTAACGCGGGCAGTGCACATACTGAGAAGAGCTGTTTGGCTTCCATCAGCTACATGAAATGCAGGGGACATAGCAGGTGTGAACACATTTTTGAGGCGGCAGTGGACCGCAGAGCTCTTGACAGATATGCGAGCTCCAGTGTGTATAAGAGCGGTAATGCTCAGGCCATCGACGACAACATGAAACAAGCTGCATCTAGGATTAAGGGTTGGCGGAAGATTTTCGGTCCAGGTCGCCAATGCGGCATCACCTCAGGGAGCTATAATCTTTAGTTTCCCAAGATGTGTCCGGATCAAGCTGGGGGTGGAGAGCAGGGACGTTGGGCAGCAACTTCAGTGTGCAGTGGGTTAGTGAGGGGATGAACGGCAAGGTCCACGGTCCTGATGGCGGTCATCGTGAAAGCTTGGTGGGGAATAACATCGGCTACAACAGTGGTGGGAAATTTGCACAATGCAAGAGCAATAAAAGCAGATTGTAATGTCTGGCATGAGCCACTCGGAAGAATTTCTGAAGCGTGGTGGAAAATGCAGGAGCAAAGTGGCAGCAGGAACGACTGGGGGCGACGTACTGTTGACCGGCAGTGTACATAGACTGAGGGGCGTGACTGGTGGTACGTAGAGGCAGGACGCCCATATTTGCAACCTCTTGATGCACGATGGCTCGAATAAGATATATGGTTGCCTGGTGAGCAGTGGGAGCCATGGCTTCTAGTTCCCTACAGATAATCCTTGTCAGGTTGTCTGAAGTTGAGAGCAGATGTAGTGTCACTGGATCGTCGCATGAGGAAGTCAAAACAGTGTTAGGGAGCCGGTCAAAGCATTGAGTAATCCACCTACTTTTAGCCTGCTCGGATCACTGACAATCAGTGATGATGGCGTCAACCTTAGAATAGTTCTTACAAAGGAGTGTGTTGAAGGCATCGTCAGTTATGCCTCTTAACACATGCCTGACTTTGTCCACCTCTAGCATGTGTTTATCAACAATGGGGCACAGGACTAACATGTCTTGGATTTATGCGATGTACCACTCTGTGGACGTCTGAGCTCATGACTTGTTCGTACCTGGCTGCCAGCTGTCACTCGACTGATCTCCCAAACAAGTAACGTAGCTTCTGTTTACATAGGTTCCAACTTGTCAGTTCTTCATGCCGCCTAAAAAAAGCACTAGCTGGCAGGCAGTTGTGAAGCTAAGCAGCACAGGCTTAAGGGAACTAGAGCGATCAGTCCCACCAACATTGTTGTGGTCTTCGTCACTCCTTGAGAAGCAGGACTGTTGCGCTGGTCTTCAGTAACCATGACAATAATATTTAGTGAGAAGGCTGTATATTATTTGAAAACTATTAGAAATATAATCAATATTTTATTCGACTTGCCTCTGGCACTATTCATGTTGTATTTGATTTGGTCTCAAGAACTACTCATGTTCGCCCACCTCCATTAAAAAGTCCTAAATGTAAACTTGAGCATCAGCGAAAACAAGAAAACTGGTCTAACTAACCAAATTCTGCCAAAGGTGGCCATACAAGGGATGTGTTGTGTTAGTGTGCCATATACTATTTAAATTTTGCACTCTCCTGAAGAAGACAAAGGAGCCATAAATGATACAGAGACTCCTTTATTGCACCCAAAGAGGGTGTTTACAAATAATTCTTCAGAGCCAAGTATAGAAAAAGTGCAGTCTTGAATGTTGCTTGGGAAGCAGAGAGAAAGAGGATATGGCGAAAGCTCTTCAAAGCCATGATAGAATGTACATACTGTAGTGAAAGCCGAGGTTTGTTTCCTTAAGAAATAGTGAGCCATCGTACCCATCGGTACTGACAAAAGAACTTCAACATGATTTGCAGTAGCTGGTCAACTCGGACCATTAGTAGCTAATCTTCAGACACTAAATTAAAGAATCTAAAATTGGTAGGCATGTTTAGATGTATACAGTAGAACCTCATTCACACGTTTTGGAAAACAATCACCGAGAAAGAATGTACTAACCAGAAAAATGTACGATCCGAAGTAACTAAAAAATTTGACAGACTCAACTATTGTTGACATCTACATAATGGGAAGTGTTGTGTGGATCGTTGCGGCATGACACACCGACGCGTGTCAAGCGGGTGGTGCTCTGGCGGCCCGAGACGCGTTTTGTTGTTTTCTTACTGCACGGTGTTTTAAGAGGGCGACAGGAAACCGAAACGAAATCGAGCTGGTGGTCGACGCCTAATGCCCCCGAAGCTAAAAGTGACGCCCATATCCTGCCGTCTGCAGCAGGGAACGGTGGCGCGTTTGGATCATTGCCTACTAAAAGCGTGCAGTACGCTACCAATGGCACTACATGCAGGAATATGATGCAGCAGAAATGATAGTTGGGCGAGTTGGAACGTATTCATAGTAAAATATTTTTGCGCGCACAAGTGACAAGGACAGAGTGAAGGGGGACACACGAGCACTTACTCACCACTATTTTATTTTTGGAAAGATACAGAACATAGGTAATAAAAATAGTAAAGGGTGTACAACCCACAGATTCAAGGAACAGGCTTAGCACGAACAAAAAACGCCTTGCAGTTGTACCTTACGTACATTATTTTTCCCATGGGCTAAAGAATGTTGCCAGCCAATATGGCGTTGAAGTGGTTTTCAGCGCTCCTAACAAGGTGCAAAAACTGTGCCAAGCTATTTCCAATAAATTAGACAATAGGGTAAAAAAATGAAGCTGCGGTCTAAAAGACGATCTAAAATTCACAAAATGCAGAATAGGTGTTGTGTACCGGCTTCCATTGACCTGTGGCAACATGTACATAGGACAAACCGGTCGGTGCATAAACACCCGTCTAAAAGAACATGAACGTTCTCTTGGTAAAGAAAATCATTCGCACTTGTTGAACCACTGTAATCTACTATGTCATTGTGATCCGGTATTTTTTAACACTGACATTTCGTTTTCAGATAAAAATAAACTAACACGTGAAATCACAGAAGCATTTCATATCAAAAAGTGCGCTGAAAGATGCATAAGCCAACCATCGGTTGTAATCACTGAAAATGAATTTGCTTTTTTTAAATACTGGTTGAACCTTCTTAATCTGTTTTTAATCTGTTTCTGTTTCACTGACCACTCTTGTTGCACATGCTCAGCGCTGATAGCTGGGGTATATATGTTCTGTATCTTTCCAAAAATAAAATAGTTGTGAGTAAGCGCTCGTGTGTCCCCCTTCACTGCGTCCTTGTCAATTGTGGGCGCAAAAATATTTTACTATGAAAACAGGAATATGATGCCTACGATGCCGCCAGAGCGAAACATGACACTCACTTCACTCTGCATGCAGTAGGGAAGGGCAGCATGTTTGGGTTATTGCCTATTAAAGCTGTGTGGTATGTTTCTAATGGCATTACGTCCCACACGCTGAGACAGATAGGTGAAGATGTTTATTGCAATAGCTTTGGCGGCGATAGCTGTGAATGTGGTGTGCGACGACTTGAGTGGAGATTTGCTGGTACCAGAATAGGAAACTGTGCGCGTTGTCGTTTTCATGTGAGACAGGTGGCGATATACTGTTCTCCATTGCATGCGCCTCGCATGTTTTCTTGTTCACATGGAATCTAGCGGCCGAAAAACGTATACGATTGCAGTCTGCAGCAGGAAACGGCGGCACGTTTCAGTCACCGCCTATTAAATGCGTGCGCTACACTTCCAATGGCACCACGCACTGTGAAACAGATAGGCGAAGATGCTTATCACAATAGGATTGGCGGTGATAAATGCGAATGCCGTGTGCAATGACCCTGGAGCAAGATTTTCTGGTACTGAAATGAGAAAATGAGTGCGTGCCGGCATTCTCACGCGAGGCGGGCAGGTGCATATTGCGGTGAAGCTGTGGCAGCGGGCAGCTATATACTGTTCTCGAACGCATGCGCCTGACACCTTTTCTTGTTTACATGGGATCTAGTGGCTGGAAAACGTACCATATGATCAACGTTGGTGCCGAAAAATCATGTTTCCCGGGAGTGTATGAACTGGTAAAAAATAACTCTATTGGGTCATTTTTGTGTTCTCGATTGCGAACGTTGGCGCCAGGAAAGCATAAGTAATGGGAACGTATCAACGAGATTCGACTATAAATGGTTCTATTAAATTGCATTTAGTAAAAAAAAAAATCTCAAGGAACACAAATTAAGTTCTGTTTTAATGCATTCATATTTGCCCACAAATGTTTTGGAATGTAAAGAAAAAAAAACACAGTAAAAGCCTCAGTCAATGCTACGAGGTGCACAATGAAGGATGTAAGCTTGCCCCATTAATCAATCTGTAACTTGCCTGCTCTTTCTAGTACATACTAACAGTCACAAGCACAATACTTTATTATGGAGAACCTCGCCTGCATTTCTTTTTGTGCACTTTTTCGTTTTGCCAATAAACAACAGAATTTGATTTGAAATGCCATATTGCTAAACAAATCACCTCTCATTGTCATCTAAAGTTATATTCTTAACTACTGCTGCCAACTTCACTCATCATTCCATAAATACCCCATCAATTAACTTTTGAGTGCATTCTTAGATTCAAACCCTTACCATATTCTTATTATAAACATCTCGGTAATCCTTCTCATGTGAAATCAGTGCGAAGCCCTGCATGCGAGAGGCAGCAAAGTTCAACTCACGGCCTAGCATCTCAGCCACCTGTTCCCGTTGTACAAGATGCTCTTCCTCCAGGTAGATTGTAAGGGCCACAAGGAAGCACAGCCTCTGAGTCACAAACCTCCAGTGGTCATGGAACCTGCGTCACCAACCCACTTAAGTACTGTATTGACTATAAGTTTAGTGCTAGACGAAGACAAAGCATAATAATAAACTCGAAGAGAACACTCCAATCTTTCTAGCAGTACTGACATGCTATGATGCTGGCTGTCCTACAATGCCTTTGATAGCTCCAAGTAAATGGGGCACACTTCTGCATAATACTATGCAGCCAGTGTAGTCATGTAGCATAGCTGCACTTGTGTGATAGCCACTCTTTGAGCTTTGATTAGAAAATTCTATGAAAATTACCTTTACGTTTTACCCATGTACTATTATGCTGGAATGAAATGCAAACAATTCTCATGCCTGATTACATGAAAGAGAGACATGTAATTGAGGCGCAGCCAGGTGTTAAGAGTGCTATGAACCCATAACTCAAACTCTGTGAATGAATCGCCCCAGCTCTACACACATAGTGGTGAACATGAAAAGGTAAATTTGCCTTCTAGTTCGTTTTCTCATGTTCACGTTTCATTCCAGCGTCCCTGTACACAATAATTTATAAGAAATGTCCCCTTTTTCTGCTCCGATAGGTTTTTATAAATACGAATTAAAAGCCTGTAGAGCTCAGCAGGATTGCTTGCTGAACCAGCTGATAAAGGCACAGCAAAACTAGAAGGGCTCAGCAAGCGGAAGCAGTTGACACCAGTACAGCAAAACCCTGTTAATGCAGATTTCATGAGAGCAGAAAAAATATCAATTTAGCTAAATTTCAAATTATCAAATGGACCAAAAAGTGAGCTAACAAATACTGCTTAACATGCTATTAATTACTAAAGAAATCTACCACCCTCGCTTCTTTTAGAACAAAGCATAAACCTGAATTTCCAAATTAACGGGGGTCGAATTAATCAGATTTTACTGTATTATACAATATCTGTATAAGCAGCTAACAGAAGTATACAGTTGAACCCACTTACAAGAAACATCGTGGTCATGAAGGATGTATTTGATATACCCAAGCATTCATAAGTGGCCATGCAGAATAAGCTGACTAAATAGGAGAAACACTTATTTTCTAAAGCAATCTATAAACTTGCTTTGCTTCTTCAATGCTGACTCAATAACTGCGGTTTCCTGATTTTCCAAATGGGTGTTACTGCAGACAAGCTGTTTCAGTGGCGTGGTGCACTCTATTGCAGTTAATGCGCTTATAGGTGGTGGTACTGGTTCCACAGACTTCTCACTTTCTTAATCAAATTCATTGCTGATGACGCCTTTTACATGAAGAAAGCCCTCATCCAGGCATGACTCTGTGACATCGATTTTGTCGTCCCATGTCAGCAGCACTCGACTGCACTGCAATGATGTGCTGCCATAAATCCACAAGCTAGTTGTCATTGCTTCTGAGCTTGACAGTTTCGAACTCTTCTGATGCACAGAAGAATCTAGCCTAGCAAAAGTTTGATACAACACGCGGTAACCTCCATCCAAGGTGTCTTTACCACTTCCACAGCTATGAAAAACATCACTCGCAGTGGCCAATGTTTTGACAAGTGGACTTGTCTTCTTCAAGGCGACATATGTTTTCCTCGCCACAGTATGTATACATAGGTGGGGTTCTTCTAAAGGGGAGAGCATGTAAGGTGGGTGGGCGCGGCAATGAGCGAAGGTGTGTTGGCGTGTCGAATTGAGAATAAAGGAGTGCTGTGCACAAGGCCAAGGACCCGGCCATCTGTCAATCACGTGTCAACACCCGAGTGTTAGCCAGCATGTCAACAGCGTTTGACATGCCGGCTTGAAAAAAGTAAAAAGGGAAAGAAAAGAAAAGGGAAAAAGAAAACGCTAAGAAACCAAACGAAGTATTGTTGTCTATAGCTTGAAATTTAACATAGCGAATAGATTCTAAAGCTCCCTTTGAAACGTTTATGCCTATTGGTTGCAATGTCTTGAACTTATGGATAAGGTATGATTCTCTGTATATTCTTTCTCATTCAGAACGGAAATCTGACTGCAAGATGTAGAGTTTAAGTTCAAAGTTATGACCTGGTTGGTTGAAATACTCGCGACGGCTTTGGGAAGCTTTTTAGCTGTGTCCTCGCGATGTCCGTTTAATCTAACGTTCATTGATTGTCGTGTTTCACCGATATACGGCTTCTTACAGAAGGAACATTCAAGCATATAAATCACATCCGAACTTGTACAAGTGAAGCTAGATTTAACTTCGTGTGCATAACTATTTGCGGTGCTTTTAATTTTAATGTCACTTTGGAGGTGCCTGCAGGTTTTGCACCTGAGGCGACAACATGCCTTTATTACGGGGGAATGCTGTTGGCTGACTTTTACATGCACTGACATGTCTTTAAAGGGGTTGGGACACCAAATTTTGAGGCTATAAAAAGCATGTTGTCGGCTGCTTCCGTATGCAAGGACACCCAGAACGAGGTATTGGACGCTGCAAACATTTCAAAATAATTTTAATTCAGCTCCAAAAAGTCATTAAAAACTCCTTCTCGTAGTCGAGACCTATCGCTAGCGCGGCAGTTACTACATCACAGAGGAGGAACGAAAATATTGACGTCATAGCACACTAGCACAAAAACGTGACCTATGATGAGTAGCGATGAAATACCGATTACGGAGCCTGCTCAGCTGAGCGACCGAGCATAGCCTCCACTATGACCGAGCTACAGGCATATAGAAATCCTTTCTTAATGTAAAGAAGGGGTAAGGTTGCAGACACGGACACAAGAGGAGAGAAGTGGACAACACGAACGCCGCACGGCGGCCCGCGAATGGCAAACTGCGTGCGGCGAGTTGCTGTGCGGACGGGCCTTGGTGTAACACTAGCCGGCCGACTCCGAAAGAGACCAGGATATGTGGCGTTCATGTTGTCCGCTTCTCTCCTAGCATAGTCGCATAGTTCGGCATCTCGGAGCGGTCTCTCATTCGCTTGGTCTTTCTCAATGTGAGGGCCCGTCCATATTACCGGCATGGAGACTCGCCGCACGCCGTTTGCCGTTCGCGGGCCGCCGTGTGACGGCGGTTTTGCTCGCGAACAGCGAGATTTTCTTGCCATAGAGAGGACGGGCCCGGGACCCATTTGTGCGGCAGCCGTACGGCGAAGTGGCCAATCAGCGACCGAGGAGTGGTCACTCTGGCACCGACGGCAGCTTCAACGCCTCTGATCGCTCGGCGCTGCCGATATCGTCGCTAGGCCTTTTCCGGTTCACTTTAAAGCTAAATCTTACGGCGCTTCGGAATGAATCACCGACTCTCACAAGCCGCAATATTTCCTTACCGTTGTTGTCGCTCTTCGCAATAATTATAATAATCGCGACATGCGCTTCGAATCGCCAGTTCTTGACCTCTGCTGGCAGAGCACGCGTATGCGCGAGCAGACGACGCAGCATAGTTTTACGTCACTATTTCTTGCGGCCCACGTGACCAAGCAATGTTGCGTGTCCTCCTCTGTGACGTCATAGCATCCCCCGGAGCCCAGAAACCGAAACCGAAATCGCTCAGTATAATAATGCTATTATTAAATTATTTATTGGATATATATGAATCCCTCTGTGTGTATCGTGCTCCCTGAAGCATGACGCAACGTTTGAATCAACAAATGCATGAACTAAAATTTTGATGTCTCCACCCCTTTAAAATTCCTGTTGCGGCAATAGGTAACCCTAGGTACATCCGGGAACACTTTTCTCAGACGCTTGTTACCTGATAATATTGGGTGGTATTTTCGTAGGATGTTGTTTATGATTGGGAGTGCATTAGAATATTTTGTTACAAAGGCCAGCGGTCTGTCAGATTCTGGTGTGGGCTGTTTCTTCGCCAATTCCGACTTGTCTCCCCAACCTTGACGCAGCATCATAAGCTCTACCGAGAGCAACTTCTGGATAGTTCCTTTCTGCTAGCATTGTTTTAAGGTCATTTAGGTGGTGGATATAATCGTCGTCTTCGCTGCAGATTCTTTTTATTCATTTCACTTGTCCGACAAAAATTCCTTGCTTGCAGTGTCGCGGGTGATGACTGTTGTAGTCTAAATATTGCTGGCTATCCGTAGGCTTCCGGTAAGGTGTCATTCTCAGTTTTCCGTTTTCTATGTAGACCATCGTGCCCAGGAAGTTGATCTGACTAGGAGAGTGGTTAGCAGTAAATTTAATACTCGGGTGAAAGTGATTTAAATAACCAGTTAAGTTGGTTAACACGCTTGTGCCGTGTTCCCATATTATAAATATGTCGTCAATGTAACGAAGATAGGTGTGGGGTTTTAAAGGGTAGGATTTCAACAGGTCTGCTTCAAGCTGTTCCATGAAAATGTTCACATACGTGGGAGCGAATGGTATACCCATGCTAGTGCCAAAAGTTTGCAAGTAGTGAATAGGACCGAATTCGAAATAGTTGAGCGTGAGAACTAACCTAAGGAGCAACAGGTAAACTTCAGGAGCGCGCACTTGGGCATTGATTGCGAGGGATTTAGAAATGGCTTCAATTCCTTCACTCATGGGTATGTTGGTGTAAAGGGCAGAAACGCCCAAAGTGACAAGAATAGTGCGGTCGGAAGGGATTCGGTTGGCGTTGATGCCATCGATAATTTGAAGGAAGTGCGGCGGCATGTCTTGAACTGAAGATGGGAGGGTGGTGGGGATGTTTGACAGGTGGTGATTTAATAATTTAGATAGTGACTCAGTACGTGTGTTGTTATTAGACACAATAGGTCGACATGGGATTTCTGCTGTAAATATTTCTTTGACCGGCACTTTATGTATTTTAGGAAGAAGATAAAAGTGGCCTGCTTTTTGTTCTCTGGCATTATGAAGCAATATTCAGATTGCGTGATTCCTCGTGCAACCAAAAACTGGAACAGCCTTCCTCACAATATTGTCGCCATCATCTGCCCATCATCTTTTTCTGTGAGTGTGACTGATTGCCTGTTGATGCAATCTGGGGAGCTTTATTTGCTTCTAATATTCCCTTGTCAGGTATTTAAGGTAAGTAAATAAAATGAAAAATTAAATAAGTCAAATCGTAAGTGGGCTGGACTGTATAAGCTACAATGACTAAGACAGAACAAGAACACCAGACAAGAGTTTACTGCTTGTGCCATTCAAGTTTTTAGGTAGCCATAGAATTAGTGCCTTGCTCAGCATTTCTTTTTGATCTTTTACATTTGCACCGCTAAACACCACAGACATATGTTTACAGAAGCAACAATATCTGTCATTGATTCTTTTGAGCATGTTTTTTTCAGTTTCATACTTCTGTTGCTCCAAGTGTTGGTCTGACAGAACTGACTTCATGAGAGTGTCATGACTGACCTATAGTACTGCCCCTCAGGCACCTTGGACTTCAGCACCTGGTACTGCTCCCGAATGGTGGCAAACTGTGCCTTACTCTTCTTGCACACCTCAGGAACTGTGGGCAGAGAAGTCATGAGTCATCCATACAGACAACATTGACACACAGCATAACAAGTGCAGTGTTACACAATATACAGAGATGATGGATGGTCCAAAAGAACTAACTGTTGGGTTAGCTGGTAACACATCTTAAACGAGCGCAAATATTTCTCTGCTCTTTTAGTAATCCAAGATTATGATGGGGTTAAGGGTGCTTTAAGGTACAGCAGCCTTGTTTTCATAAAATGTGTGCATATACCCCTAGAGCGGTTCTTAAGGAAATAAGGTGATGTGATATATATATATATATATATATATATATATATATATATATATATATATATATATATATATATATATCTTTTCAAGAGAAAGTTGAATATATGCTCAGAAAATGATATAACGTCCATCAAAAGGGCAAAGGAGCTTTGGACAGCAGTAAAGTATTCTACTATCTTCTACTGTATGAATTCAGTTACTTTATTACAGCAGTGCACTCCTAGATACAAGGGGTGCTCAAATCAATTCTCAACTCCTTTTCAGGATTAAAAGACATGGTTAGAAGTACATCATGCCTCATTTCTCACGATAATCCACATTAGAGCTGATGTAGTTATCGCAGCATCTCAGCACCGATGGATGCCAGCAGCATAGACAGATTTCTCGTAGTGTCACAGCCATGAGGTTGAGCTTATCATCGCTGCTGAAGTGTTGACTCCCAGGAACCTTTTCAGTAGTTCAAAGACATTATAGTCCTTTGGAGTGACATTGCAACTGTATAATCATAAGAAGCCAACAAACAATGACATCAACGGCAGCACAGGGGAAATTACTTGTGCCTAATAAATGAAATAAAGAAACTATAAATTAATGGAAATGAAAGTGGCTGAAAAAACAACTTGCTGCAGGTGGGGTACGATGCCACAACCTTCGCATTACGTGTGCGATGCTCTACCAATTGAACTACCGCAGCGCCATTTGCCCATCCACTTTCTTGGGTATTTATGTTTTTTAGTAGAACCCCGGGAGTGTTAGCCAGCGCCACCACTCACAAACCTTGGCAGCAGATGTGGAACATCCTTCCTGCCGCAGGCGTCACAAGAACATGATCTTTTTGGGTGAAGGCAACAGCGTAATGCGAAGGTTGTGGGACCGTTCCCCACCTGCGGCAAGTTGTTTTTTCATCCACTTTCATTTCTATTAATTTATCGTTTCTTTATTTCACTTATTAAGCACAAGTAATTTCCCATATGTTGCCCTTGGTGTCAGTGTTTGTTGGCTTCTTATGATTGACTAATAAAAATAGGGCCCCTCGGTTAACCCACTTTCTTCTCGTTTATTACATAATGAGGGTCTCGAATTTGGCAACATTAATGCCTTCAGGTGGAATGTGTGGGTTTATTGACCGGTTGCCTTCACCCAAAAAAGATCACGTTCTCGTGACACCTGCGGCAGAAAGAATGTTCCATATCCGCCGCCAAGGTTTGTGAGTGGTGGCGCTCGCTAACACTTCCAGGGTTCTACTACGAAACATAAATACCCAAGAAAGTGGATGGTGAAACAGCGCCGCGGTAGCTCAATTGGTAGAGCATCGCTTGTGTAATGCAAAGGTTGTGGGATCGTTTCCCACCTGTGGTAAGTTCATTTTTCATCCACATTCATTTACATTAATTTATTGTTTCTTTATTTCATTTATTATGCACAAGTAATTTCCCCTATGTTGAACTTGGTGTCAGTGTTTGTTGGCTTCTTATGATTGTGACTAACAAAATTGGGTCCCTCAGTTACCCCCCTCTTCTCGTTTATTGGAACTGTATGGCAGATATGACAGTAACTCCTAAATTCTACAGAGTTTACATCGTGTGTTGAGATGTATGCAGATGTAGATCTTCCTGGAGGTACAGAATGCCCACGGTGAATGAGCTAGGCTGTTCCTTTCTGAGTGCATTGTGAACACATCGCAGAAGTTAATGATAGTACATACTGTTGATGGTTTCACCAGTAGGGAGGGGATTCGAAATGAATAATACCACATTTATTCAAGAAAAATTATTGTCACGAGTTTCCTTGCTGAATAAGTTTCTCAAAAGTTTTTTGATGATGAGGAGTCCATACATCACTAGTGTTTCAAGGCCTCTTTCTATAGTGTTGTGGGGTGATGCACTTAGGAGTCAATGCAGGTGACAATCCAGCTAAGAAAACTTGCCTTACCTTGGCAAAAACACTGAGCTCTATGTGACCTTTCAGCTTCCTGTCCTGATTGAAGGTATCGAGTTGTCTATATTGCACATACTGATTTTGCAAAACATGAGGCCTTCATGAATGATCAAACTGAGTGCCCCTAGGAAAGACGTGTCCGGCAAATTGTCAAAACATCATTTGGTGGTTTAAGACCCTCGACTTTCAGGATGTTTTGGGGAACTAAAGCAGTCGCTGCAGAGCTGCCTTTCCTGGTATTATCTTCCACAGACATCCAGTTATCTTGAAACTGTTTGTACCTCTAATATATTGTGCTGATGCTTGCCATCTAATCACTACACTGAGCTTGAAGTCTGGCATTAATTACAGTTTGTTTTAGGCATTTGTTCGATAGAAACTTCATCACAGGGTGTCGTTTCACAATTGCATCCAAGTTTTACCATCTAATTCAACACACTTCTGGCATAAAGCACATCAGCACGACATCGTCTGCTAGTCAACAATCACCTCTTCAAAGAAACGCAAACAGATGGTGCCAGTTTGCCTTTCCATGTGCGTAATTCTTCAGGCATCTACTCACAATGAAGTGAAAACTGAAAATGCTCGCAGTTCAATGCTAAGTTCAATGCCTTTATTTTGCGTGCCTATATTTTTTTATTTGCATAAAGGTTGGCACTTTGATTTGTTGGTAGTATAGCATAATTCACTGCACAGAACAGAAAACCCAGTATAAAGAGGAGGACGTATGTGATCCCTGCTGGCTTTGCTTTCTGCGCTTTAGAGATTATTCTTGAAATGCCTTTGGCTGGCTATTTTGGGACTAACCAATTAGCCTACTGGTACCTGTAAGCAAGTACTGTATTAGGGTTAAAAACTTTTCACTGCATATTGACTGTAACTCTTTTCCAACGTTGATGGTAGAGGCGGTGTTGGCAGCCAAAAGAGAGTTTAGCTTGGTAACTCAGGTTGGCATTTCCTCTGCCTGAGCCTCTTTTACAATGTGACTGAAACACATCAATAGACATCCACTGAAGGAAGACTGACAAGACCCAATAGTTGGTGGCTATGATGGATCCTTCTGGACAAAAAGGTGTAGACGTTCATTTAAATACACATACGGTGGTATGAAGTCGAGGGTGAAAAAGAACAAGGCTTCTGTAGGGAAGCCGAAAAGTCTTTCAGATTTAATCCTTTTTTAGTACTTCTTTTGGCCGGTGTCCGTCGTTTTATTGCTTCATATGGTGAAATGCACGCCACATGTAACATACCACATGTGAAGTACTTTACTTCTGTAGGTTCTTAACTCAAAGTAGTTGGCATGGTTTCAATTTTAGCTGTCATTAATCCTAAGCTGAATTCAATGCATGCATTAAGAAATGACAAACTCACTGGTGTTAATTCCAGCCTGCTGGTGGATGGCCTGCAGCAGTGTGAGAATTCCACGAGCTGTCTGTTCTAGGTCACGCACTGCCAGGCGGATTTCCTGTAAATACGACTCCATGTTGACACAATCTCTGCCAAAGATACACAATTGATGTGTACCTTTGATGTGTATCAGACACAGACAAGGACACCAACAACCATTTCACTAGCTTCTTTTTTTGTTTCATAGGGGTCAGGCCTTGACGTATACAACACTTACCAGAGCACTGAAGGAACTAGGGAAAGGGCTTTGTTTTTCATAACTATATGAGTGTAAGAAAAAATTGCCTGTTACCTATCTTTTTATTGAACTGTACAATTAATTATGAATGACTGCTGTACCTGCAATAAACTTCATAATTTTGATAAAGGAGGGTATGAAAGCAGAAATGAAAACAACTTTTTACAGTTGGGAGCAGAACCCAGAGGCACTGTATGATGCATGTGGTGCTCTTCCAATTCCGCTACAGCTGTTTATGCTACACAATTAGCATAAACTAAACTGAAAAAAAAAAGTAGAAAACAACTAGAATGTGCTGTTGCGCTTCAGGCTTCGCCTGGATGTGTAAAAATGGCTGAGTTTGGGCTCTGAAATGCTGGCATTTTAGAGCCACAAATCTATAAGTCCACAAAATGCTATAAGACCACCTATGGAACGATTGCACATGGCACTCAACTGTGGTTGCAAGAAACAGCTCATGTGATTAGTTCATATTTCCTGTTTGCATTTCAATTTATGCAAATGGTACATATATTTATAACCTAACCTTATGTGTGTTATCCTGCACAACTCGCCACCACAGCAGCAGATATGGAATCGAAATTGCAAGTGTCACATAGTACATCCCTTGACTACAAGTGGTTATTAGTCCCAAAGGGCATGGCATGCCACACAAATAACACATCACCAATAGCACTTCTTTATATTGTTTTTAAAGTCTCCCACATTCCTAAAAAAAAAAAAAAAAATTAGCTGAAGAAATCTCTATGCACAAAACTCGCAAAAGAAAATCAACAGAACTGTACTTAAAAGCTACGGCTCAGCCTTCTCAGTTTTTTTCCAAAATTCAACATATATATTTTTATTTCAACCTAAAAATTCAGTCTATTTCAGTAAATATATCTTTCCAGGAGAACTTTCACCGTGCAAAGAGTGATGGAACGAAGATTGTTAGGCATAACGTTAAGAGACGGGAAGAGTGCAGTTTGGATCAGAGAGCAAACGGGTGTAGCCGATATTTTAATTGAATTAAGAGAAATAATGGAGCTGGGCAGCTCGTGTAATGCGCCAGTTAGATAACCGTTGGACCATTAGGGAGACGGAATGGGTACCAAGAAAGGGGAAACGCAGTTGAGGATGGCAGAGGACAAGGTGGAGCGATCAAATTAGGAAATTCGCGGGCGCTAGTTGGAATCGGTTGCCGCAGGACAGCGGTAATTGGAGATCACAGGGAAAGGCCTTCATACTGCAGTGGACATAAAACAGGCTGATTATGACGAACATCCACCATGCTTTTTCTGATTGATAAGTTTTAGTGCCAAGCCAAACATTGTTCTTCTTCTTTTTGGCTAGGTGGATAAGACCCTGCCTTAGCATCACTGAACTTGTCCATTTTACCTATCACAATGGCAGAAATGTGTGGACTGCAAAGGTCCAGGATCCCCCCCATACCCAGCTCTCGTTTTTGTTGCAGCAGTGTGCAAAACAGGCACAAAACGTAAAAATTGCTGGGGCAGCACACTAACGCTTGGCTATGATCAAACCTGGCTACTTACATCAGAGATCACACAGGCAGACAGCTGCTATGCAATTGCTGTCTTAGCTCTCTGGTAAGTTTGCTTTAATTGACTCTGCTTCATTAAAACCGAATTCATAGAAATAAATGGCATATGTTTACCGGTTTAAACTAAAAACATTGAACTCTATTTAATGCACAACAGCACCAGATGGAAAAGCTAATCACTAGTGGCCAAGGTTGGTTGGAAACCAATGTGAGCTGAAGTTCATACAATTGGTAACTAAACATATCACTGCTTTAGTAATTAAGCAAGAAGTTGTACTGTGTTCATGCTTGAGCTTGTTTTACTTGCAGCCTGCACAGTCAGTGCACCCCTGGAACTCATTCTGCACTGTGGTTTTTGCTGTGGTCAAGTGGATGTCTAACTCCATAGGGAGTGTCATTTCAATCCTATAAATTCTGCAGAACTCGGTAAATATGAACAATGGTCATAATTCCATGTGCAGTACTATATTCTGGCACACACATCATCACCATCATCAGCCTATTTTATGTCCACTGCAGGACGAAGGCCTCTCCCCACGATCTCCAATTACCCCTGTCCTGCACCAGCCGGTAACAACTAGCACCCTTAAACACCTGTGTACAACAATAAGTAACAAAATGGTGGCGGATAAAGCAGGTGTGCACTGACACCAGAGCAGCTAATCTAATACTAATAGCCTGTTACCAAAACACTGGAGAGGCCTGTGGCTCGGAGGCAGTGGTTCTTTTATACAAAAAAGTACGAATGCAAAATCACACGCGACATTACTGATGCAGAAAATTTGCAAATATCTGGGGCGTGATGACTCGTCTCTTTTTAATTTTATTTTTCTCTCTGTGACAGCGGCGCTGCTCTAACAGTGTTTAGGTGGCACATTCAGGGTCGAAGATTTCTGCAGCACATCGAAATCTGCACAGATAAATTTTGTCGCATATTTCATCCTGTAATGGAACCCAACATTAATGCTCGGCAAATATGCAAGCCTTTGGCGCTCAGCATACCACTTTAAAGGAAACAAATTAGGCTACGCCCAAGGTCGGAGCTTAAACAGGAAGGTGCAGCAAGTTTCAACAGCCACAGGCACATTGACCGCTTACTACAATACGAGACGGCGACAAGGCGCACGTTTTTGAACGCTGGAGTAGCGTTCGTGAAACCAAACATATAATTATACATGACAGGAAGTATTTCAAATACAAAGTAACTGCACTGTCTAGAACATCCGAAAATTGATTGTCTAAATCACTCAAACAAGAACACCTCAACAAAAATTCCAGGAACGCGAAAACGGTACGTGAAGGTACACGTTTTGACGGGCCAGTTGTCAAAGTACTCGCCTCGCGAAAGTCTTGCTCGCTGTCCAAGTGTTCTTGAAATGAAAGGAAGACATCGCTCACGGAGTACGACATTTTGAGCTAAGCTCTAACGATGGTCGACAAACAGATACTAAACCTTCAGCAAAACGTGAAAAGTTTGGCCGGTAGACAAAACGCGAACAGCATAGCCTGCACGGCAAAGCGAACGCGACGCGGTGTTGTGTGTGCAGCGTTGCCAGATGCCACCAATTCAAAACGTTTGTTTTGGTGACAGTTTATATTTCTTTTTTGAAAAGACTAATACCTTTAACACTATTTAAAATGAGCATTTAAATGCCATAGTGTGTATTTGTGGCTTTCAAATTTTATATTGATGAACAGGTCTTTTTCATCAATACTGAAATCAAAAGTTTATGAGTGGGCGCTTCGCTCATGCTTCGCCCGAGGCCCGTATGCAGCGGTTGCTTGAGTGAGAGCAGCCAGGCATAAAAAAAAAGTTTATTTTTTGTCTAAATGTACATAAAACATTGAGAATAATAAGCGTAATCAATGAAAAGAAAGAAATGCGGAAGCATTTTCAGTGGTAGGGGACAAACACCAGACAAAAAAATGAAAGTTGGCTTCACCACAAGCCCCATTCGGCATCATTTAGAATTCGTACGGACTGCTCTCATCATATGTGAACCACAGATGCACATTTTCTTTGCTTTATATCACGTGTGTGATACCACTGCACCTGGAGACCTTACATATGTCACTCTCCTCAAAGAAGACGTTAACAAAAAAATTTTCGCACTCAATGCTCGATCGGACTGCCTCGTATACCAGCAACCTCCACCGTGGTATGCAAGAACTCTGTCAGCAGTAAGACCACACGGCGCAGGAAGTCGCACGATGAGTCACGCCAACGAGCTAGCGTTCGAAGATTTCAGACAGAGCCTACAAGCTACGACCAAGAGTCCTAGCCCAGCTATCTTCACAGGACTGACGCTATAATCGCAGCTTGGAGCGACTCAACTGGAGAACATGGCACCCGCACACGCTCACGACGGCCAAATGATGCACAGAGGGTAGCAGAGCTGTACGAAATTTTTGGTGCACTTGATGAAGAGCACATGATGAAGATCGCCGACAATTACGCATCTACACAGACTCGTCAAAAGCGCTGACCAAAGTGAAGAAAGTCCACGCTATATTAATATCGACACAAAGTGGCCAGAGAAATTGAAAGCAGTGAGATCTATAACCAGATTGGATTCCCGCCAACATTGAGATAGCCAGAAACGAAGCGGCTCATGCGCTTGCCACCCAGAATTTAACTGACGTGCAGTATATGCATCGTTAACGATGCACCATGATGAGCGTGAGAATCAAGTGTATCACATACTATCGCTTCAGGCGGCGCGGGAGCAAGAGCGACGCATGCGCTTTGCCATGCACAGTTGCTATATTCCTTCCCGATTGGAGAGAAATGGGATGCTATGGCGCCTTCGACTTAGGGTCGCGCCGTCACGCTTGCACCTAACGTACTGGAAAGATGGTGTCCACAATTAACCTGCTCGAGACGCCGAAGAACTCACAGGAAGGAACTGTCCAATGTGCCATGGCTTACAAGCACTTGTTGACGCAGCTCAACTACTGTGGAAGTGCCCGGGAACTGCATGACGACATTAGAAGAAGACACCTTCCTCGACCGCACATCTGATTCGGACGGCTTCCGAGCATGGGTATACGGTCTTCATCATAACTCGCTCCTATCCCACATCATGGAGTCTGGCTTGGATTCTTGTTCTTATTTCTTAGTGAAATTGCGCAACCTTCTCTGGGGGATCGGCTATGAATCTATCGGGCGGTAAAAAGACTATTATTGTTATTGTTGTTTTTACGTTAATGTGAAATGAAATTCCATGTTATAGGAGTTGCGTGCCAAATCTCTTCCATCGTCCTTGTTCCTGCTCTCTTTTGCCGAAAATTTAATCCCCGAAGAAAGACCTACTGAAGAGCAGCCCACTTCGTGTATTGGTCATCCTCTGAGTGCTTAATATTTTATCTTTTGGGGCAAGCACCTTTGGTCAAGCCCACGGAGAAGTCGATCCTGAAAAGAAGTGTCAGATTGTACAAGATTGCGTCATTGCTGCAGTGAAACAGACACATTAGGCAACGTTTCCTAATTATTAACGTTAGATCACATTTCTTGTTTATGATCTGGCGGCTTCTTCCATATTTAGCACCAACACTTCCAAAATATAATTTTTTAGAACTTATAATCATTATTACGTAAATATAGGTAGTTCAGACAACTGAGTTAGCGGGTAGCAAGGGCACATATTATATGCTTCCATTGCTAACCTTGGCCCATCCCCCTTCCTGGGTTCGTGCCTTATGGTAAAGGCGACAACAGCAACAAACCAACAGATGACGCTTGCTGCTTGCCGCTCAGTGCTGCTCGAAGACATTTAGTCAGAAACTTCGCATACTCAATACCGAAGCTCAGCAAGAAAAAAAAAAAAGGGGGGGGGGGGGGGCTCCAATCCACGCCGTGAAGGTGCATGGTTGGCTAGCGACGCTGCACATGGTATCATCTGATGTATTTATTTATTTATTTATTTACATGTACCTTACAGGCTTTCGAGAAGGCATAGTGTAAGGGGGGAAATGCGGTAACATATTAGTATGGAATCGGGAAAGAAATAAACATCAGCATAATGAAAGGAGTACGCACAGAACATGCAAAATTAATACATTAGCAAATACAATATGTAGAGCAATAACAATAAATGGTAAACAACAACATAGTAGCATAATAACATTGTATAGGTTTTTGCATGTTATACAGTAGTAAGTATTGTAAAAAATTGGGAGCACTGAAATTCTTTAACATTGTGGAAAAAATGCAAGAAAATTACAAAGAGAGAGAGAGAGTAAAACATCTTTATTAATGATATCTAGATGACGTGTTTAGACGGTTGAAACGGCATATTGATCGGTTAGCAGATTGCAAAATGCAGTGTGTTTAGATTGGCATGCAATGGTATCTGGTAGTGCGTTCCATAAACGGACCGCACGGGGCAAAACTGAAAAATTAAAAGCGTGTGTGTTGCCATAAATTCGGGTGTAGCTGAACTGATTGTTCAGTCGTTGTGACGTCGAGGATGCTTTTTTCAGGTTTGATAAGGTTAGGCCAACTGTGTGAACAAATCTGTGAAATAATAATAGAAGGGAAATATCACGGCAAGTAGTTAGTTAAGATCGATTTTTATTTGGGTTACACTTGACTGGTTACTATAATTTTTAGAAATGAGACGGCTCGCTCTATTCTGGATGCTCTCCAGGAGTTCGATGAGGTAATTTTGATGAGGAGACCATATACAAGAGGCGTTCTCAATTTGTGGCCGTACAATAGTTACGTAAGCTAGTTTTCGTAGTGGTGAAGGCGCACTTCTTAAGTTGCGGCGCAGAAATCCTAATGATCTGGAGGCGTTAGCTGAAATGGAGGTGATGTGTTCAGTTCATGAAAGATTGTGTTGCGGCGCAGAAATCCTAATGATCTGGAGGCGTTAGCTGAAATGGAGGTGATGTGTTCAGTCCATGAAAGATTGTGTGTAAGGAGCACTCCTAAGTGCTTATATTCTGTGGTGTGGTCAACTATGTTAGAATCCAGATGATAAGAAAAGTGAGAGTTAACAGTTTTTCGAGAAAAGGAAACTACTTTGCACTTCGACACGTTTAGGGACATGAGCCAAGTAGCACACCAATCACTGATATGTGCAAGATCCCATAGACCAATGTGACGTAGCCTTGAACTGCGTCCTGCCGAGCTTGAGAATGACGCCGTTGCATATTGACGTTGCTGTTCCTTTCGTCACTCATCGTATTCGCGCTGCTCTTCAGGCGTCCTACCTGTGGGTGACTTGCTTCGGGCAAGAACGGCTACGTCCTACCTAGCCTGGGCACGATGCCGTTGTGCATAGTGACGTTGCTGTTCCTTTCGTCACTCATCGCATTAGCGCTGCTCTTCAGGCGTCCTACCTGTGCGTGGCTTGCTTTGGGCAGGAACCGCTGCGTCCTACCTAGCCTGAGCACGATGCCCTTGTGCATATTGACGTATTGACGCGGCCTTTCCATAGCGTTATCAGAACACAAATGAAATCAGTTGCTAGGCGGGTTCGTCGTTTACATATGGAAGTATAGTTACGTCACTCCCTGCTCCGTAAGCTACAGTTGCCGCTTCCCGGCAACTGCAGCTTATGCAACCGTAATCTTTACCGGGAAACGCTTGCTGAGAACACTACCCATGAAGGCAAGCTTTCTGGCTCTTTTTTTCTTTCCCTCGCATGGCCGGCGCCGCCGCTGCCGAAAAGGACAGGCTAATCAGCGTTCAATCAAAACAGCAAGCTCACTTATAAAACGAATATATATATATATATAATATATATATATATATATATATATATATATATATATATATATATATATATATATATATATATATATATACAGCTTTCTCTGGCCTTTAACGCGAAAGCGTTAAGGGCCCTGCGTCGCAGAAAACCCGGTGTCGGCGGCGTTGTCCGTTAGAGAAAAATCGTCTCGAACCACGCAGGCTCTCCACGTGACGCATTTTGAATTTCTCAACGCAAAATTCATCAGAAGATTCGTAAAAAACGACTTATACACAACCTACAGATGTGGTAGCGTTGAAATGTGGTTTGCGTATACAAGGAGACATAATTATGTTACGTGGAAACTCAACTACAAACCCCTTTTCCAGCTGCCGTTCGACGTCTGTCTTGGTGGCTGCTGGTAGCATAGTGAGACCTAGTGAGTGGGTTGTTTCCTTTAACTTAATAAAGCATGTTATATACTCGTACTGATGAACGCTATCGCGTTCCACAAAGGCGAAGCTTAAGCGTCCTCCAAGATTTTCGCCCGTTTTTGTGGTCGGTGGCTGGTGGTCGAAGGTTGCTGGTCATAGGCAGGATGCAAAGGCGCCGACGCTAGAGGCGCGCGTATTAGGGAGCCACATACAGCCTGCTGTATGTGGCTCCCTGTGCACATACAGTAACCCTAGGCGCATTCTTTGCCGAACGCCGCCTGGCAAGCGCTTTGAGAAGCACGTGCTGTCCATCCATATGCTGCCACTATACACTGCAGGGTGTCCCAACTATCATGCACCAAGATATTAAAATATGCGAATGCCACCTAGCTGGTCAAACCAAGGTAATGTTGTTTGCCGTCGCTTGGAGATACTCAGATTATTTTTTGCATTCCGCCTACTTAGATAATTAGTCTTAATTATTTGATCGACTTCTCAAATACTGCAGTTAGGTTAAAAGTGTCAATGAGAAAATTGTAGAGCAACATGAAAAACTCCTGATACAGCTTTCTGTTGCTAAATACGTGCTACATAAGTGTTTTCCAAGCGCGGAGAGAAGCTCGCGAATCCACGCAAAATTACCACGCGACTGGCCGCTCGAGGCTATTTGACGTGTATTCGCGGACTTTAACGCTCGGAAAAACGCTTTTAACTTCACCAAAGTTCGGTCAGCGTCAAACAAGTGCATTCTGTCTACTGACACATCGAAAATATTCTGTCTACTGTCATCGAAAATAGCTCCTGTACTACGGCGTCAGAGGACTGTGATAGGTAAGCTGGTCCATCAGGCGTGTTGGGACTCCATGGAGCAGGAGTTGCTGAAGGATTTGGCTGAGAGATATCTTCCGTTGGAGACATGGCACGATACACCTGACGTGATTTTGGAATATAGTGGGGACGAAAATGCAGCTATGGATGAGGAATTTACTGAAAGTGATGTAAGGATGGCGCTGCAGAATCTTAATGGTCGATCGGCATCAAGGCCGGATGGCATTACGAATAATATGTTACGGAATTTAAACGACGGGTCAATTGAGTTCCTTACACGGGAGATCAATTGCCGATGGAAAGAAGGCTCTTTCCCGGAAGAGTGGAAACTTGCAACTACTGTTCTGATACCCAAACTGGGGAAGGCCATAGGCGTTGAAAATCTCAGACCCATTTCTCTGACATCGTGTTTGGGGAAAGTCGCTGAGCATGCCATTTTAAATAGGCTAACGCGTTATGTTGAGGGCAATAGGGTCTTTCCGCACTCGATGATAGGATTTCGGCCCGGCCTCTCGACTCAGGATGCTATGATCAGGATTAAGCATCAGCTCCTTGACCGGCGGACAAGGGATACTAAGGCAGTAATTAGACTTGATGTGGAAAAAGCTTTCGATAAAATCCGACATTCGTTCATTCTACGGGTGCTATCGGACTTGAATATGGGGCAGGGGCTTTTCCATTTTGTCAAGGCTTTCCTTATGGATAGAAGGACATGTCTTAGGTTTGGGGAGATAAAGTCGCAAGTCTTTAAATTGGGTTGCTGTGGTACTCCGCAGGGATCCGTACTCTCGCCTATGTTATTCAATCTGGCGATGTCGAAGTTGGCTAATACACTGGACACTGTCCAGGATATTGACTATTCTATCTATGCGGATGACATTACTATATGGAGTGTCGGTGGTAGTGATGGAGAGCTTGAGGCTAGGCTGCAGAAGGTGGTAACGCTTACGGAGGAGTATCTGGGTCTCATGGGGCTCAAGTGCTCCACTAAAAAGTCGGAGTTGTTGATCTTCAAATCTAAGAAGCTAGGTCGTAGGCCGAAGGGTTGGGTACCGGAAGTTGAGCCTTGCATTAGAATTCATACTAGGTAAGGGTCGGTGATACCCAAAGTTCAAGGAATGGGGGTCCTGGGTTTTGTACTTGAAGCGAACGGATCGAACATTAGGACCATTCAGCGCATTACCAAGAAGACGGAGGAGGCCATAAGACTTAAAAGAAGGATCTCTAATAGGCATAGGGGTGTAGGAGAAGAAGGTGCGATGCGCTTAGTTCACGCATTTATTATGTGTCATTTCTCGTATGTGGCAGCTGTACTAAATTGGAATAGGGCGGAGAAAATAAATTGGAAGCATTAATCAGCACAGAATCACATGCTTTCTCGTAATCAATATATAGCTTTCACTGATTACGAGAAAGCATTTGATTCTGTCGAAACCTCAGCAGTCATGGAGGCATTACGGAATCAGGGTGTAGACGAGCCGTATGTAAAAATACTGAAATAAATCTATAGCGGCTCCACAGCCACTGTAGACCTCCATAAAGAAAGCAACAAAATCCCAATAAAGAAAGGCGTCAGGCAGGGAGATACGATCTCTCCAATGCTATTCACAGCATGTTTACAGGAGGTATTCAGAGACCTGGATTGGGAAGAAATGGGGATAAAAGTTAATGGAGAATACCTTAGTAACTTGCGATTCGCTGATGATATTGCCTTACTTAGTAACTCAGGGGACCAACTGCAATGCATGCTCACTGACCTGGAGAGGCAAAGCAGAAGAGTGGGTCTAAAAATTAATCTGCAGAAAACTAAAGTAATGTTTAACAGTCTCGGAAGAGAACAGCAATTTACAATAGGCAGCGAGGCACTGGAAGTCGTAAGGGAATACATCTACTTAGGGCAGGTAGTGACTGCGGATCCGGATCACGAGACGGAAATAATCAGAAGAATAAGAATGGGCTGGGCTGCGTTTGGCAGGCATTCTCAGATCATGAACAGCAAGTTGCCATTATCCCTCAAGAGAAAAGTGTATAATAGCTGTGTCTTACCAGTACTCACCTACGGGGCAGAAACATGGAGGCTTACGAAAAGGGTTCTACTCATATTGAGGACGACGCAACGAGCTATGGAAAGAAGAATGATAGGTGTAACGTTAAGGGATAAGAAAAGAGCAGATTGGGTGAGAGAACAAACGCGAGTTAATGACATCTTAGTTGAAATCAAGAAAAAGAAATGGGCATGGGCAGGACATGTAACGAGGAGGGAAGATAACCGATGGTCATTAAGGGTTACGGACTGGATTCCAAGGGAAGGGAAGCGTAGCAGGGGGTGGCAGAAAGTTAGGTGGGCGGATGAGATTAAGAAGTTTGCAGGGACGGCATGGCCACAATTAGTACATGACCGGGGCTGTTGGAGAAATATGGGAGAGGCCTTTGCCCTGCAGTGGGCATAACCAGGCTGATGATGATGATTAATCAGAAAAGCCGTCAAGGCTGCGCTTGGTCTACCTATGACTACGTGAAACGACATGTTGTTACGACTGGGTTTGCATAATACTTTAGATGAAATTGCCGAGGCTCAGCGTACTGCACAGAGGGTGCGGTTGCTAGGTACACCAGCGGGTAAGTATATTTTAGAGTCAATTGAAGAATCGGTGGCTGTGTCGCACGATAGGGCGCCCCTACACGAGTTGAACGTGAACCTTAGGGCAAATACCATGGTTCGTTTGTTTCCGCGGAATGTGCACCCCGTGCACAATGTAGGGAGGCGGGTCGCGAGAGCTAGGGCTTTGTTGCGAGAGGCAAAGGATCAGGTGGAGGAGTCTGCGTTTCTGACGCCGCACGGATTAATGGTAGAGAGAGACAACTTCATGTAGTCGCCTGCAGAAGGACACCATGACTAAATGGAGCCGTGACGCGGGCCCTGACGTCTTCTCAGCGGGTGGTCTCTACTCAACTCCAGCGCGTGTTACTTCCGTGGTCGGTCGCCCTGAGGGGCAACGTTCCGTCGGTTTCGCTCGGCCTTTGTCTTTCATGAGCCGCCGAGACCTTCTGGACGGCCCATGTTTGACTTTCGTGGTCGTAGCATTCCGCCGCAGCCGCGAGTCGCGGCGGAATCGTTGTACTTGTCGAAGCCTCATTGGGGAACTTGGTGCAATCCTATAGGATGTGCGTCAGGGTGGCCCTCTCCCGCTGGCACACGCGGCACACATCACTCACATATAATTTAGGGTATAGATGAGTCATTAACACTGGGGTGGGTAAAGAACCAGTTTGCAATTGTCTGAACAGCACCGCCTCCGCTCGGCTCAGCCCCGGGTGCGGGGGTGGGAAAGTCCTTCGAGCCAGGCGGTGGAACTGTGTAGGTTCGTTGAACGTCGTCATGCGGTCCTTGGCACTACACCACGTTGGTCGGTCGGTTGCAGCGGCGCGGTTGGTTAGCGCTCGCGCCACTGCGTGTGCCGTCTCGTTGTGGTTATCGTGCTTCACGGACGCATCGTTGCCCGCGTGCGCAGGGAACCACTTGATTCTAACATACCGATTCTGTCGTTGCAGGTCAGCCGAGCGCGGAACGCGCACAGCCTCACCACACACTTTGCCCTTTGCATATTTCCGCACTGCACTTCGCAAATCGCACAACACCGTCTGGCACCCGGGGTCAGCAATGGCCAGGGCAATGGCCACCTCCTCCGCCTGACACGCCTCGCGGACCCGTAAGCTCGCCGCTGCCCTCGTCGCGCCGGACGACGCCTCGATGACGGTAGCTACGAACGCCGCGCAGGCTCCCTGGTATTCTGCCGCATCCACGAACCTTGCGTACTCGTCCTTGGCGTGAAAGTCGATGAGGGCCTTGGCCCTCGCCGCTCTTCTCTCCTTGTTATACTCCGGGTTCATGTTTCTCGGGATGAGGTCCACCCGAATCCGGCGTCGGGTTCCGTCCGGGACAGAAACGTCGCTACTCGCTGCTTTCGCTCCGGGCGTGAAGCCCAAGTATTGAAGTATGCGCCTGCCGACTTCGGTCATAGAGAGCCGCTCCAGCTGGGCGGTGCGTTGCGCTTCCGCTATTTCGTCGAGGGTATTGTGTACCCCCAGGCTCAGGAGCTTGTTGGTGTTCGTACACTCGAATAGTCCGAGCGCCGCCTTGTAAGCTCGGCGTATCAGGGCGTTGATTGTATTCCTTTCACATTGCATCCAGTTGTGGAAGGCTGCAACGTAGGTGACGTGGCTGATTACGAAGGAGTGCACAAGCCGAATCAAGCTTTCCTCCTTCATCCCGGCCTTGCGGTTGGCAACCCGTCTGATGAGACGTATTGCGTTGGTAATCTTGGCTTTAAGGCGGGAAATAGTCTCGCCGTTGCCCCGTCGCTTGTCTATAATCATGCCGAGCACCCGGATTTTGTCGACCTCCGGGATCACGTGGCCGTTCCTCGTCACGATCTTGATGGCCTCGTAATCCCTCGCTTCGCTCTTCTTACGCCTGACGCACTTCGGTGGTAATACCAGCAGTTCTGACTTGCTCGGTGAGCAGATCAAACCGGAACCGTTCAGCTGGTCCTCAATCGCGTCGACGGCTTCTTGCAGCGTGCTCTCAATGTGACCATCGCTGCCTCCCGGAACCCACAGCGTGATGTCATCGGCGTAGATGGTGTGCCGGACGCTCTCGACGCGAGAGAGTCGCTTGGCCACCCCGATCATAACGAGGTTGAATAACAACGGCGAGATGACCGAGCCTTGGGGGGTCCCGACACTGCCGAGCCTCTTCTCTTGGAGCCGTAGATCGCCGGCGCAGAGCTCGGTAGTCCGCCCCGTCAGAAAGTCCTTGATGTAATTGTACGTTCTTGCGCCCATGTTGAGTCTGGACACCTGGGCTAGGGTGGCAGAGTGCTTCACGTTGTCGAAGGCGCTCTGCAGGTCCAGCCCCAGATTGGCCTTGTTGTCTTTCGTTAGGGTGTCATCGTCAGTGATATCTTTCTTCAACAGAATCATTGCGTCTTGGGTGCCGAGGGAACGCCGAAACCCGATGATCGTGGTGGGGTATAGTCCCGACTCCTCCAGGTAATACTGCCACCTACACATGAGGACGTGCTCCAACACCTTGCCCACGCAGGACGTGAGCGAAATGGGCCGTAGGTTGTCCGTGTTCGGCGGCTTGCCTGGTTTGGGGATGAGTATGGTCTTGGCAGTCTTCCACTGCTGGGGCAGTGACCCCGCACTCCAGCACTTGTTGTAGTAACCGGTGAGGTTTTCGATGGCCACATCGCTGAGGTTCTTGAGCGCTCTGTTCGAGATGTGATCCGGGCCGGCCGCCGACTTGCTGTTTAGTTCGTGCAGGGCCGCTCGCACCTCCTCGACGCTGATGTCGCGGTCAAGCTTCTCGTTGGCTTGACCGCCGTAGTCAGGACGCCTTTCCGTGGGTGTAACCGGAAGGTACTTGCTGCTTATGCGTCTGACTACTTCGGTTTCCCCGTTTTCCTTGACTGCTCTGTGAATGATCTTTGCGAGGCGGTCGCGTTGGTGGGATTTTGTTTTAGTATCGTCGAGCAGATGCCGCATCAAGTTCCAGGTTTTGCCGCAATGCATCTGCCCGTCCGCAGCATTACAGATTTCGTTCCATTGTTGCGTGCAGAGCAGCCGACAATGAACTTCGATGACGCAATTCAGCTCCGCCACCTTCTTCCTTAGGCGCCGATTTAGTCGTTGCTTCTTCCACCTGTTTAGGATAGATTGTTTTGCTTCGAATAAATGCGCGAGGCAGCTGTCAACCTTGTCGACCTGCTCATCCGTTTCTATGATTTTGGTCGCCTCCTTGACCTTCCCCGCGATGTGGGCTGACCATTCTTCTATGTTCTCGATTTCCTCCATCTCCGTTGGTAACAGGCTACGGAAGGCATCCCAATCCGTAAAATTATGTTTTCTGGTGTCCTCCGAGGCCTTGACCTCTTCCGGTATGATGACCTCTACGATGTAGTGGTCGCTGCCGAGCTCTAGCCCCGTGTTGCGCCAGGAGATATTCCCCTTGTCGTCGTTCTTCACGAACGTGAGGTCCGGCGTAGTATCCCTGGACACAGAGTTCCCAATCCTTGTAGGATCAGTCGGGTCTGTGACGAGGGTGACCACAGAAAACAGCTTGTTTCAATTTCAACAGTTGACTCACGTCTCCGGGAAATTACACAGGGCGTTTCCCAATGAAGTATACTAGGGTCAGTATTGTTTACTATATATGTTAACGACATTGTAGACATTTCTAATGACGCGAACTTCATTTATGCGGACGAGACCAGCCTCTTTTTTTCAGTCTCGTAATATAGGCGATCTCTCGTTGTTGGCAAATGCTACACTGAAACAATTGGCCGAATGGAGCAAGGTCAACGTCCTCAAATTAAATACAACAAAAACAAAAGCCGTTATTTTTGCACCTCTACAAAAACATCTCAGTGAAGATATATTGTTGCAGGTTGACTCTGAAGTAATTGAACTTGTTCCTAACGTGAAAACTCTGGGTGTTATATTTAATCAAAAATTAGTGTGCAGTGAACATGTTGAACTTATTTCATCCCGTTTAGCCAAAGCTTGCAGCGTGCTTTGTAGACTCCATGAGACGATACCACCTAAACTTCAGCTGACCCTTTATAATGCACTATTCTCATCTCATTTAATGTATTGCCACCTTGTGTGGAGTGCCACGTCAAAGCAAAATATCAGTAAATTATCACTGCTACAAAAAGGCTGTTCGTCATATCGCAAACGCGCCATTTGACGCACATACATCTGAGCTATTTTGGAAGTTTAATATCATTTGTCTAGCAAGTTTATATGAAGTTAACTTTGCTCTAAAATACCAGAGGTACTTTAAGTATAACAATGAAGTGTTCTTGGGGTTGTGCAACCTAACAGAACCAACAGATATATCATCTCAGGGAAACAAAAAAGATAGCTGCTACCAACCACTCTCCCGTACAAATTATGGATCAAATCGTTTATCCAATCGCGTCCCATCCTTATTAAATAAACTTCATGAAAACGGTGTCGAGATAACTGACATTACTAGTAAAACAATACGGGATTATTTAATTCAAACTGAGTAATTATTTTAAAACGATCCTTTGGCCAGGGGAAGTCACTACTTACCTCCTTTAATTAAGTGGATTTACGTTTTAATGACATGTTCGAATATAGGATGTAACCTGCAAGACATTTATACACACCTTTATTTGCTATCTATGTTTTCGTATGTTAAGAGAATGTTATATGGCAAATTTTTCAGCAATCGAAAATAATTATGTATATCTGTTATATATTATATATACATGTATGTCATTTGTACTGACTAAACACACTGCTTTGTATCACTGATGGTATACATTTCGCCTTACACATTCTTATACATTTGTACATTGCACACACTAAAGTGTACAAACTTTATTTTATTATGTCCCCGTTGTCATGAATACGGGCAAGAACCTTGTCAAGCTGCAAAAAAGCAGCTTTTAGTTCTTTTCTCAGCGTTCATTGTTTGTAAATGAATGAATGCGAAATAAAGATTGATTGACTGATGTGCGCTAGAGTGGAGGTCTGCCCGCAGAACGGGCGGGCGTCGTCGCGATATACGTCGGGGTAAGGCTCGTGGAGAACGGACAGACACGGATATGTGCCGGTCTGTAGAAGTCTAAGCGAAACGGCTTGCGCTCTATTCAACTTGGGGTTAGGGGGTGGGAAGACTCTTCTAGACATGTAGAATATGTAATAACCTCGTTGTGAGCAGCGGGAGCGTCCCTTTGGCCGTAGAGAGAAGGGGAGTCGGCGCTCCTTACAGAGGAAGCGCGGTCGGTGAGTTCACGCGCAGCCTCGTGAGCAGACTCATTGAGGTTCGGGGGAGCACCCTCGACCGACCCTACGTGAGCGGGAAACAAGTGAATTGAATGATGCGTGAGAGCATATGGACTCGAGCCGCTAAGAAGACGAGCAGCTTGCTTGGTGATGCGACCCTTCTGAAAAGCCTTAACTGCCGTTTTGGAATCACTCTAGATCTCGGACCCACGACCGTCTAGCAGGGCGAGGGCGATGGCGGCTTGCTCCGTGACTCCGGGGTCTGAAAATCCCTAACTGCCGTTTTGGAATCACTATAGATCTCGGACCCACGACCACCTAGCAGGACGAGGGCGATGGCAGCTTGCTCGGCGACTCCGGGGTCTGAAGTGCGAATCGAGGCGTTATTGGAAATCTTGCCGCTGGAGTCGACCACAACGACGGCATAGGTCTTCCCATCACTGTACTCCGCGGCGTCGACGAAGATTGCTCTAATGTTGCTTGATCTGTTTGAGGATGGCTGCTGCTCTGGCCTTGAGCCTGCCCTCTTTATGGACGGGATGGACGTTTCGGGGCACAGGGGCCACTTCGAACTTGGTCTCGAATGCACCTAGGGATCGGGATACTGACCATCGGGAATCCCACAGAATGGTAACTCAGCTCTTCGAGGATGCGTTTACCTGCCGCTGTGGTGGTCAGGCGAGTGAGTTGCGCACGTTCTTGGGCTTCGGCAATCTTCTCGGCGGTGTTATATACCCCCAGCTTGAGGAGATACTCGGTATGGGTCCTGATGGGTAGCCCGATAGCCCTCTTGACTACTTTGCGGATGAGAGCGTTGTGCTTGTCTCGCTCCGCTCTGAGCCAGTTGTGCATAGAAATCGTGTGCGTGAAGTGGCATAGTACGAAGGCATTGATCAGCCTGCGGAGATTGTTTTCCTTCATGCCTCGGTGCCGGTTTGTGATTCTGCGAACAAGGCGGAAAACGTTCTCCGTCCTTGCGATGATCTTACGGAGAGCCGTTCCGTTCCCGCCGTTGAATTCGACAAACACGCCCAGGACCCGAATAAGGTCGATCCTGGGTGATGCAAAAAGCTTAGTTACATGTTCAGCGAGTGAAGGAAGAACCGGGAAAATAGAGAATGTGCACGGCGGGGCCGCATGTATAGTATAGCACAAAGGCCCCCGAGAAGCCCTATAGTTTCTACAGGCGGGGAACCCATTTTCGTCGACCGAGATTACTGTGCATTCTTTGGTTCGATTTAACCATTGTCCACCAGCAGTAGGTAAGGCGTCATTCCCTCGCCGGTGGCCATAGGGCCATGCCTTTCCCTAAAGGCAGGTGAGGTGAACGGATTACGGACTCACTCTTTTGGACGACTGAAAACACACTTCCGAGGCGCGGCACTTGACGTCATCGGGCACAATGTCACATCACTGCAAACCTATTCAAGAGGTTACCTCCTTCTTGGTGACCAGAAATATTTTGTACTGGGTGACCTGAAACAACAATCGATACCCACACAGATGTGGCAGTTGTCGACAGCGTGCGGGCACCACGCCACACTCAAACATACCAAACATAACTTAGCTTTTGTTGAAGTGGTGAGACGCGACTTCGGAGCAGCATATATGGCCGAGGCAGCAGCGCTCCCGTTTGCAAATCAGTGCCTGCCTTCCTTTAATTAGAGCAATTAAATATTCTCGATCAGTTTAGCACACCTGCTACCTATAGCTATGCCAATGTTTCGCGCATTTCTTCTTTCGTACAGGTAAAGCTCTATTGTACTTCACGTCCTATTTTAGCTCCTACATCTGTGAAGCGGCATAGGGTGGAGAACTCGCACCATGCAGCCACTGCCGCCGGCATCTCTGCCGGCCTTTACTCATGGAGGATGGCGTAAGGCATCGGCAAGACAGCCTCCTCCGAAACCACCCCTCTTTTCCTTCGGGGCCAATCTGTGCGCTTACTCTTGGGAAATCGCCCCTACATAGTCGCCGTACCTTTCAGAAGGCATTTGTTGGGTTCGGTTCGTGGTAGCTCTTAGTGGGAGCCTTGTCACGATCGGTTCTTGTCATCCGCTCCAATCTCTACTCATCGCGCTTGATTAAGCGATTACTTCCCATAAGCCTCTGCATTTTTATGACTATAGGGTTCAAAATTGTCATGTGACGCTCCCTCCTAATATTTTTTCCCCATGCATGTACTTACCTGACGCAGTGCAACAGCGACTTTCTGTGCAATTTTTCTTCGACATTTACATTCGCAGGCTACAAGCGCCCAGCAAAGTAAAGCGAACAGTGCATAAATTCATTCTGTACAACACAAAGCACGCCAAGGGAGAAACGAGATGCGACGTTCGAAGCGGCGGGAGCAAGGCATTCGAACGCGAGTGCAGCTTTCCTCTGCTGAGAGGAATCAACGTGAAGTCGAAGAGAATCGTCGTTGGCGCCAGTCTGACCGCGCTATGCGAACGACGCGAGACGGCAACGTAGAGGGGAGGCCGAAGCTCGCAGACAACGGCTTGTCACACGTGTACTTCACACTGCGGCTCGTTGTATCTTGTAAGAAGTCTTACTCCTCCGATCGTATAACTTGATGCATTACCAAGTGTGCAGCAGGCTTTCGCCTTCACGTGTTACAGGAGGGTAACATGCTGCCGAACTTTTTTTGTATGCCTTTGACTTCGGTAGGGAGGCTGTCTTCGTCATTAGCGACTGTTTTCGACCGCACATCACGTCGGTTTCGGGACCTATCGCGGCATATCGAACAAATGCTCTAACAGTGTAGGGCTCGGTAATGCGACACCAATGCATCAAAAGGAGCACTGCTCGAAGCCGAAATTCTTTTTTTTCTAAATTGTACCTTGTCACCGGCCAGGATTCGACCCCTTCTTAGGTGTCTGAAGTCGAGCGATTTAACTGAATTTATCACAGCTAAAAAATAACACCGCCGTAACAGCCCATACAAGCGGAAAAGACTCATTGCCGCTCAAGACGATACCATATGTCAGATTTCATGCGTTTATTATTGTCCTGTAAGGCAAGCATGACGCTGTAATAAAACACTGCAGACAGATTGTAGATGTTGCCGTCAAAAGCGCCTTTAAATATGCTTCGCGCCCGCATAATATACATAATAAACAGCCACTAGCATTTCCACACCACGATAATGTGATGACGAAAATACTATACGCTCCACTTACATTGACGACAAGTAATAATGGTCTATACACAAACGACCATCCGACCAGAAAATTTTGGGCGTTAGAAAGTGCGTCTGATGTATTATGTGCTCGTATAATTAATGCCACTCTAAGCTTGACGCTCCCGTTTTTATACGCTTCACGATAAATGTGAAAAATTAGTGCAAGCCTTTCCCTACCGGATTTACACATGGCTGTGAAGAAGAAGAACTTTATTGAAGAATCAAACGCTCAATGGGTGGAGCCCCTAGACAAGGGCCCCACTGGCTTCCGCGCGCCGTCTTGCTTGTTGGATGATGGCCCTTTGGACCTCTTCCTGTAAGCTGGACAGCGCCGCCTCCCATTGTGTATGCTCCGTAATTTCTGTGTTTGTCTTTTGTGGATATGCCGTGCATGCCCATGAGATGTGGTCTAAGGTTGGCGTGGCTCCGCACCATGGGCATGTATCCGTATATCTTTCGGGATGAATTTTGTGGAGAATGTGCAGGTTGTTATATGTATAGATTTGCAGCTTTCTCCATATAACCTGTTCTTCCTTACCGAGATTCTTATCTGGGGGTGGTAGCTTCATTCTATTTCCTCTGTGATAGTTTAAAATTGCAGAGTAGTTCTGGTCAGTCAGAGGCGTCCTGTGAGCACCCGTGGGGTGGAGCATGCGCACGAGCTACTCTGTCAGCCTCTTCGTTTCCCCTGATTCCCTCATGACCGGGTACCCATAAAAGGTGAAATCTGGCTCGGGGTTTTATATCTTGTATAATACTATAGGCTGCGGTGCATACTCGTCCCCTGAGGTAGCTTCTGCATGCCGCTTGAGAGTCGGATAGGATGGTTATTTGTTGTTGGTTTGGTTCCGTCGCTTTGATAGCAAGGGCTATTGCGATTTCTTCTGCTTCCGCGATAGTGGTGTTGTGAGTGGAGGCGCTAATGATTTCTCTGCCAATGTAGTCAGTGACAGCAGCTACAGTTCTTTTCTGCCTCCCTGGGTATCTTGCCGCGTCCACGAAGCGGGAGTTTGGTTTGTCGCCGTGCGTTCAATGTATGCAGCTCTGGCTTCTCTTCTGCCTGCATGTAGAGTTGGGTCCATATATCTGGCTATTGGCGCCACTTTGATGCAGTTTCTGATTATCGTGGAGATGGGCTTGTGTTGTGTTTTTCAAGGAGCTCGTGATACCCCAGTCTGCCAACGAGTTTCCTACCCGTGGTCGTTTGTGCGAGTCTGTTTCTTTGAGTTATCGGTTGAGCTTCTGCCAGTTCCTCGAATGTGTTATGAATCCCTAGAGACATGAGATTTTAGGTTGGGGCGCACTGCGGAATTTGTAGGGTGATCTTGTAGGCTTTCCTTAAGCACGAATTGACCACATCCCTCTCTGTTTTCGTTAGCTGGTAATACGGCAAGCTGTAAATGAAGCGGCTAACCACCAGACTTCCGCTTAGGTGAAGGGTGTCTGATTCCTTCATCCCCGTCCTCTTCGTGGCTACCCGCTTTATCATTCTCGCGACTTGTTGTGTTGCCGTCTTGATGAGGTTAAGCCCGTGTTGGCAGTGTTGATTTGATTGTAGCCACATGCCTAGTACCCGGATTGTGGTCTTCTCAGGTATTGCATCATTGCCAAGTCTGATTTCCAATTTAAGGGCAGGGTCCGTCGGGACGTTACGATTCCCTTTGCCTTTCCAGACTCGTATAATCTCCCATTTCTCTGACGCGCATCGCAGCCCTCTGGCTCGCACGTATGTCTTGATTTCACAGGCAGCTGCTTGTAATCGTTCTTCTTTTTCACGTAGCGACCCGGTGACACACTAGACTGTAATGTCGTCCGCGTATAGGGCGTGCTGGATACCCGGAATGGGTTGTAGTTTTCTTGCAAGGCCTATTATCGCCACGTTAAATAGCGTTGGCGAGATCACTGCGCCCTGGGGAGTAC
Organism: Dermacentor variabilis; assembly: GCF_050947875.1. Classification (NCBI taxonomy): domain Eukaryota; kingdom Metazoa; phylum Arthropoda; class Arachnida; order Ixodida; family Ixodidae; genus Dermacentor; species Dermacentor variabilis. The sequence continues at coordinate 10,998,115 of NC_134572.1, read as the reverse complement.
CTTTGTTGGGTGCCTTGAAAGTCTTGATTTCTACTGCGCCAAATTTAATCTCAGCGGTTCGTTGGTTTAAAAAGCTGCGAAAATAGTTGTATATCCGCTCTCCGCAGTTTGTTTCAGCCAGGCCATCGAGTATTCCTTGGTGGCTCACGTTATCAAACGCTCCTTTTATGTCGATGGCCATGACAACGTGTTCGCTTGATCTTGGTATATTTGTCAGGACTTCTTCCTTCAACTGTAGGAGGATGTCTTGAGTTGAGAGCTTGGGTCTGAATCCAAACATAGTGTCTGGACTTATTTCATTGTCCTCCAAGTAGTTTTGTAATCTAGAGTTGAACTATTCTTTCAAATAGTTTCCCCAGACAGGAAGTTAGGGAGATTGGTCGAAGGTTAGTAATTGCTAATTTCTTGCCAGGCTTGGGAATTAAAACTATTTGAGCGTGCTTCCACTCCCTTGGAATAGTACCCTGTTGCCAATGTTCATTTATAAAGGTAGTATAGGCCTGTAAAGCCTCATCGCTTAGGTTTCTGATCATGGGATAAGTTATCCGGTCTTTGCCTGCCGCTGTGTTTCGGGTCATTTTCGCTATGGCAGCTCTAACTTCTTCGATGGAGATAGGTTCATCGAGTTCAGGGTGAGGCGCCCCCCCCCCCCCCCCCCGTATTTGGTCGCACAGGGTGGGGGAGATGGGTCTGTTCCGAAGCACTTGTTATATAATTCTTCTTTGAGTTCTTGTTCCGTCCCTGGGTACGTATGGATTAGCCGTTTCACCGCTTTACAGCCCTCGTTTTTGGTTTTTGTTGGTTCCATAATTGCTATTAGTATGCGCCAAGTTTTTGCGGTACTCAGTGTGTCATTAAGGGAGTCACAGAAGCGTTCCCAATTGGGCGTAGTTAGTTGCGTTGCGTACTCTTTCGCTTTGCGGGTGATTTCTGCAATGCGTACTTTTAGCTTCCGGTTCTGTGTCTGTCGCTTAAATCTTTTCGTTAGTCCTCTGCGTGCCTCCCAGAGATGCAGTAAGTGAGGGTCTGTCTCAGGTATCTCACATGTGCGGGCTATTTCTTTTGTGACTTTATCCTTTTGCGTTTTTAAACTTTCACACCATTTACTTAAATAATCGATTGTGGTGCTTTGTTGGCTCTGCATGCGGCGGTATTTCACCCAGTCGGTAATCTTGGCTATTCCTATGTGTCGTTTGATTTTCCCAGTCCGAATTGTGGTGCTGATGATGTAATGGTCGCTGCCTAAATCATTTATGGTGTTTATCCATTGCGCATCTTCACAATTCTGCACTATCGTGAGGTCAGGGCTGGTGCCCATGTTCACACTCTTGCCCTGTCTAGTGGGCACTGCAGGATCCGTTATAATTGTCATGTCGAGTTGTTCTGTTTGTTCCAGAATGTTTCTGCCCTTAGCATCCTGTTTCGGGTATCCCCAACTAGGATATTTTGCACTGAAATCACCTACTATCACCAGTGGTCTTCCCTTTACCAGGCGGGCAGTTTCCTGCAAGAGTCTGTCAAACTTTGTCTTTCTCTGGCTTGGTGGACTGTAAATGTTTATTATTAGGCACTCTTTTTGTTCAGGCCTTTATATATGTTTTCTATTAGTAAATGGTTAATATCCGTGTAGGTAAAACGATCGTGTTTGATTGTGGTAATCGATTTCGCTACCAAAGTCGCTATTGCTTTCTCCGAATCCGGGTGTGTGTACACCTCGTATCTCTGAAGGTTTGGAGGGGATCCGACTTCCTGAAGGGCTATGACAGCTGGTGGCTCACTCTGTGAGCTCACCAGCTGTGTTAAAGTCCCCTTTTCCGCCGGTATCCACGACAGTTCCACTGCCAGATTTCGCAATTTTCTGTTATAGTTGGTTTATGTTTAGGCATGGTTGCTTTCTTGTGCAATGGCTGCCAGCCCTGGTCTGGCGTATGGCTTCTCGGCTCTCTCTCTAATGTTAACTCCGGTAATTTGCTTACGCACCGTTTTCATGATTTCAATTTGCAGAGCCTGGAGATTTTTGTCGGACTTCACTTCAAACTCAGTCATTTGTTGCATTAGTTGTTGGGTTATTTGGGCTGACATCTGTTGGGTGATCTGTTGCGCTATTGAGGGTAATAGTTGTTGGAAAGTCTCTTGAATTTGTGTCTGGAGTCTGTCAACCGACTGTATTCTAGGGCGCTTTTGGGGTGCTTGTACAGTTTGCCTCGAAGCTTGTACTGACTGCGCCGGTTTAGCCTGCGTGTTCTGTTGCTGCGACTGCATTTGCTTTAGCATCGCATTCTCACGCTCTAAGTCGCCTAAGCGAACTCTCATGAGTTCTAGCTCTCGTTCTAGGCGCGTTATCTGTGCAGTTGTTTGAGGTGTGTGTTGGGAGGCTATTGCTGACCAGATCACCTTGTTTTTGTTGCCTTCATTCTTTGGAGATTGTTTCTTGCTCTTCTGTTGGCTGGTGCTTTGCTTCTCCTCTTGTTTTCTGCCCCGAGAGTTGGATCGGCCACGGGAGGTCGACCTGGTACGCGAGCAGGACCTCTCCGGCGTGTCAGAGTTCTCTCGGTCCGAACTGAGCCACCTCTTCTTGGGGGTCCCTGTGACCTGGTTATGTTGTCTCATAGGCTGTCTTCACCTTTGCGGGACGCGCTTCAGTTTTTTGGTACACTCTGGTGCCGCTGTAGGATGAGCTCCCCCGCACAGGACACACTTGGGCTTACACTCATGGTCCACTGGTGGGTCGCGGAGGCCACATTTCGCACAAGCCTTGATAGTTGGAGTTGGACAGACATCCGTCCTATGTCCTTAATTTTGGCATATCTTGCAGTATTGTCGAATGGGTTGGTAGGGTATACATGGCGTCCCGCCACCGTAGTAATATACGTAGCGTGGCACGATGGGGCCATCGAACGTCAGCACTGCCGTCGTCGATTTGCCAAGCATACAGGCGTAAAGTATTCGTACCCCTGTGTCCGCACTCTTAGGTTGTTGAGTTCGTCTTCTGTAGTTCGAGGCTCCAGTCCATGTATGACTCCCTTAAGGAGGTTGTCGGGAGTGGAGATGTATGTATTCACAGAATGTCGGTTGCCTCGCAGCTCCAGCTCCTTGATCCTCAGGATCCGTTCCGCTGTTCGTTCTTCGGGTGTGCTTGCTATGACGATGTTAGAGCCCGGCCGTATCCGCAGCAAGAAATCGTCTCCTGTGGTGTTTGCAGGTCCACCTCATGCGTCCGCAATTCCCGAATCGCCAACCCTGGTTTCGGTCTAATAATGATTTTCATGTCATTCTTGGGTAGAGGGGGTGCTATTCCGCGGGGGTGGCCCCTCCCCGCCATGCGTCGTCTCATAGCTCTCTCTCTCCTGTAGGTAATATTGCGTCACGGGCCCCGTCGCTTGCTCCTCCGGAGCTAGGGCGCCCCCGTTGTTCTTGTGCAAGCGCGACGCGCCGAGCGTCTCCGGCGCGTTGCTCCACCCCTGCTTCGTGGTTGGGGTGGTTGACCCCGCCATTCGACTCGGCGGTCCACACTTCTTTTCTGATTTTCTTGCGCGTTCGTAGGGATAATGCAATTTGCCACTGACCTTGCTTGCTGATGTCCTCGGCGTTCTCAGCGTCGGTGGCGGACTCCTCGTAATTCACCTCGTCAGGCGAGAGAAAGTCGTCATCAACACTCGTGACTGCCTCCATTTGACTTTCGGAGTCCTGGTCCTTGTGCATTGTGGTCTTTGGTTGGTCCGGGTCCATATCGGGTGGAGTGCTGCTCGCCACGTAGCGGTTAGACCGCGTACGGGCTCCTGGAGCCGCGCTCTCCGCCCCAGCTGTTAGGGTTAGCGTGGCTAGTCGAAGTGCAGGCGATGGTCTTCGATTTCGTAAGAACCGGGATTCGCATCACCAAAAGCTTGGTATCGGCGACATCCTTTCGCCTTCCGGTATATCTGGTGCAATTTCGGGAGTTGTCCGTTGATTTTTGCCGCAACAGGATACAATCGTAGACGGAGCCGTTGAGAGCGAGTCCGCACTGCTCGGCGCCACCTGGCGTCCCCCACATTGCTGTGAGAAAAGCTCCGATCGTAGCGCTACAGAATATTTGCGATTTCATGCAGTCTCTTCTTCTCTAAGCGTTCAGTGTAGGAGAGCTTCCGCAACCAGTAGAAACGCGGTCGCTATAGTACACAAATCAGGCGACAGCACCCAATCAAAAAGAGATACAGCGCAGTTATTCGACCCCCTAATAGACGAAACGCAATTCCTAATTTCGCAGTCAGCGACACCTTTATGGTAACAGGCATATCCAAGAAAAAGCGAGCAGTCAGAAATCAGCATTTTCTAAGTAGTGTTTACTGTTTTCGCAGTGAACGAACTAGGCAGAAGCCCGTGAAAATTTTTTGTTCCTCATCACAGATCGGCAGAGTGCCTAAAGTCACAACCTGCACAAGGTAACACGAACACGGAAATGGAGCCAGGCTCGCGAGCATGAACTTGGACTCGCAAAAGGCTCAGCGCGTGGATCCGATCTCCTTGCGCAGTTTCTCCAGCTCGACGGTCCGTTGGTCGAGCTTCCAGTCTTTTTCCGATGTGTAGAGCTGCAAAAGAAGCGATATGTAGATTAAAAAAAAATTATAATACTGCATTGCGCACAATATCTCAAGACGTAATGGAGAGGAACAAGTTAACTTCCCGCCACTGTTCTATTGCTGAGCACGAGGTCTCGGTTCGTATTCGAGCTGCGTCGGCTGATGGCGATGCAGCATTAACCTATGAGAGCCGTCCACTACTCCGTCTTTACTAACTCCCGTGTTGCGTTGAGCGTTAATAAATAAATAAATAAATAAATAAATAAATAAATAAATAAATAAATAAATAAATAAATGAATAAATAAATAAATAAATAAATAAATAAATAAATAAATAAATAAATAAATTTAACCGTAGGCATACACAGTCGACTGCCCTCACTGTGACGACATTTAATAGTGAATTGTTTATATAGGCGCCAATTTCATTTCGCGTCTCGCAGAACCTCGGCGAGATCGATGTATGCCAGAACGGCTCATCCACCATTACGTGGGGCCTGTCCGCGATCACGCAGACCCGTTTAATTTCATCCTGATGATCGTGAAGTTCGTACAGGAGCTAGTGCTCTGTACAACTCTCATTGCGCACAAAAGCCTCACATGTATATTCGCAATTTTATTTATTGCATGTTGCAAGAGGCTTGTCCGTAGTTCAGGCTACGGCGCGCGCTATTACAAGTCGGTACACGCGAGCACAAGGGGACACCTCAACTCTCGCTGGATCGTCCTTTCGAAGTCTCGGAGATTGCGCACGCCCTTCGCAACCTAAACAGACGCTCGGCCCCTGGCCCAGATGAAGTCACAAACTACTCGGAAATCTAGATGACAAAGCCATACAAATCATTACGAGTAAAATTAACGAAGTATGGGCTGTAGGCCGGGTGCCGGACGAATGGCGAACTGCCAATATAGTCCTCATTCCCAAACCCGGAAAACCGCGCCATGGAGAGAATCTGATACCCATCTCCCTTACGTCGTGTCTCGGGAAGGTCGCGGAACATGGCATCCACAATATAATTGGAGAGCACAATGAAGAAAACGGCCTATTCCACTACAATCTCATAGGCTTCAGAAAATCACCATGCACGCAAGACGCCATGCTACGCCGCTAGGAGCGCCGTCATAGACAACAAATCCAGGGATGTAAAAGGCATCCTGGCGCTCGACTTAACCCAGGCCTTCGACACGGTCGGTCATGAACACATCCTCAACGAAATCTCCACTTTAAGTCTCGGAGTAAGAAGCAGAAAGCACAGGCTAGGCAACATTGGCACCCCGCAAGGACCAGTGCTTTCACTGCTTCTTTTCAACATCTCAATGCACGATCTCTCCAACAAACTCTCGAAAGCCTCTGGAGTAGGGCACGCGATTTACGCGGACGACATCACCATTTGATTCGCGAGCGGCCCGCTAGGCACTCTGGAGAAGAACCTACAGCAAGCGCTGGACACCACGAAGCTTTCCTTACAAACACGGGACTCAAGCTCTCCCCCCGCAAGTCAGAGCTCCCCCTGTGTAAACAAGGCCCCAGGGAGCGACAGCCCCTTAGCTCCCTCCCCATTCACCTACACACCAGGGACGGAGGAAACATCCCCAGATGTAACACAGTCAAGGTCCTGGGCATGGTCATTGGGGCTTACAGCAATGACAACGCGGAGGCACTAAAACGCATCGAAAAGAGCACCCTCAACTTTACCAGGGTCATATCACGGGTAGCCAGCACAAGGGGCGGACGAAAGGGGACAACCTCATGAAAGCATTTCACGCCTTCCTCATCAGCCACGTAACCTACGTCGTCCCCTTCCTCAAATGGAAGACGGAGCTGAACAAAATCGACATATTAATCAGAACGGGAATTAAAAAGGTCTTAAGTCTCCCTAGACACACTAGCACGGAACGACTCCTTTAACTGGGGCTACAAAACACGGCATCCGCACTCTTTGAGGCACGGCGAAACGCCCAAATCAGTCGGCTCTCACTCACAAGGGCAGGCACCGAGATCTTACTAGAAGCAGGCATACAGCCCCTCTTCGTGCCACCAGGGAAGTCGCAACTATGCACAAATGCCAAGAGGGCAATAACAGTTGATCCAATCACAAGAAACATACACCCGACCTACAACGAAGGGCGAAGAAAAGCAATAGTCAAGGCAATCTTTGACAACATCAAACGTAACGAAACGGAAGTCCTCTTCGTTGACGCTGCCAGATGTTGGAATCGAGGGGCCTACGCGGTCTCCTTGGAGGACGCCCGTGACTCGCTCGTCAGCGCAGCCATGGTAGTTACCAACTTCACTCATGAAGCAGAAGAAATGGACATCGCGGTGGCCCTTCGAAGCTGCAAAGGAGCCTCCTTCATTTACTCTGGCTCAACAACAGCCATTAGAACCTTGTCGGCGGCCCTCGCCTCTTGGAAATCAGCTACGGTTGTCAACAATGCCTTCTTCCGAAAAACGGGAGATTACAACCTCATGTTCCTACACATCACATGGTTTCCGGCCCACATGGACAACATTTCCGGATGTCCTGACTGCAATCCGAACGAGCGGGCACACCAGCTGGCGCGAGCACTCGCATTCCGCGTCTGCGGTCCGCCCCCTCGCTTCGACCCAGCCCGGAGGGACCTAGACCACAGAGACCCGCTCGTGTCATACCGCGAAATCCCTTCAAATCACATGTTAGGACAAAGACTTTTTCCTACTCCTCATCCAAAGCTCAAAAAAGCACAGGCCGTCACTTACAGACAGTTGCAGACTAGAACATACGTCACACCAACGACACTAAGCAGGATCAATCCAGACCTTTCTACTGAATTCCCACACTGCGGCCACGAATACAACTTCGAACACATGCTCTGATTGTGCCCTGCCAACGCGGGCACAGACTTTCTTGACCAGTTCTGCTGGGACTCAGCGTTCAGAAGCACAGAGCTCATCGCTCAGCTCAAGGCTGTCCATAGGTCCTGGGTCGTCGCCGAAAGACTCAGTCTACCTGCCCCTACCTGGGTGGAGCCACCGGATTGACTTAATTCTTTCTCCTCTGGACCTAAATAAAGTTCGCACTCACTCACTCATCGTGAAAAAAGCTAAGGCGTGGGCAGACACGGGCACAAGAACACTAGAAAACACGAATAGCCGACTATCAACTGAAGGGCGCACTGTGGCGGAAAAGAAGGACGCAAAACTGTATCTGCTGTACCTGCGCATGCGCAGGTATTGTAGCGCCACATGCCAATCAGGGACCCGTGCGGGCCTATGTGAGAGATAACTGTTTCGAAATTTCATTTCTTCTTTATGCAAGTTAATCGAAGGCTGGCTCACGCATGCGCTTATACTATTGATATGCCAGGCCTCGACCGTTAGACGCGTTTCTTCGTTTCTGTGTCAATATAAAGCAGCGCATTCATCGAAATTGGGCGTGCACTTATACTCTCGACATTGCAAAGAAATATCAGATGGCGATCCTCCGGTTCACGACCTCTTATGTTGCATTAATCTCTGGTTAACACGACGGCCTGCCTGCCCTACATGGAAACGGACGCAACTGAAAGGAACACTATATGTATATATACCACAACATTACGGCAGTCCGTGAATTTGTTCGTGTGTTTTGCGAAGCAAATGTCTATCCTCAATTTCTCTTTTACCTGCTCATTCTTTTACTGCACGGCGGGATAAATTTTACCTAGCTTATTGGCAGGCGTAAAAACAACGTTAACACCGCACTTTCTGTAGCCTGTGCGATAAGGGAGGGATATGTGGAATACCCACGACTCCTGTTATTATTGCCCTCTGCAACCATGTTCGAACTTGACAAAGTGATGGAATTCTTTAAGCGCCGAGCAACAGTGGCTACTGCAACGCGAGGTTATCCATATACATATCGTTACCAGTGTCAGCATTAGGTAATGTATACTGAGGAAAACAGGATCACTGCTGCGCACAATGCGCGCTTCGCGTTCGACGACTCCAGCTCTGAAATATGTTAGCAAAAGCAAATATCTATTGGCGCTGTTGTGTCTGGGGTTGTATGGCCGACGTGATCTTGAGTTGGTGTCGTGCCGGGGCAGTCATCCGGAAAAGTTGAGGGAAGGAAGAAGCACTTTACACTGTTATTTACATCATTCGAGGATCTCAATGAACAGACTGCGGCGCTCCTCGGTGCGCCGGATTAGACAGCTCGGCTGGTCCTTTTTCCCTTTCTCCACGCGGTGGCCGGGATCGCGTCAATACGGGAACCGTGGTAGGGTCATCATAATTGACGAACACGCACTTGCATTCAGAGTGAGAGGGTACCTTTCTCCCTCTCAAAAGTCAGCGTCCACTTGACGACGCAGGAATGTCGCGGTTGGGTGCTAACAACCGGCGACACCTGACAACCCCTTTTGGAATTTGGCAGTTCGCTGAACTCACGTTATCCCAACTTGCTGGGGCTTTCGCCGGTTGATTTCCGAACCGGGGCTCATATTGAGCGCGCGTCGTTTGTGCGCTTCGTAGATCCCGAATAATTATTAATGGCTTCTCCGGGGCAGCATGTCGTTTCTGGAAGCTATGCAGCACTCACCGGTGAGCAAGCCTGAGTACGCTGTTGTGCTAACAGTGCGGTCGAAGGCACGCTGAATTCCGTCACTAATTTCTGCACTTGAACCTCGCTTTTTGTATTCTTTTTACACATTCTTTAGACATTTTGCATATTCAAGACCTGTTCGAGCGCAGCCTTCCGCGTCGCATTTACCACAGAGGTGCACTTGTTTGCATCGACATCTACAGCCACAGATCGTTGTTAACGTCAAATATTGGGGAGAAGGTGCATCGATGATACATAATAATGTCAAAAAGTTAGCAGCACATGTATATCTGCACATATGAACCGCGTTGCTCCACTCTGAGACGAGTGATATGAGCGGCCGGTCGACTTAAACAACAGCAACTGTGATCAAATCAAATCATGTTTATTCTTTTTAAAGAGCATTTGGAAGAAGGCCTGAACAAAAAGTGGAAGCTAGTCCACTTGACGAGGATTCGGGCCCCCTTTTACAAGGCACAGCGAAGGTGACGAATCGATAAGCAAACAATAGAATCAAGTATACAGAACAAGGTAACAGCTAGTGCACAATAACACAGGCGTACAAATGAGAAGAAAACATAATCTTATCAACATATAATTTTACATATATGCATCCAGATGCATTTATTACTGATTGTTGCTTTTCTTTAACTTCATCATACTTACAGTTTGAGCGTGACATAAAGCTTTATTAGAGAGAACCCTGCTTGCATAAGTGGTCATTTATAGGCCTTGTTGCTTTCTCGCGAAAACGCGTGGAGGCGATCGCTGACACCGTTGGTATAACTGATCGAGGCGGTTGTTTATGCTGCTGTACTGAATGCACACTCTCTTGTTTCCTGTTTGACGCGGAGGTAAAACGCGCATCTCTGGAATTAAGAAATGTGCAAGCATAGCAACACGTACAGACCCACCCAGGCTACGTAGCGAGTGCGACCGTTAGCTTACGGGAAGGGTGACGTACAGATGTTGGCACAGCGCTGTGTCGCCGCTTGCTGTTTATTCTGTACGTCCAATGGCAAGTGGAGAGTAGTTGATTTCAAACCGCTAAGGCCACAACTGAACCATAAAAGCAGTTGAATTCGTCCTAACTGCTTACTTTTCAGTTCACGTCCGCCAGTAGAGGGTGCACGAAATCGACAGCGCGAGGTCTAACCTTCGCTGAACAGGATCAGTATGCACGGCTTGCGAAGGGGTTGAAGCTTGTGCATTTCAACTTCGCAGGCATGTTTTGACTCATTTTGTGCGCGATTAATTAAATATCCAAACGAAGGCGTGGCGGATATCTCGTTGCAGTTCAACGACCGATGGTCGGCACGCTGGTTTTATCGGTGCCGTCGACAAGAAAGCCCGTCGCAGTACGACAACTCACGCTCGTCGGTTACGCCATTGTGGGCCTGGTATGATAACATGGTCTCAGCGACACACTGCGCTGAGTAGTCGGCCAATAGCTGGCGTGAGCGTCTTGTCGGTATGGTATGGACCCAGTGTTACTGCGCATTAAGCGAGTACGCGAAGCCAGGCACGCGGCGGTCACCACCAGCAAGTAAGGGCCGACACTGTGAGAAGGCTTAGTCAGCAACGTGATGTTTTTAAGTGTCAACCAAGCGTAAAACACAGGGGTATTTCGTTAAATTTGCTAGCCACCAATGAAAGGCGGCAACTATACGTGGCTCATGGTGGTCCGGACCACTTAGCCCTGGCCGCTTTGTTTTAAATTGGAGTTGCAGTCTTACGCTATGCACGTTTTCGGCATCGCACCGACGTCGAGTCACTGCTGGAGTTTCAACGCGGTACACGGCATCGAGTATTTGAAGCAGCCTGCATCCAAGCGCCTTTTCTTTACTTTTGGGGCCCAATACTGGGCCGCGCGGCCGCGCGCACGACCCTTCCAAAACGTTTCGCGACTAACCCGCTAGGGCAGGGCACATGCACAGGTTGCGCCGTGAAAAGGGCAGATTGCCTGCAGGGACGATGTCACAACAGCGCTCCATAGCTGCAGGCTTGCCGGTTAAGCATCCTTGAGCCAGGAGGACCGCCAGGAACAACAGTGCGCTTCCTGTGATATGAAAATTTACCTTTTGTGTCTTGTCGGCTTTGTACCGCATCCAGGACGGGACCTCGTCTTTTCTGCTGCACCTGAAATAATATGAAAAAAAAAAGATATGTTGAAAGTTATGTCAAAGGCATACCTGTCCAAAAAATTAACGCTGTTGTTTTACGAGTGCCAAGGAGAAAACGCCTCCTATCACTAACGAAATTTGCACCCTTTGCGGCCTATCTTATCTCGAAACTAAGGGTCGTCTGGCATGCGTGCATATCACGTGCACGCTGCGTTCCTATCACGAATTCTGTGTACCGCTGATGCGAGCACACCGTTCGGGTCCTGAAACTAAAGGCACACAATACAAATGAAGATTATTGTTTGGGGATAGGATAAACTCGACACGGTGAAAGCTTATTTTAGTGTTCTGGCGCATAATAGCGATATTGCTTGTGGAAAAATTTCGTTAGCGAAGAGAAAACGAGTATTCCACAGATCTAAGTATGATATCACCAAATCGAAGACTGGTGCGCTGGAATTGCATGCGGATTGATCGCATGTTCAGGTGGTGTAGCAGGAGGTGTTAGACATATATTCTCTCAAATCTCAAGCCGGAAACGTGTTTCTTATGTGACGCCATTTCAAAGGGACCGCTCCTGGCGGCCAGGTCCGACCATTGGCGACAACGACTTCGTAGATCTCGCTAGTTGACGTTAAATACGCTGCATTAATTTTAAGAGAACGGCCAAGCCGAAGTCCTTCCAATCAGTCTACTCAAGAAAGTTTGGCGGATCATATGTCATCAAAATTTTTTCTCATTGCCAATGCAATCTCTGTAACCTATACCACACAATGCCAGACACTTCCAGCCGGCCCCTTTTACAACCACGCGGCGCTCCGTTCTATTATGAACGACGTAGTTAAGTGTACGGAGGTACCTAAATGCTTAAATACAACAGAACTTTCGTATCATCATCCTTAATACAGTAACTATTACATTAACATCACTATTACAGTAATTATTCAATACTGCCCCTATAGCATTCTGAAAGATTTAGTCGGCACATCGTTATCCAAATATTTGAGTCTTGCAGCGCAAGTACACAGGCAGATATCTAACGAATGTTTATCTTTTAGACAGCACAGTGAATGCACACGTACGACGTGCGCAGACGCCTGTTGTTGTGTATGTGTACTTCCATGGTCCTCTCTATTCACGTTGAAACACTCAGGTTTCAAGGCCTATAAGGTCTGAAAATTCAAAATTCCCGCGGAAGGGATGCAAACATGGGGATAAATAAACTAACATTTGAGAGTGTGAAATGAAATCTGCGGGCACTCGTTTCTTAGTGCGTACATGTTTATACTGTACACTTGCGCTATCTATTTTATGACCTTGCTTTCAGAACTGCATGTTCCTTCTCTCTCTCTCTCTGAAGAGAAGAACGAAAGGAGAAAATAGACCATTTGGCATCTTTCAGAGACGCGCTGTTCTAAGGGGATGAAAGCCGAGAATCTAAGCTACGTGTGGATACCTCAAAATTCTTTTTCATGCAGTCCTACCTTTCAAAATCTCTATCTTTTCGCGTAACATATTAGGTGATTTCCATTGACCTGCATAGTTCAGTATCTATAGTTGAACAGCTGAAAAATTCATCAGCGAGAACTTGTACTACTAAATGCGCGGCGCGTGGATGAAAGACTAAAATCTATTTTCGTGTCTGTAATTCCAGTTCTTTCAGTGCAAGATTAATTATTTACTAAAAACGGCATCTCAACACCTGTTCCGTGCTCCCGGCAACTATAGAGGCGCTGATTGTTCTCGTTCAGAATTTGTCTGGGAAAGGCAAATTATAGATGCCTGTAATAAATGTATGAGGTTGCACTTTGAAAGCACCTTTGCCGGTGACCAATGCATACTTAGCAATTGCTGTCTAGCACAACATAAAAAGGTTAGTTTAGTTTGTTGCCCTTCTGTTTTCACATGCGTTTCGAAAAAAGAAACTAATAGCATTAATGAATACAGGTTAGATAGCTATGGCTGGTTCTGTATTGCCAATTCTATATTGTACGCCGTTCCTCTATACTAGCATAAGATGTTATTTATTTAATAGCGACAGTGGCATCACGTGACCATGAAACACAGGCACATTACGATAAGCTTGCTAGGCCAGCTCCTCATTCACCACACTACTCAGGAAGAGCACACATTTCCGGAAGCTGTTAACGTTTCCATGTCGAACTCACTGTACATCCGGTTTCATCATCGTGTACAAGCTGAAGCCCATGCAGCCGATGGTGGCCACTGACATGATCGCGACAAGGGGGATCACCTGCACGACCAAAACAAAAAATCACAAAATCAGTGGATATTCCATTGTTTAAGTATTTCTGTTGCTGGGTACCTTGCAGAAAATACACACACTTCATGGCGCGCAAGGACAGGCGTGCTATATTCTCCGTCGTCCGTCTCGTTGTGAGCGCGTTTGCACGCCTGTCTTCGTGTCCGCATACATTCCCACCAACTTGCTCGATTGCCACTTATTACGAGATAAAATAAAAACACGCTCGCACGACAGACTTTTCTTTGTAACTGCGTCTCGTATGTCCGAGCGATTTTTCGTGCACTGAATGTAACACACTCGAATAATAATTATGCGCCCAAGTATGATGGCGTTTTAAAAGGCCCTGAAACACCCCTGCCTTTTTTTCTTAACTATTCGTAATCTTCCGTGTATTCTGTCTCGTGAAGATTTTCCAGGTTGAAATGGAAGCCGCTTACAGCGGGAAAATACATAGCTGTCCCACTCGCGCATATAAAAGAACTCTCAGAAGCAGCCACCATATTTTTACTTCCAAGAACACGCAGTTGAACAGCTTTGGTCCAACACGCTGCGGCATCATGACGCATCACACGCAATCACTGGTTATGTCGTAGCAAAAGCGTAAGGTTTGTTGCAAATAAAAAGAAATCAGCACGTCCATACCGACGATTCACGCTCGGACACCGGAGCCCAGCCGCGACCATGCCCAAAAGCATGCGTGAACCGTTCAATCGGTGCATCGAGCGCAGGCAAGCTGCACGCGATGAAGCCCCGCTCAGCGTAGTTCAGATCTGTGGTTAACGCCATCTGCTCATTTCTGTCGAAGACCAAACATCTGGAGTCCACCGCACTGGTACATAATAATGGAGTTCATACCAGTCGAAGCGGCGCGTCCGGCCTGCGCATGTCTTCACCACGGCCTCCGACTGCGCTTCCGTCTCGCATGCCGTCATGACTCGCCGAGTTTTCAGCGTGCTGCGCCAATAGCACAAACCGATCGCGGTACACCGAGTCGCTGTGGCACTGCGCTTCTGAGCATGAGGTCGCAGGTTCTATGCCGGCCGTGGCGCATTCCGGCGAAATACAAAAACCGTCGTGTACCATGCATTGAGTGCACGTAGCGAATCCCACTTTGTCAAAATTAATCTGGAGTCCTCCGCTGCGGCGTGCCTCACAATCAAATCGTGATTTTTCTCGTGAGACCCCGGAATTATTTTTTAGTTGCGTCGGCTCGCCTTGAGCATCACCACCGAACCCTCTGGACATCTCCTTCCACAAGTTGCTTTTATGGTTATCACAATCTCGTTATCAACACTACACATACATCGCAATGCCTACGTGCTTAAGCGGCGACGTCACACAGGTACTGAGAGTCCGTAGAATCAAATGGCATAGCAACAACAGGGGACGGGTAATTATCGCGTTCGCACTTCTAAATGTCGGCCCAGGTTGTGTCTCCGTGGTTTGAAACATGGTGTTGACTGGACCGACGCCGTTTGACTGCATGACCACGACTCTGTCACAGCGTCCTTGGAGACGCTTCCGTTACTGCTCGCATGAGCCTGCGTTTTTTGTTTTGTTTTCGCTTTGTTGTTTTCATTCTCTTACGCAGCATGCTTATTACACACAAGGGTTACCGCGCCTGACTTTGCCATAATAGATTTTTAGCTTTGTGTGATGCGTGATACGTTAGGCCCTCGGCACACCCGTCGCCTCTCCGCAGAACTACCGTAGTCATACCGAATAATGACGCAATGAACACGCTTTTAGAGTGTTCCGCATCGTCGACGCCTCAAGAACGCTAATGTTGTGGCGCCGATCGGCTAGATGGGAATTAACACTTTTCGGCTCGATGACGTCTCTCTGTAAGCCTTGCAGCGTCCAAACAAACAGCTTATCTCAATAATATAAAGATAAAACATCGTTAGTTCTTCGCCCTTGGTAAGCGATGGCTGATTTTACCAGTTATTCATTATTTTCAGAGAGAAGAGCAAGTAGCACGGGCGAGTTTCGATCAAAGCGGGTGGTCTGGGCTTGTCTAGTCGTTGCCGCGTTGCTGCGCAACCTGCACGGTAGTCAGCGGGTAGAAGTGAGACGGAAGTGCGTGCACCGTGGGCCCCTCACGTGCCATGCAAAGCTGAATCTCTCCATTGCTAAATATATGTGATGTCACACAAAAATTATTCGCAATTAACTAAAATTCAATTAGGTGCGACGCAGCTGCCACCCATCCGCCCTCTTGTGTCATTCCAAGACACACGAAACCTCTTTACAATTTCCGCCACCCCGCCTGCCTCTGCGAAATGATCTGCTGCGGGGCCTGCGCTGCATCTCGAGTCACCACATGCCATGCGCGGAAATCAGGCCTGCTCAAAATATGCAGTCTGAAAACTAAGCGCAGTATGTGCGGCATTCGTTTCGTACCTCCTTGTGCGTTCTGAAGGCCTTGAGTCCGAACACGGAAAGCTTTTCGGCTTCCTTAATTTTCTGCATGGTTGCGGCTGTCCTGCAGCACAGAACAAGGAAACAGAGTTCCATGAGTTGTAGAAAAAAAGAACACAAAACAGCAGCTTTATGGGCTGTGTGATAAGGCGCTTTGTGTTTAGGTTTCGTTTCCAAAAATTATTACGGTAAACAAGTCTAAAATTGGACGGAAGCCCGAGGAGAAATGCAGCAAGAACCGACCAGGCGCCGGCCACACAGATGAGTAAAATATTGAGTTAAAGGTATCTTTTGTGCTCACATAGTAGCCAAACTTCGTTGAGCCTTAATATAACTTCAGGTTTTTATGCTTCTTCGAAACATGCCGATATTGCCCAGAACGTAGAGCTATGATACAACGAAGTAGTAGATACTACACTTCATGTATGTGCAGTTCTCGACCCATTGTGTTCAGCACCCTGCGTAACTGAGTAAAAAAAATGCAATAATCAGGAGCAGGCGACGTACCATTGAAGGAAATTAGGTATACAACGCTCATATTGGCCTATGCAACAACGT
The DNA here is from genome assembly GCF_050947875.1 of Dermacentor variabilis. NCBI lineage: Eukaryota > Metazoa > Arthropoda > Arachnida > Ixodida > Ixodidae > Dermacentor > Dermacentor variabilis. The sequence goes on along the minus strand of NC_134572.1, from coordinate 10,981,623 downwards.
GTTTAAAGTATATAGGGTACCAGAGCTAACGTTAGCCAAGCTGATCAAAAAAAGAAAAAGAAAGCAAACGTGGATAAAGATACGATCTTAAGACCTGCGCTGTTCGGTCGTCAGATCTTTGAGAAACGAACACCGCATGCTTTACAATTCCTTCTTGTACCTTGTTCTTCAAACCTCTTCTTCTTTGAACAGCTTGGATAACGTTAGCTGGGACACAGTAAAAGATGAACAATGTTCACGTACGCCTGCAGCTTATAACCACTTCAATATCAGATTGAAGACCTTTTAAAAATACGCGCATCATCACATTCTGATTTCCAGCGAATGCGCTGGTTTTTAAATTTGATCTCGGCGGTAATTACGATTCTAAGACAGTCGATTAGGTTTTGCACCATTCGTAAAACAAAGTTATAACGCTCCGAAGCGCTCGCACACATAATTAGCAGAAAAACATACGTGATTAACCCTCATAGTTCACACATTGCTCTCGCTGTAATCTTCTCCTTATTGCTACAAAATATGAACAAGGTGCCCCATTCAGTTCAGCGCGGACACGGCAGGCGCCTGCTATAAAGGACGCAAACAGGGTGAAAAGGAAGGTTCGTTAATTATTTCAAAGCTCATATTTACGCCAGAAACGTTAAAATTTGGCCACACACTACAATTAACATGACTATATTTTCACTAATATGAGAACTCGCGGTAACGTAGAGTTATCTCGGGACACTAGGAAACATAACTAATAAAGGCCATAAAATACATTGAAGCACTTGCTGAATATTTTTTTTTTACAGTACCAGTATTTACCTGACGCTTTCTAAACTTTGCCCACACATCGCTCACAAGATTGCCCTTGTTTACGTAAAATGTTAGATTTGGAGCAGGCTCAATTATTTCCGGACATTGGGTGAACTTCTTACATGGTTCGTAAAATACGCTCGTTAAGCTCTAGAAAGCTTCTGGAAGCAATTTGCTGCAAAAGTTGTAATTAAAACCAACACATTTCAAACCTTGTACGCTGATCACCCATAACACGGCCACTATGCACTTTAAACATGAAGTGATTACCATCATTGATTTTCAGAGGGGAAAATTTGTAAGCGTTTTACATAACGCCTCTAAACAGAGAGAACGCAAGCGTTAGGAATTTTCAGTTAGCCCATTATTCACCTACACACTTCCAAGATTGCATGTATATAGCACCCCTAATATGCCCCACATATAAACTTGGTGAAAGACCTAGTTTTTAGGACACCGTAAAAACACTCATATTATGGTTTCGAGCGGCTCTAGCAATTATCAGCTTCATTGTAAAAGAAAAGGATGCGAGGAGATATTACAATTTCAGAATACATATGTACAAAGTCGGCCATTTTTTTGCTCTTCAAGCCTCGTAGACACGATGGCTAGCTTTGCTAAAAAGCCACTGTGGTGGCTTAGTGGGTATGGCATTTGGCGGTGGATCCCGAGAGTGCGGCGGATCGCAAAGACCGAATTTCTATGGCGTCAGAGTGGAAGAAATCTCGTGTACTTAGACGTATGTGCCCGATAAAGAACCCTGCCGGCTGAAAATAATCGGGGTTCCTTCAATATACAGTACTCTCCTGCCGAAATATTAAAAATAAATAAATAAAATCTGGGGTTTTAAGTGCCGGAACCACGATCTGAGTATGAGGGATGCCGTAGTATAGGGTCTCCGGATTAATTTCAACCACACGAGGTACTTTAACGCGCACCTAAATCCAAGCACACGAACGGTCTCGCACCGCCGTGTAAACGCGACTTCGAGCCCAGCAGCTAGACGCCATATAGCCGCTATGATGGAAGGTATACCACGGCGGGTCCTTCAAAACTCGCGCGTTGCTTTGGGCCATTAAACTCCTAATCAAATGTTAAAAAATTACTAGCTTCGGTACGACAGAAAGCCACATTTTCTACAACAGACATGCAGTGAAAATACTACACGTCGTATTTTGAAACCCGAAGATAGCTTATGACAAAGCGAACATCACAACGACATGATACGTAATCACAAATGAAGCAGTTGGAAAATTTTCAGAAAAATGATAAGTACCTCGTAATCTTTGTGACCACCCACGGAATGCGGAGCTCCCACGGCTTTGCGGTTGGTGCGTCTCTGAAAGGAGCCCGTGCCAAAGTGGTGCGAGTCAAAGACAGATCTCAAGCACACGCCGATGTGCAAGGAGAGAGCATCAAAAGGGAGTGAGGGGGCACGAGACACAGAAATAGACTTTTGCTTCAATGTAAACGCTGCCGCCGCTACCAGGTGCTTTCGCAAGCGTTATAGTCCATGGAACTTGGAGCGACAGACGCATGTGAATCGAAGAGCCCTGTCGCCCTTTTCGCGACAGCCGTCAATGCTTCGAAGTCGACGCGCTCCAAGTTCAATGCCACCAACGCCTGCCCTGGTGCGCGACTTACGACAGTCCCGCCCTTTTGAGAGACCTGGCTGTCAGCACGTAGCATGCTGCCAGGAAGCATCCATCACGCTAGCCGTTGTGGGAGCCTACGTGACGGCGGCGGAACAACCGGCCATTTTTATATTTTTTATTTCTTTACGGGAGGGAGAACAGAAGTTGCGAGAGCTCTGGGACAAGAAGGACGCCTTCGGCAGAGCCTGCAACGTTGCCTCCGTTAACATCTAAAGGCGCACTTCCGAGAACACTGACCCAATCGCAGACGCATATGTGGCACGATCGGGATTTTAGAAAACGTCGAACGTGATCCTACCGAAAGAAATGTGCCGGGCGAAAAACTGGCAAGATAGGAAGAGAGAGGGAGAGAGAGGAGCTACCACAGAAAATAACAGCTTTTGTTACATGACATGGGTGAGAGGCCATTGAACTTGGCTTTTACGGTGTCCCCTCTCCCACTTTCACCATTTCCTAAGCAAAGAAAAGGCGCACGACAAAAAGAAAAAGAAAAAAGAAAGAAAAAGAAGGAGACGGACGCAAATATAATGTTTCTCATATGTTGGCATTATTCACAAGCTTTATGCCGCTCGACATTTTGACACAAGCAGCTTCAAACATTTGCGCCTGAAATTTGTATAAGTTCTAGCGGGCATTTTCATGTTTTCTCTTCTATTCTCCAGCACTGTCACTAGCGACAACAAGACAGAATCGTATGCCTGGATAAAGCTCTAGCGCCACTAAGTACAATACTCTGTCAACGCACAAATGTGCCTGTTGGTTCTGTTGCGCACCAGATGCTCGAATAAAATGAAGGCGAGATGACTGCTTTAAACAATTTTGGATCGCTGAAATGCTCCTGCTTCGCTTAAGTCATGAATAACGAAGCTTTCCTGTAGATACACCAGCACGCAGCGACAGGAGTGCGTTGATATCAAACAGGACTCTATGTGAAATGCCGTAGACAATTGTCAGGGAGAACTGGCGCGTCGCAATAACGGAATTTCACAGTATGGTAAAGTTTAGCGAAGGCGCGAACGAACGCAGTGCTTGCGTGGCGAATGGACGTCGTGCGGCGATTCCGCTCGGCGTGGCACCACGGGCCGTGGCGGGTGCAGCCTTTCCTGCGGATACGCGCCGAACGCGGCCGCGGGCGAAGCTAAAATGAAACGCTAGTGCGCCCGAACTTAATTCTATTGCGACACTGAAGTGTTTTGTTGCCAACACTGGCGTCGCTCACTCCATCGTGAACAAGCGTACACACTTTCTTTCTTTAGAAATGGGATAATTCCGCTGTCTTTTCTTCCTTGTCAGCGCTCACGAAATGACGGAACTCTGATAGGCCTGAAAGGGCAGCGTGGAACTATGTACGAGCAAATGCGGAATATATCTCGTCTCATTTATCCAGGTTTAATTTCAATCATTATTTTTCGTGGTCGCGAAAGTTCGAACCAAAAATAAAATAAAAATAAAATGAGGGCAAGCCTTCGTGTAGCTGCTTCAGCATGGACGTGCGCGCATGCAAGCTGGGATGACTCATTCCGCGGATAAGCTGCGAGGTATACGAGCAGCGCTGGCTGAGGAGAGAACCAAAAAGCGCACACCGGAGGATAAAATCTACGACGTAAATACAGACCTTATCAAGCGCAAACCGCGGTTGCAGCTTGAATCCAGCCCCGACAAAGGAACCCGCCTTCGTCTTTGTCAGGGCGCGTTGCTCGAGCGCGGACACAATAATTGGGTTGGATTTCCTTCTTCGATGGCGCGTACCCACTGCGGGGGATTGGCCAAGATTTTGATGGTATTAGGAAGATTTTGGTGGTACAAAAAACTGGTTGAAGTGTCATGAGAATCACGGTCGTTTCCTTTCTTGTTTCTTTGTTTACTCTTCCAAGTGGCAGCTAGTATAGCATGCTTTCTGGCAAAATTTATCAGAGTAAGAAAAATGGTGAACGGTTCGGTTTTCTTGACGAAATTAGATGCTTAGTTGTGTGCGACGACACTTTGTAAGTTCTGGCTGTACCTCGCCTTCATGCGTTACAACACAAGGAATTCGTAAATGAGACACGAATGAATGAGCAACGTAAACGTGTGGTTGCACATTGGTGTTGGATTAAGATGATGACCCAGATCAGCGTAATGAATGTCACAAGTGCAACATTCCGGCGAGCTGGTAATCCAAGTCGTTTTAATTATTAGCGCGAACTACGGAAGCAGGCAAAAAGGGAAACTATATATATGTACAATGTATGTATGTACTTTGTACAAGACAAAGGTAATGATGAATAGCCGGGCAAGGAAACTACAGTTCAAGATTTCCAGTAAGAGAGTCTGTGAAAGGGTGCGTTTACCTATGTCAATTAATTACGGGGTACCCTGATCATGGAAAGGAAATTCATAGAAGGATAAAAATGGGTTGGATTGCATACGGCAGACGTTGTCAGCTCCTGATTGGAAGCTTACATTATCATTGAAAATTAAGGTGTACAATGAGTGCATTTTACCAGCGCTGACATATGGGGCAGAGACTTGGAGACTCACAAAGAATCTTGAGAACAAGTTAAGGACCGCGCAAAGAGTGATGGAACGAAGATTGCTAAGCGTAACGTTAAGAGACAGAAAGAGAGTGGCTTGGATCAGAGAGCAAACGGGTATAGACGATGTTCTAATTAACATCAAGAGAAAGAAATGGAGCAGTGCAGGTCATGTAATGCGCAGGTTAGATAACCGTTGGACCATCAGGGTTGCAGAATGGGTACCAAGAGAAGGGAAACGCAATCGAGGATGACAAAAGACAAGAGGAGCGATGAAATTAGGAAATTCACGGCTGCTAGTTGGAATCGGTTGGCGCAGGACAGGGGTAACAGGGAGGGGCCTTCATCCTGCAGTGGACATAATACAGGCTGCTGCGGCTAATGATGATGCATGTATTTCCTTCTTTGTTCGTGTGTTATTCGCTCGAATGTTTTAAACAGCATGATGATTGTATTTTGTGCTTTCAGTAGCCTTTTACAGCTAAATTGAGACAGAGCCTGACATGCTGAAATCGTCCATGAGCGTGCGCTGCCCTTTTCAGTAAGCTTATAACACGCGCTCCATGGCCATTGTGTAAGTTTTGCATTGTCGTCATATCATCATCATCATCATCATCAGCCTATTTACGCCCACTGCAGGGCAAAGGCCTCTCCCATACTTCTCCAACTACCCCGGTCATGTACTAATTGTGGCCATGTTGTCCCTGCAAACGTCTTAATGTCATCCGCCCACCTAACTTTCTGCCGCCCCCTGCTACGCATCCCTTCCCTTGGAATCCAGTCCGTAACCCTTAGTGACCATCGGTTATCTTCCCTCCTCATTACATGTCCGGCCCATGCCCATTTCTTTTTCTTGATTTCAACTAAGATGTCGTTTACCCGCGTTTGTTGCCTCACCCAATCTGCTCTTTTCTTATCCCTTAATGTCACACCCATCATTCTTCTTTCCATAGCTCGTTGCGTCGTCCTCAATTTCAGCAGAACCCTTTTCGTAAGTCTCCAGGTTTCTGCCCCATATGTGAGTACTGGTAACACACAGCTGTTATACACTTTCATTTTGAGGGATAGTGGCATCCTGCTGTTCATGATTTGAGAATGCCTGCCAAACGCACCCCAGCCCATTCTTATTCTTCTGGTTATTTCAGTCTCATGATCCGGATCCGTGGTCACTACCTGCCCTAAGTAGATGTAGTCCCTTACCCCTTCCAGTGCTTCGCTACCTATCGTAAACTGCTGTTCTCTTCCGAGCCTGTTAAACATTACTTTAGTTTTCTGCAGATTAATTTTCAGACCCACCCTTCTGCTTTGCCTCTCCAGGTCAGTGAGCATGCATTGCAATTGGTCTCCTGAGTTACTAAGCAAGGCAATATCATCAGCGAATCGCAAGTTGCTAAGGTATTCTCCATCAACTTTTATCCCCAATTCTTCCCACTCCAGGCCTCTGAATACCTCCTGTAAACATGCTGTGAATAGCATTGGAGATATCGTATCTCCCTGTCTGACGCCTTTCTTTATAGGGATTTTGTTGCTTTCTTTGTGGAGGACTACGGTGGCTGTGGAGCCGCTATAGATATCTTCCAGTATCTTTACATATGGCTCATCTACACCCTGATTCCATAATGCCTCCATGACTGCTGAGGTTTCGACTGAATCAAACGCTTTCTCGTAATCAATGAAAGCTATATATAACGGTTGGTTATATTCTGCACATTTCTCTATCACTTGATTGATAGTGTGAATATGGTCTATTGTTGAGTAGCCTTTACGGAATCCTGCCTGGTCCTTTGGTTGACAGAAGTCTAAGGTGTTCCTGATTCTATTTGCGATTACCTTAGTAAATACTTTGTAGGCAACGGACAGTAAGCTGATCGGTCTATAATTTTTCAAGTCTTTGGCGTCCCCTTTCTTATGGATTAGGATTATGTTAGCGTTTTTCCAAGATTCCGGTACGCTCGAGGTTATGAGGCATTGCGTATACAGGGTGGCCAGTTTCTCTAGAACAATCTGACCACCATCCTTCAACAAATCTGCTGTTACCTGATCCTCCCCAGCTGCCTTCCCCCTTTGCATAGCTCCTAAGGCTTTCTTTACTTCTTCTGGCGTTACCTGTGGGATTTCGAATTCCTCTAGGCTATTCTCTCTTCCACTATCGTCGTGGGTGCCACTGGTACTGTATAAATCTCTATAGAACTCCTCAGCCACTTGAACTATCTCATCCATATTAGTAACGATATTGCCGGCTTTGTCTCTTAACGCACACATCTGATTCTTGCCTATTCCTAGTTTCTTCTTCACTGTTTTTAGGCTTCCTCCGTTCCTGAGAGCCTGTTCAATTCTATCCATATTATAGTTCCTGATGTCCGCTGTCTTACGCTTGTTGATTAACTTAGAAAGTTCTGCCAGTTCTATTCTAGCTGTAGGGTTAGAGGCTTTCATACATTGGCATTTCTTGATCAGATCTTTCGTCTCCTGCGATAGCTTACTGGTTTCCTGTCTAACGGAGTTACCACAGACTTCTATTGCGCACTCCTTAATGGCTCCCATGAGATAGTCGTTCATTGCTTCAACACTAAGGTCCTCTTCCTGAGTTAAAGCCGAATACCTGTTCTGTAGCTTGATCCGGAATTCCTCTAGTTTCCCTCTTACCGCTAACTCATTGATTGGCTTCTTGTGTACCAGTTTCTTCCGTTCCCTCCTCAAGTCTAGGCTAATTCGAGTTCTTACCATCCTATGGTCACTGCAGCGTACCTTGCCGAGTACGTCTACATCTTGTATGATGCCAGGGTTCGCGCAGAGTATGAAGTCGATTTCATTTCTAGTCTCACCATTCGGGCTCCTCCACGTCCACTTTCGGCTAACCCGCTTGCGGAAAAAGGTGTTCATTATCCGCATATTATTCTGTTCTGCAAACTCTACTAATAATTCTCCTCTGCTATTCCTAGAGCCTATGCCATATTCCCCCACTGACTTGTCTCCAGCCTGCTTCTTGCCTACCCTGGCATTGAAGTCGCCCATCAGTATAGTGTATTTTGTTTTGACTTTACCCATCGCCGATTCCACATCTTCATAAAAGCTTTCGACTTCCTGGTCATCATGACTGCATGTAGGGGCATAGACTTGTACCACCTTCAATTTGTACCTCTTATTAAGTTTCACAACAAGACCTGCCACCCTCTCGTTAATGCTATAGAATTCCTGTATGTTACCAGCTATTTCCTTATTAATCAGGAATCCGACTCCTAGTTCTCGTCTCTCCGCTAAGCCCCTGTAACACAGTACATGCCCGCTTTTTAGCACTGTATATGCTTCTTTTGTCCTCCTAACCTCACTGAGCCCTATTATATCCCATTTACTACCCTCTAATTCCTCCAATAACACTGCTAGACTCGCCTCACTAGATAGCGTTCTAACGTTAAACGTTGCCAGGTTCAGATTATAGCGTCGTATTTATTGCTGGCCCAGAGTGCAGATATAATGACATTGCCTTATCCTGCCACCAGCGCCACATTTATTTCTCACACACAAACTCGCTTCATAGCACAACCACGGATAATGAACGCGTAAAACTACAAACGATCAAGCAGTTTCATAGTCGTGACGGCTGTCGACCAAGCAAACATTCGAGTCTGTTGTCTAGGTGCTTATTGTCGATTGTCATCAGCCGCCTCAGCCACGCTTTCGCCATAATGCATGCGTACGGGCGCCCTGTTTCTGCTCGCAGTGTAGCATTAGCGTCCACATTCACACGACTAAGATTTTCCAGGTGCTTAAATATATTGATTATATATACTCTTAAATTTAATATTTAAATATAATATTTTGCGTTCTATCGGTGTCATCTATTCACGTTTTTGGCAAGACCACATTATCTTTGCTGTTTGACATGACTGGCGCGCCGCACCCGCTTCTGAAAATCGCCGTTAAAATAGAGGGGGACGAAGCGCTGCCATTGTTTTGCCTCTTATGCACCGCTCTACAGCTCCGAAATGGGGAAATCTCGGATAAAAAATTCAATGGAACATTCTTGACCTCTCATAAGGAAAGATGTCTTATTGCAAATTATTTTGAACATATGCACACACACTACTCTAAACATCGGAAGCTTGTCAGGCTGCAACCACGGAAATAAGATCAATTCGCAATCAGGTGACAATTACAATTACTGTGCTAGCTCATGAGAACCCGCCTGGGAACTTGCCATGAAGACTGAACGGTTTGGCCTTCTAACGCTCAGCACGAGGTCGTGAATTCGCTCTCCGTTGTGAGCGGTAAGATTTCGGTAAAAATGCACAAATATTCATATTTCAAAACATAAAAAAATTAAAGAACGAATATAAATGGAAAAACAATTTGAAACAGTTTGGCTACACTATTCGTCACTAACAAACTAGAGTACTCTTAAGGGCGCCAAACATCGCACTTTGAACCAAAAGTAGTCGCATTTACTAAGAAATGGCTCTATAGGTTCTTAACAAGATCAGTTAGTAACATGAAATAAAAGACAAGAAAACGTACGTAAGTAAAGTGAACTAAGTAAAAGGGAAAATCGTTCCTTCTTTACTAACTGTTTACCATACACAAAAAATAAAGCAAAAGAAAGACAACTGTTTTAAAAGAAAGGGAAGAAAGTACATTCAAATTCCCGGGCGCAATCAGTTGTAACAATGTTGGGGCATCCGAAGCGGGAAGCCCATGCTGAAGCGAAGGCTTTGGCTACCATTTCCGCCGTGATGTCCGGACTGAGCACTTCTTCGGCCCAAGAATGAGTAGATAATATGATCGAAACGCTCCGTTGAGTGTCAAGAATTGTTTAGAAAATCACTGCATCGGTCTCAGAAGACACTGCTAAATGGCAGCTGTGAACAGAATCCTTAAATATCTGTAACAAACTTTTATACCGTGTGGGTCAGTTAATATTCGCCAAGCGATTCAAATAAAAAAAAAAAGGAGATTTAAGAAACACGGTGCAAGACACGATTTTATGATCTACGGTGTTCGGTGTCAGACCTCTGACGACCAAACATAGATCTTCAAATCGTATCTCGCACTGCGTTTTCTATATCTCTCTTTAAACAGCTTGGCTAACCTTAGGTGAGATACCCTAAAAATAAAGTACCTACAGTGGTGTGCCCTAAACATAAAGTACTGACGAATCAATCAACCTACCTGCAAGAGTTGCTGCAGGCGCCCGAGTTGGTACGTACGCGATGCCACCGATGCCACCGAGGCAGTGATGGACAAAAAAGAATATTGCTAGGGTATTTCCGGCTCGGGCAAACAGAGGCGAGGAAACGCGCGCACACGTCGATTGGCTCTGGGGAAGCGCGAGTTGCAACGAGAACGGGAAACGGCTTCCGAGGGCCTCTACACAGCGGGCGCCGAGAACGAAAGAGCCAGCGCTTGCTGCCTCCGGCTCCCTATGAGATCGGGTTCCGCTGCAATGGCCAGTTCAAGTGCAATGTCCGCGTTGAAACAGGCGAAAAAAAAAAACAGACACACGTGACGTTCTATTATCGAAGTGCACGGGGCGGGTTCCCCCTTGCACCGCAAGTGCGTCCGAATGAGAAATATTGCTACCGATTGGCAACTTTCTAGCGATAACACCTTCGAGCGAATCGACATATCCCATCGGCATTTCGACAGCCGGGAAAACCTGAGAGAAAAACCATTGTCTCATAAACACATACCAACTTCTACGTATACTTTTGCGGCGAGTGTTGTGGAACAGTGCTGTACGGTGTACGAATAGCAGATCGGGAATGCCTGTGTTGCTGCCCATGAAAGGCAGCGGACATGCCACACCGATTCCACGAGTATACTATTCGTAAGCTGTAGGCCAACGTATTTGTCCACATGATAAGTGGCATGTAATGTGCTTTCAATGTACGTGTGTTCATTCAACAACAATGCGGATTTTCATCGACGTTGTTGACAAAATTGTGATTGCTTAAAAATTACACATAAAATCATGTTATGACAAGTACAAAAGACAAGTGCGGAGGTAGAGGTGATCAAAACATGTGACCTTCGGCATTTTACTTTGTTTAGTTGTACACACTGCGGCCTCACATATAGGGATGTTGCAGGATTTGGCCAATAGGAAGGTAACATTGGCAAGGAGACGTGTGCTATAGAAATCGCCGATCAAGTCACGATGCATTCATAAGCGTACAGACATCAGAAAGAGAGCAATCCTAATGCATATTCGAAAGAAACTGACTAAACAGCCAATATACTTTTCGGTAACAAGAATTGGATAAAACTAAAAACCCCTTGAACATATGTGAGTGCATGATCACCGTTACGGAATTCCATTGTTCGGCAAGGGCGGCGATAGGAAAAGAAAATGTGCGTAAAGGCGCGCAGACAGCCTCTTTATCAAACTTTGAACAATTGTTTGCAGCCATTACAGCCCCCTCGTAAAGTAATGTGCTAGAAACAACAATAATGAAAAGAAAAACCCGCCAGGAAGAACGTGTTGGCAAGCAAAGGTGCAATAAGCGCGATATGAACGCCACATCTTTTTTTGCATCCTGTTACGTGGCCAGGATGTACGGTTTGTTTGCTAAGCGACGGGCTGAGGCCAGAATAGTCGCCAGCCAAGCGGGATTGCAGCGTTTACGATGCGCGGGTTGCCGCAGGCGAACCGAAAAGAAATGCTAGGGCAACCGACACATGAAAACATTGCTCTGCTTGCTGTAAAGCTGTAGCTCCAGCGGCACGTCTAATATTGTTTTCAGGCGGAGTTTGACGAAAGTTGCGACACTCAACCTTCTCTTTAGCCTTCTGAATGTGTAGCCTTTATATCGGTCTATTTCATCTAAATACATGGACATGGAGAGAGGGTAAGCTGTAATTTATGTGAACATAAAAAAATAAAAGAATGCAGTGAGGTCAGCGAGAAATAAAACTACAGCCTGCGGATAGGTATACATGGGGATGTGACAAAAAATGAAGGGCATGGGCGTTGATAAGGAGAACAAAAGGGTATGATTATGTGAACAAATATCTCTTCGGGAAAAATGGTTCTGCTTAGAAGCGGTTGAATCTATTTCGATGAAATGTATTGGGCTTATATAGGAGCAGGCTGAGTGTTGGGACTGATGAAGCGGGATTTCCGCTTAGATTCTCTATTCGTGAAATTTAACGAAAGTTTTCGAGATTGGAACATGACCGTATTTCAAGCAGTTTGGCATTAAACGCATAAAACAGCAGTTTCTTAAAAAAGTAACCGGAGCGCCATTGCATTTCGACGGACACTTCTGAAATTAATATATCGGAACTGGTGCTGTCCAGATAATTCGTTCCAAGAGGATACGCCGTGCGAACTCAGCGGCTATAAATCGTGGACTGAAATATGTGTAGTAATGTAATTAATTAAATGTTAATTAGCGTAATTACACTAATTATTCAATTGAACGTTTTGATTCCTTGTAGAAGTAATGGCCGCCTCATCGAGTGATTTAAATCAAGAGTTAGAATTATGCTATCTGCCATATGCAACCTTTACAAAAATTGGTGCAGCTAAAAAATTAACAGCCTGTATATAACAAGAAGCAAGATGGTAATATTACAAACTGATTCTACTGCTGCGTTAAGAGAAGACCAAGCCAAGTGCATATGGAGTTGCTTGAAATTGTTACTTCGATTTGGCAAAAGTTGGTGAAGCAGTCGTAATGTATACAGAGGGTCAGATTGAGAATGCTATAGCTATGGGAACTTTTAAACACTGGGAGCGCAAGATTAAAGAAAGGAGATATCTGTACTCATTAGAAAGCTATGGAGTCGTAATATTGGCGTCTTAAACATTTTGAAACTTTGCACTGTTTGAGCTTTTTTTTTTATTACAGGAAATGTAGCAGTTACGCAAGAACACCTGTTTGTGGGTTCGACGTTGATCGTTTAAGCGCAGTGAATTTCAGTCACATATCTTCACTGTCCTCCTTCATCCTTCCAGCGCGTGTAAACAGTAGCGCGCCTGCCGCCCGCGCCCGCTACGGCATGCATGTTACGCCATATGCAATCTATATCTTTTACCGTTAAGGATCGAGCTTGGCGTCGCACTGAACAAAGCGGTGGCCGCAGTAGCATTTCTACATGTGCCACTTTTCTCTGACCGGCCGTCGAGAGGCTGTATCAAAGCCTGCGGGTTTGCTTAGTTGCTCACTTCAGAAAATGAAGCAGCTTGAACAAGAGCAGGTTTATATTACCCCACGATAGGGCTGCATATTCATCTCACGAGTAATTTAACACCTTAGAGAGCCGTCGTTACCCAGAGTCGTCATCAGGTCCAAGTCTTGGCTCTCAGAAGAGCACTGAACTCTTAAAATAAACCGCGATATCCAGGTCATTTCGTTAAACAACTGCCATTCCTATAAGGCGCAAGCAGGTTAATATCATACCTGATGAGGCGTTTGCTTTGGATCTTAAAACAAACTGCCTCTTGCCTGCATCTTCAAAATCAAACGGCGTCGCGCTTCAGCTCGTTGGTTTTCCACTGTTTGCACGATAGCTAGTTAAGGATCTTGTCGTATACCAGGGCCAGCCTTCCGCTTGGGCGTCGCATACTGGGAGTGCATTGGCAATGACCTGCGCGGGCTACACGCGAGCACGTCATGCCACGGGACGCTCGCTTTTCTTTTTGCTCAAGGTCGCCTGTCTCGAGCAAGGACGCATCGATCGAGGCTCGCATTGGTCTGCCGGGGCGTGACGTGCCGTCGGCGCTCGCGTGGCTGCAATTTGATTTTCTTCTCTTTACTGACGGTGCGAAGTAAGATGGTCGTGACATCCCCGCTGTCACTGTGACCTTTCCTTGCTCGAGAAGGTGGGCAGCTTTGTGGCCATTTCTGTAGTTGATGTTGGAGCATCAATACACGCTGGCAGTTTGAGACAATAGCAAAGTGACGCGAAACGCCTAGGCCCTGCACGTTAGTGGGCAACTTCATTTTGATATCACTCGTGTTCAGTGCAAATTATACCCTTTCGCCCAACATATAGGCGGGTCCAGAGGAAGATGAACTTTACTGCCGAATTATGCACTTTACTTGGCGAATTATCAGGGTTTATTTTACTTTATTATTTGTGTTTCTGCGCTGACTACACGGCGGCCGCTTGACTGGACCACCTTTACGCAGACTATTGCCGAGTGCGCCGTGCTAGTAACATTTCTCAAAGGATAGAGCAGAAACATGGAATCAAATACGTTATCTCTTGAATAGGAATTAGCTCCTTTCCCTAGGCTTACTATACAATATCTTAATAGATACTGAAGAAACACACTTTGACGTCGGCGGAATTAGAAAGAACATTAAGTTTTTACCTACGCGTAGCGACAATATAGAGTGACTTAACGTCCTTTATTCAAACTTCAAGCTCCACCATGCCGCAGTTGCAATGTCATGTACAAATGATAACTACAGCTGCTAAAGTTATGTTTCATCTGCATCGATGGCCTACGAGGCGCCGAGCACTGAAAATCTGCGAGTACTTTGACCCCGAGGGGAAAAACAATAGTCAAGCTAGTATCGCGAACATGTAGCTAAATATTTAGTACTGAAATGTTTCCCTTAAGAATGTCATGTTCTAGCTGCCTCACTGACTTTGCTTCTAATTAAATTTACATTTACTTATCCCTACTTGTTACTGGACTAGTTGGTTCATAGTTGTTATGGTGTGATATGACGCGAAACAATACACAAAATAAAATCCTTACAGGAAAGAACTTTTGGGCAAACGCTCTTCCCTGTCCTGTTCTTACTTCATATCGTTTCGCGTTATATTGCACCATTGTATTTATTTATCTATAATAGATGACTTTTAATCAAGTTGCATTGGCGGAATCGACTTTTATGTGTCAATTTGATCAGTTCACTGAGTTTACAAAGGGTACATTCAATAAGGGAGCCAATACAGCGGACAATATATATATCTATATATCTAGAAGACGAAGGGTTTCGAAGGTTTAACATTGGAAAAAGAAAAATAAGGTTTTTACTTGTGGAGTAAATATATATATATATATATATATATATATATATATATATATATATATTCCCATATGTTTTCTGCGTTTCCACTACCTGCACACACACACACACACACACACACACACACACACACACACACACACACACACACACACACACATATATATATATATATATATATATATATATATATATATATATATATATATATATATATATATATATATATATATATATACAAGCAGGTAGTGGAAACGCAGAAACATATGGGAAATTATATGTTTATATAGCTGAAATGTAGAAGTTATAAATCAACGGAAATGAAAATGGATTAAAAACAACTGGCCGCAGGTTGGATCCGAACCCACGTCTTCGCATTACGCGGGTGGTGCTCTTATATATATATATAGCAATTCGTATTTGTGCCTGCAAGCCAATATAACTTGCTTGATGAGCACGAGATTTTGCTAGCGAGCGCGAACGGCCTCAATGCTTTACTAGGTCGCCGTTGTCACCATCTCCATTTCCCTCTGTATCAAGGCGTTTCTTCTGTCGAACTGTTGGCATAGTAGCGCGAAAGCCCAATTCTTGCCCGAGTCACCAATGGCGAAAACATCCGCATTTGTCAGCGAGCGCAACAACCTGCTTACAAAGGCTTAACTGTGCGAGCACTGCGTGACAGCCTGGAAGTGGGTCAGCGAGGAACACGTTGAATCGATCCGAGTTGGTTCAACAAAGAGGCGGCACCTCGTCCAGTATCCGGATATTGATGACCGTTCTCTGAGAGGCAAAGAAGCGCTTAACCTGACAACGCTGGACCCACATATAGCTTGCCTCGTAAATAGGCTTAATGCGTTGGTGACGGTGACCTTCTGTCATTGGAGCTATGCTCCACATATTATCGCTGTCGGGAGACAGCTGCTGCTCACGCTGCAGAAGACGAGGGCTGTGTGAGATTTCTGCACGCCATGAAGGAGCGTCTGGGGCAATAAAACTTCAGGCGCAGCTTCCTTGCCATGGCTCAATGCATGCCGGATAATAAAAGCAGATAGACTGCTCATTGGAAGTTAAAAACAAAAAGGAAGAAAAAGAAATACACGTGCTTTGATTCAGGTGTATAAGGAATGCAGTTGTTAAAGTTGCTTGCGCTGGTCATGGGAGGTACCAATGACATAATTATTAGAAAAAAAATGTGATGCAGTTTCTACGAGGTTACACTAGATTGTTATGAGGCTAGTCGCAGACATGAGTGTGTCATAGTACAAAAAGCCACTTTTTTTAAGTTGACGAGCCAATTAAAGGGTAGGTACAGTAATGAATAAAACAAAACTGAGCAACAAGTGTTATGGAGGCGACCGGGACATGACACTACTCAAGCACATTCATCAACTAATGCTTTACGATAAATCCAACCAACCACATTGGGAGATTGAAAAGATGCTCTACACATTAAGCTAGAAGAAATCTTCCTCTCGAGCTGAAAACTTTTTGAATTAGCCCGCGACTAAGATGGAGCGGGTTGCTGTCTTCAAGCAGACCGTCAACGAAGAAGGGGGTAACCAGGTAAAGCCTTCGCACATGCCTTTATAATACAAGGGACTTGAGGCGATTTCTTAAGCTCTGAAGACTTTATCAATTAAATAGAATATAATAGACGTTGTTAGACAGGCCTTTGAATGCACCCGGACTGTCCACGATGAGTTCGCGAGGTAACAGCGCAGTGATAGCAGACTCTTGCTGATTTGCAAATGTTGGTCTTTCCGTTGATGTTTGTAGCGTCCTTGTGGTGCACTGAAGAGTGGCTGCACAGTTATTCTAGCTGCAAAGCGTCAAAGGTTGCTTGATATAGAACTTTCGAGTAGGAAGGACACGGAATGAAGACTGGACGTTTCACTATTGTTATTTCGCACGCCATGTTTTAGCCAAACAAATAAGTATCGGTCAAGTTAGAGGAAAGCTAAAACCTGATTGATGCTAAGAACATGCTTTCCACAAAAATTAACCGAAAACACATCGTTATATTTGGGCTGCCAACACTGCTCAATGCGAACACAATATTAGTGCGAGGTCGCCGTTATAACTCTATTCTTTTTAAAATATTATAAGTTAAAATTCCAACGTAGTTACCTTTTATTGTTGTCTACGTCCTTCACCTTCCTTTGTACAAACTGGATGTGCTATAATATAAAATTTTACATTTTAAATCTGGGATTTTTTTTCACTAATATGAAATGACAAAGGAGGTTGGCACCATTATTGGTGCTGGAAACTCCTTTGCACAGGGCAAGGAATACAAAAGCACACTAAAGTGATGTGCTCTGAATAAAGTCAAAGAATACACACATTTGCAAAGTTCTAACCACAAAAAAAGAGTAAAATGATACTTAAGAGGCATACACAGTTCCGTAAACGAGTGAAAGCGTACGACTGAGTCTGAAAACACGCACATAAGTTCAATTCATATATACGCAATAAACACATAACATATAACAATGTCCGACGTGAGCTACACACATGCAACATGCCAGGCAACCTGTGGTACTAAAAGAAGTAACAGCGGGGCGAACCCAGATACCTTTTATTAGAACTAATATATTTGCTTTAAAAAATATTTTAAATGCCACAAGTGGTGCTCTTTTCTGGAGGTCTGAGTCAAAATACATCTTCGCAAATTGCATCTTTCAAAGTATGGCTGACTCAAATCTTCATCTGCATTGCGTCACGAATGAATAAAAAAATATGTATGCCTCAGAACCGATAGAGTTTTGGTGACAATGTTACACTTAGACGGGGGATAGGAGCACAGCTTACGAAGTCACGTAATGGCTGGCTCGGACTTTGAGGGTTGAGGTAATGCGGGGGCACCTATTGTACATAAATGTTAAAAAAAAAGCGTATCTCTACATTCTGAGGCAGTCTGTTTAAAATACAGCAGGACGTGTGTGAGTTAAGATTGATTGATTATAAATGGTGCCAAAGAGCGAAAACAAGACAATCGAAGAAAGACGCTTACTTGGCGGGACCCTTTATTGTAATGAGCATGGTATTTATAGACAACAGAAAGCACAGATAAGACAGTATCAAGGTACACGTGTCTTTCAGAATATTTCCATAATGCTTACCTTTCCTTTTTCCTTTCTCTCGCTCTCTCTCTTCCATATTGCTTAAATATAGGAATATTACTGTAAGCGCAGCAGCTGATCCGAAGGAATCTTGCCATGTGCCCATGAGTTCTTTAGAAATAGTAAGCTGATTTTCATGTGAGACAGATGATGGCCCACTTATATAACATTCTCTGTCTTAACAGACTTCAAAGAACGTTAGGGTGCAGCTAGAAAAACGTCTGGGTGTGGAAGCGATGCCAGCTAGCTTTGCCGTAGTGCTCCCCGATTCGCATAATGCCCGATTAAGTGGATTTGTATTGATTTAAGCAGAAACCGGGACAAGCGCCGAGCGACGCTATTCCATTTATCGATCGGCAAACAGTGAGGACAAAGTTCTAGGTCTTGGTGTCGTGAATGCTCTATCGCATAAACAATCGGCTAGCATACCGTATATACCGGAATATAATGGCAGCCGCAATGTCGGTTACAATCCCAAGGTCTGAAACACTGACCGGAATCAAGAGGATAATGAAGAAATGCGTCGTACTATATTTGTGAATGGAAATGTAGCGATTTCGACGGAAAATACTTATTTTTTATCTAAGCCAAAATAAAACGTCAGCAATTTATAAGAGCGTCGTTTGGTCCATGTGAGCAGATGGCGTGATTAATTCCAAGACATAGGTACGAGTTCCGTAGCTGATTACGAGGTCGCGGCTTTAATTTCCATCCATGACAGCTATATTTCGATGGGTTCAAATGTAAAAGAGCGCACGCACCTAAATTTAAGTGGACGCTAGGGAAGTCCAAGTGGTGAGAATTAATGTTGTTAAAGATATGATTATGCCGAAAACCTTCCACACACACTGAGGGGTTGGCGTCACTATAGGGCGCACTGACTAGTTCTGTCGATTTTAGCCTAGTTTCAAGGTTCAAGCAGGAATACTAACGTGATACCAACTACAGCGAGTTTCGAGAATGACGTCAAGTATAGTCTAGTATATTCTGCGTAAGAAATTGCTATCGCTAATGGCTACAATGTCTATCAGCTAACTGCTCCTTCACTACATGGCAACATTATGCTGATACATATAGGTGATGAAGACATCGCGAAGTATCAGAGTGGTGGAAACGGCATTGAAATAGGCAAGAACTGTTGTTTTTTTTCTAACTAAGCAAGAGCGACATTTTGTCTTATGCAGATCAGCCTACAAGAATGAATAAATAATTTTTATTTTCAAGAGGATATTGCTTCGGCCTAAATGAAGGGATGAGGTCTGGTAAGGCAAGACAAGAAAAAAAATGCTTCGTAGAGTGAGAGTTTCCGAATAAAGAGCATAGAAATGTTTGCGCTTGGTCTATTGAAGGAACGAGCGATCTAACTATAAGTAAGGGTTTGAAATTGTTGAAAAGTTGGCCAATTTAGGAGGCATTAGATTTTTGTAATAAAAGAAAGACGTCATTCGACATAGCGCCTCAAAAATGTCATCGTGCGACTAAACAAGCAAGCATTTGCTTGCGCCATCAATGCACTTCTTGGCTGAACGCGTATATTTTGAAATATTGAAGAGAAAAATGTACCGTTGATTAGAGGCAGTATATGCGTGCATGCAAAAAACTTGGGCGTTGTGTACTGAGCCAGCATCTCCAGTCAATGTCTGCTTTACAGAACTTGACCCACTGGGTACATAGACGTCGGTATCACGTCCTGTACTTCATGCTTCCTCGCAATTTCCCCTCTATACTGACTACGCAGTTGCTACGGGAGAAAAATTGCTGTGATATTTGAAGAGAATGAAGCGTGACGCTATGGATCGAGCTTTGAAGTGTACGCGGCTGAAATCCCATTCGGCAAACAAAAGCTCCAAGTACTGTCTCACCCATGTTGCAAACAAGACAGTGAGGTCCTCGCAAGTGCCGCAAGGACGCATATTCAACCTTTTTGTGTGTCATATTTTCTGACAGAATTCCCCATGTTTCATCTCCAGATGACTCATTTGTTCATTCTGTCTGACTGCCTGCCTGTTAGTTTCTTCAAATCGGTCCGCTTGTCCAGTGCCCGCAATAAGGAACATATGCATGCACGTGAGCCGATCGGAATGTGTCACGCTTTCGTTTGTGAATTCCTTCGTGAACGTGTATAAGCTTGCTAGCTGAAAACTTGAAGAAACGTGCCTCGAGCGGTCAGTCGCACGGTAATTTTGCGCGTATTCGCGGGCTTCTTTCAAGCTCGGAAAAATACTTTTGTGGAGCACGTATTGAACAACAGAAAGCTGTATCGGGAGCTTTTCATGTTGCTCTGCAATTTTCTCACTGACCCTTTTCATCTAATGATAATATTTGAGAAGTTCATCAATTAACACTAATTATGTAATTAGGCGGAATGCAAAAAATAATCTATCTCCAAGCGACGGCAAACAACATAACCTTCATTCTGTCCAGCTACGTGGCATTTGCATATTTTCAAATCTTGGTCATGATAATAGGGACATCATAGTAAGGTTCGTTACAGAGCAACACAAGACACGGACAAAAGGAAGGTATAAAACGACGACACAGCGCCATGTTGTCTTTTTATACCTTACTTTTGCCCGTGTCTTGCGTCGCGCTGTAACGAACCTTACTATGAATCCTAACCAACTGGCCCAACTTGCTGTCTTGATGCTGTTTAATTGGGATAGCCTGTATAAACTGTGCCTAGAAACTTCTACACAAGTAGTATAGATAGGTGTACTCGAGTGTGTGGTGTCCTCTTGCTCTTGTGAGAAAAAAGAGGGTATCAAAGATTAGTTTTTTGTTTTGTTTTGCAACAGAAAAAAAGAATTAGACGTGAAATTGAGCGCTCTCATTGGAAAGCTTAATGGGCTCAAGGTTAACAAGTGAATTACAGAAGCGCTCCCAAGTTGTATAAGTTAATATATCACTATCATTCGAAAAGTACGCACTCATTTAATGAGCTTGCCATTGCTTGCGGTGCCTTGTACATATTGCGATATAGCAGTGTGCGTACATGAATGTAATTGAACGCTATAGCGAGTGCTAGCGGACATCGAGCGAGATATCTGGGCGCATTTCTTTGCACGTGACGCCACGCTTGTTTAATTAGTCAGCAATGTTTACTGCAATTTATATATATTCTACAAAGTTATATACGAACCTCAACTACTTCATGTAATAGTCTAATATTTTGCTATCGCTAACAATGCTTCGCTTTTCGAGCAATACTGCTACTTTTTACCCTAGGTTGACGGCCCCCACCATATGCTGGAAATGGCGGGATTAACGTTTGAATATTTTCTCATTGCAGAGCGCTATATAGAGCCAATTAAAACCGAGGTGTCCTTATCCAACAACAACCTTCTGCCTCGGAGCCCCTACATGAATAGACTGGTGTGTAACGATTCTATAACCCGGCGCAGAAGTAAGATTTCCAACATATAATTTTTTTTCTTGCTTTCGTTGTTGTACATATGATGGTAGAGCTAACAAGGTCCAGTGCTAACAGCCCAAAAGTAAGCCATTATAAGTAATGCATACCGCTAGCTGGTCGCACAGGTTTGGTGATATAAATTATGACAAGAATGGATGTTGATAGGTTTGATTGGAGCCCACTGTCGTCGAATCTTAGATTGTTAATAAAGATCTAGAACACTGTAATTCACCGCGAGGCGTATTTGCTGGTCGATTTGCGAAGGAAAGAAAAAAAAAACAGAAAGACGGTCGTACAGAGTGAATTTCTGCTGAGTGGGAACGTTGTTTAGCCAGCGCAGAAAATAGCTGCAAGAATAAAATTTCACAATTAGCAGAAAATAATACCACAACCATGTCCAGCATCGACATTTGACAGTGGTGCAAAAGGTTCACCTAATTCACTTTATTAAAAGCATCCGCATCCGTTGTCTCGGCCAGGGACCACGGAAGTTGAAGCGCGCAAGTCTTCGCCAGCCTCGTCCTCTTCCCGACAAAGGAAATGGGGATGAGCCCCGCCAGCGGGGGCGTCTTTGCGGCCGGCGTGCCAGCACGGCAAAGACGAAGCAACAGAGATGCCGGCGCCGCGCGCTCTCGTGACGTCCGCAATCAATGACGGATCTTGTAGGCCGGGCGCAGCCGACGACATTTCAAAGCACACGTGTCACTGAGTATTTGGTAAGTGGGGATACTCAAATTGTGGGCTTTCAAACATAGCCGTGTAACTAAATGACCGACGCATGCGACTCCAGATGCTCAAAGGGTTATTGCAACATGTAAGCGAGGCGAAACGTTTAACTCCCTCGCAGAGAAGGCCTCTGTGGTTATGCCGTTCTGCTGCGACATATACAAAGATCGCACTTTCGATTCGACACTGCAGCGGCCACGTTTCGCGGAGGTAGAATGAAAAAGATTAGATGCAGGTTGAAGATCTACAGGAGGCAAAACTAATATGGAGCCCACAACTATATGCTGTCGCGACTGTGTGGTTCTGGACGTAAAGCTCAGTAAATCAAACAATTATTGACTACTAGGAGCACTAGTCTAGCGAGTTGGTAGCCATTCATTACATGAAACTGCAGCGCGCACAGAACAAACGAGGAACAAGGCAAGGGTAACACAAAGGTGAACTGCGTTGCGAATCAGCGCTTGTGTGTTACCTTCGCTTTAACTGTGTCTCAAATGTTGTGCGCGCTGCAGTTCATAATGAATCGTTGGGTACCTGGAGAATTAATGAGGATGTTGTGCAATCATAATTCTGCGTCAGATAGGCAGCGTGCATATGTAGTCTGTTCAGGATTTCCCTGCCCTCACCTCCTTAAAATTATAAGCTAATCGTGCAAAAATTTAAATACAATCAAGCTTTTAGGGATCTTCGCGTCGCAATGAAACAGAGGTCAGCCAAAGACGGCTTGCAAGCCCTACCAGTCGCCACCTCACCGCACGGCATTTTTTCCTTTGTGTACCATTATTTTTTTAATAATTGCCTTCTTCGATATGTCTTCCTGAATTTATAATCGCGCACGTAGACTTCTATACAATGTATAGGTGGGCACACAGACACTAGTCGTGGCTGTAGTGGTGTAGAACAGCTCGCTAAATAACTCTGTTAAAGCTTAACATTTAGTTAAGATATATAATGACACTCCTCATTGTTTCTGTGCTCGTTTCTGAGGAGATTGATGACGTTGTTAGCTGCAGGCGGATCTGGCGCCGCCATTCACCATAGCTTAAAAGTCTACCATTTAGAAGCACAGTGCGCCACAGGGCAGCAAGACGACGATGCACAGAGAAACGGAATGCGATCGGTTTACCCCTTCGGCACAGAGGCCTCAAATGAATCGCTGAACTTGATGTCATCGTCGCTAAGCGTAATGTTATCGTGATTCATTCTCTGAGGCAGAACGTTTGGCCTGCCGCAAGTTTAGCGATCGTATGGATTGAAGGGACGCAACACCACACTTTCGTGTAATCATGTCGTACTATGTTTTCCTTTGTCTTGGTCACGCTTGAATTTATGCTTGTAGTATCTTAAGGCACTGACAGACGTATCTTTACATGCGAAGTGCTACTAAGTTTTGCTTCCTTTGACAGAAACTGCGGACTCCAGCGGCTTCTACGAATCGGTCCTTAATTGTTGCTCTCACTAGGAACCCTATACGCTGGGAAGCGCAGTTTATAAACCCTCAATGTCTCCCGCTGGAATATAAGGCGCCGATGAAAGGAAAAACTGGAACGGCGGCGTGGCCACGATTCTCGCCTAGGCCATCGCCATGGCAACGGCTATTTCACGCGCAGCGGGATGACGCAATGACACCGGTTGCCGCCCTGGCGCCGCATAGCGAAGCCAGCCCGGTGCGCGCGCCGGTTGCGCGCCCTTGACGCTCGTCGACGCTTCGGACTCGGGTCGAGCGTGGGCGAACGTGAATAGCATCACGTAGGCACACCCGCGCTACTGTAAAATACTCGTACGTTGCACGCATAGTAGTCTCGGGAAGGGCAGTTGCTACGGCAGAAAAAGAAAGCGAACTCGCACAGCGACGAAAGATAAGTAACTCGCGTGCCTGCCGCGCTGTTCCTCGTTGCAACACGGGTCGTAAATACACCCGCTAGCGACGACGACGCGAACAAACCTTCCCCGCTACGTAGGCCGCGCCGGCAGATAGTGTCCAGGCACGCTCACTGCATGGTTGCGTTCCTTCCTCGCATTGTTCGATGCATATCTGCACCGAGACCCATTCCACCACGCTGCCACGTACTTTATACCGTTTTCATCTTGCACGATTCGCATAGGACGCGATTCGTGCGCTCACCATGTTTAGCAGGGGCTAAACAGGGCTAAGTTGCATATTTGGCGTTGTTATGCGTGACCAAACCGGTACAACTAATAGACAAACCGCTTCACATTGCAGGCTTGGGTACGCCCTCCAAAAAACTCGGGGCACTTTTATTTAGGCTCAATCTAAAAAGAAAAGTCCAATAGAGTGCAACTAGTTACCTTGGAAACTCCATTTCAGTCGAGATATTCGGACAGCAAACGTATGTTTTCTTTCTTTTTGCTTCAGGACCACGGCCTTAGTTTGAAATAACAACACCTTAAGCAAAAGAGCAGAGCACTTAAGCTCGTCTCAGAAAAACTATAGGCAACGCGATAATCAATTACAGCCAAAATGAATATGTCCAGTCGTTTGCAGAGCCAACGCTTTACACCATTCAATCTGTAAACCGTGTTGGCATTGACCAGCGATGCGATGCGAATCTACACATGGAGCCTGTAAGTTGCACTCTGGTAGCTCACTGTACCTGAATTATGCCCTATAGCAATCTAAATCAGGTGGGCCTTTACGCATTTCTATACTTTTTCTCTCTCCCTCTCTCTCGCACACACGCACTCAAAAGAAGGCAAATGCAGCCCTTTGTAACACCTGCAGTGTTGTCAGTGCGCTGCTCTTTTAGGGCGAATGATACCATTGAAGGCAATTATCTGCCATGAGCAACAAACTGAGATGAAGGTTTTTTTTGCGGCTAGTATCTTTTAATTAATAGCCAAACAGACAGCAAGAACCTATCTCGTTTCGCTTTTAAACAGGAATTTTTCCTTTCGAAACAAAGCACATGCAGAAGAGTCTGCTCCAGAGAGAAACTGTACAAGACAGTTTCCAAACTGTACACCTGTGTGATGTAATATCGGCGTTGAAAACGTATGACAGTTTGTAATAGCGAAAACAACAAAGTTATATTCTTTGCAGCGTGAATAATGCTGACTTAACTCTGCAATTTGATGTGTGTTTTCTGCCACCACCCTCACAAAAAAAAGCAAGCAAGCAAGCAAGAAAGCAAGAGACGAATACACCGGAAAAGGTAACGGTCATTAACGTGCGCTTCCGTTACGGCATTATCAATCTAAGCTTGGCCAAAACGACATTTGCTTTCACATTAACGTTGCAGTAGACTTTCTTCTGCTGTGCTGCACAAGCACAGGCTGACTGCGTACCACTTGTCCGCGTACGATAACCACCTGAAACGACTCGAGTGTAAACAGTGGAGCTACGGCTGGCTTTGACTTTGTTGTCTAATGTCTGGTTTAGAGGTGCTCTAACGTGGACGTACGGATGAGTTGGCATGTCAGGATGGAGTCTTGATACTTGCTGCATAGTCTATCTAGGAACACATGTAACCTCTTGAAGCGACATTTCAACGAGACGCAACCAATATAGTGCAGTAACGCGTTGAGTATAGCCTGTGCAAAACAACGAGGATGAAGCATTGATATGCAAGAAAGAGAATTTCAACAGGTTGCACGTGAGTGGTCTGCCCGAAGAAGCAAAAAGAGAAAGGAGTACATGAGAAAAGTTGCCGACGTGTTTGAACTTTCTGTAAATTGACACGGCCGCGCAGATAGCAAACGCAGACACCGCGATCGTCGTACCACGATGCCCCCACATTGAGAGCCCAAGAATCACAGGAGTCCTTACCGGATTCGTTGGCCATGATTCTGCCCTACCCCGCGATACACGTTTCGCAACCCATTCAGCTGTGTCATATTACAGGTTAACCGGAACTAAAGAAGTGAATAAGAAGATAAGGAAATGTTTTTTTTTTGTTTGCCCGATTAAGGATTTCTCGGCAGCTTGAAGAAAAATATTTTCGGGAAAATTTATAACTGTGCTGCAGTCATCACATTCATGCATATATGAAGTTAAAAATTTTATCTGGCCTAGTTTTAATTTTAGAATATTCGATAATTCCCTGGAGCGTGCTGATTCGCTCAAGAATAGAGCGATTAATATTTGTTTCTTTTGTTCGAGCAAAATGGGTGGATGTGCGGCTGCTTACCTTCACACAATTTGTTGTTGACACCGCGCGCTCGTCCAACGCAGTCCCTCTTTCTGCCGGGATTTGCGTTCCTTTCCGAGACGGTTGAGGGAAGAAGAGAGCGCCTACTTGAGAGCGGAGTGAGATCAGGCGATGAGGGGCCCGTACGGCTCGCTGGTGGTGGACGTGCTGGTGTCACCAAGTGCGAGTCTGTCAACGGATTCTCCTGTGGGACAGGCCAGTGCGTCGGACTATAAGCGGGGCACGACCCATCGATCTGGTCTGCGCTCTAACTCCAGGTCCGAACGCCAGAGCTCGAACTGGCGGGAGAGCAGGCGCCATCTGTTGATGCATGCGGGCACAGTGGCCGCCCGGCAAGAAGCGCACCGGTATTCCGCTGAGCGCCGGCTGACGGCCCCTGTGGCCAATGGCATTTAGAAGCAACATGTCGCCGCAAACGCCTACGTTCGAGAAATTATGTCAAGGTCCAGTTCGAGGGCCATGAACTCGACTGATTTGCACTGTACTCCGCCATTTTAGCTGATTTTCCACTAGATCTAGCATATTTGCTGCTTATCTAACCGAAGAAAGATGCGTTCAGCTAGGTTGTGAATCAGAATGAAGCCGATTTTGGATTCTCTTAATGGTTACTATCACGAAGAAAAGAAAAATGGAAACGCATATTTGAGACAACACTAATTTGGGATGTTATGATGAAATGTCTGCTCACACAATCCACACAGCATATCTTATTTTTTAACACTGCGTGTAATTCTCGACGCATTATATATGCCGCGCTGAGTACGGGAAACATCAACATTCTGATTGAAGCACAGCCTACATTATTGATATGCTGCAACGAGCGTTCGGTTCTGGATAGAATGATTAAAGTAATACGATCCGTCTCAAATAACATTTCATTTTTTTGAGATGCGTCTTACATGCAAGAAATAAAGACGAGCAGGTTGTTCGAATATTTCTTGATGACGAACTGTATTTGGGCATTATACAGAGAGTTTCGGAACGAATTCTTCCTTACCTTCGTTGTCACATAAACAAATGTTGCGTGTTAAATATTTACATGCATTTAGATGCCCCATCTAATGTTTCATACGCTCTTATCAATTTAATTATACTTCTGCAACTAAAGGCATCTACTTGCCACAGTTCATCGTTTAAAACTAAATTATGGGGTTTTACGTGCCAAATTTAACCACGATCTGATTATGAGGCACGCCGTAGTGGGGGACTCTGGAAATTTGTACCACCTGGGGTTCTTTAAGGTGCAGTTAAATCTATGCAAAGCTGCAGTTGCTCTTTTTTTCGCTCTGAAATTATTGTTGGTGCACCTTCAGTGTATTTAAAAAAAATATGGTTTTCCCGTAATCGAGAGTAGATGTAAGCATGGAATGGCTACGGCCAAAGCAGATTGGTTGGAGATGATACTAGTCGCAACCTTGGGAAAACAAGGGGACGACGAGAGATGGAAATTCAAGACGATGAGCAAAACGAGAACAATGAAAAAGCGAGATCAAACGTTTCGACAAGTGGACTTGTCTTTTTCAAGGCGACAGCTTCCTTCCCTCCGTACAGTATATATAGGTAG
The DNA here is from genome assembly GCF_050947875.1 of Dermacentor variabilis. Lineage (NCBI taxonomy): Eukaryota > Metazoa > Arthropoda > Arachnida > Ixodida > Ixodidae > Dermacentor > Dermacentor variabilis. The sequence continues at coordinate 10,953,678 of NC_134572.1, read as the reverse complement.
GGTTCTTATAAAGGGGAGGGGGGTAAGGTGGGTGGCTGCGCAAACGAGCGAAGGTATGCTAGCGGCGACGGTGTAGAATTGAGAATAAAGGTGTGCTGTGCACAAGGCCGGTTACACGGACGTCTGTCAGTCGGTGTGTCAACGACGTGCAGAGCACCCCCCTATTACCTGCTTCGCTGGTGGTCGTGGGCTGTCGTGTCCCTGCAAGAGATTTATTTATTTATTTATTTATTTATTTATTTATTTATTCAAAGTACTTTCAGGGCCCAAAGACGCTGCAGAAAGGAGTGGAGAAATAGTGGCAAGACGTGCAGCTAAAGAAGAAATACAAGGCATATTGTAAAGCGATCTTGAACTCGTGGTCATCAGTTATGCTGGCAAGGAAAGGTGGTTCCATGCGACGCTTGTTTTTTTTTTTTCAAGTGAAAGTGCTTTATTTTTCTTCACATAATCATGGCCATACAGATATCTGGACCGATAGCCAGGGAAAGCTAGTTTGCGGTCCAGTGACAAATTATAAAATACAGGTCAGGCGCAGACTTTAACAGCAGAGTACTCCGGAAGACATCATGAGTTACACAGACAAGAAACATCCTGAAAATACTCCTACATAATGAAATCAAGTAAGTTAGAGATTCTGGTTACCAAGAAAAAGGAATTTGCTACACTGCTTGAAATTACTTGCGGTTTTAACTTCTAGGGGTAAAATATTCCAGATTTTTGTGCCACTGAATTCAATTAACCTTTCGCCGTATGCACTGTAACACTTTGGCAAGTTGAGGTTACCTTTTAAAGCATGTCTAGTACTGCAAGTTGGAAATGAAAAGACGTTTCGAGGAATATGACAGTTAGTGCATAAAATATTATTAACTGAAATTGAGATCTTGTGATTACATAGTGCATTAACGGACAACACATGTGTTTGGAAAACACCATTAAATGTATCACTGGTATAATTTGAAGCGCTAATTATTTCCGGGGCCCTTTTCTTTGGTTTTTGTAAAGGTTGTCAGTATTTCATGTAAGTCACGCCCCATGATTCTAAACAATAACTAATATGGCTATGGCAAAACGCATAGTAAAGGGATTTGAGTACTTCACGAGGGAAATATTGCATTGCTTTAATTAGGGGTAACAACCGTATGCGACCTTCTTGCATAAATTATGAATATGTGCTTCCCAATGTATATGCTGGTATTATGACGCCCAGATATTTAAACGAATCAACTTTTGGGATGGGGCTTTTATTTAGCGTGATATTTATTTGACTGGCGTCAACATTGTTTCTCCTCGATCGAAAAAGTACATATTTTGTCTTATTGCTATTTAAAGTTAATTTGTTTTCTAAGAACTACGAGGAAATTCTTGATAACTAGGACGTCACATGCGTTTGCAGTGCAGAAAGTGTGTCTCCTGTGAATAATAAAGCTGTGTCATGTGCATACATTAGAACGTTTGAGTTCTGTAGAGCATTAGGGAGGTCATTAATGTACAATGAGAATAACACAGGACCGAGCACTGAACCTTGTGGGACTCCGCTGGTGACTGTGATGTATGTAGAATAATAATCACCTATTACTACCACTTGTTTCCGTGAGGATAAATAGCCGGGAAAAAATTTTAGGGAGTCCTTTGTGCCGCCATAACTTTCAAGTTTTTACTATAGTATAGAGTGAGAAACGGTATCAAATGCCATCTTTATACCCAAAATTATTCCTATAATTAATTTATTATGGTGAAGTGCAGAATTCATTAATTGCGAAAGTGTTAGGACTGTTGCTGATGTCGATCTGGAGGGAACAAAATCCAGCTGCTGCGGACAAATTACATTGTTTTCATTTAGAAATCGCTTCAATCTCTTGGAAATTAGTTTTTGAAAAACAGTGGTTATCACACTCAGAACAGAAATTGGCCTATAATTCTCTGGTTGGTTCGAATCTCCAGACTTGCATACAGGAACGACTTTGGCTGTTTTTAATATATCTGGATACGAGCTGGAAACTAACGGTAGATTGAATACATTGCGTATGGGACTGCAGAGAATGTCTATATTGTCTTTTAAAATCCTAGTGGATATACCATCACGACTAGCCGCTTTCTTTAGAGGCATTTGATTTATCGTGGATATAAGTTCATCATGGAGTTATTCCTTCTAGGTGAAAGTCGTTGTCAAATATTCTAGGTAGGGCAGGTATGCGATTACAGGATAAACTATGGTTAGCCAAATTCGTTCCTATGTTAGAAAATTAATAGTTAAAATCATTAGCTACTTGTGTCGACGGTTTATCAGGTTGAATGCTCTGTGTTTTGCTTTTTCCTATAACTTCTCTTATGATTTGCCATATCCTTTTCGTATTACCGCTCTCGTTCTTAATAAGGTTAGTATAGTATTGCTTTTTCGAGTTTCTAATCATAATAACTGAGCTATTTCTAAAGTATTTAAACCTCTCCCTGTAATATGAATCTGATTTGTTGCGTTTCCATTTACGGTAAAAAGAGTCTTTCTGTTTTAATGTTTCCAGTATAGTATTGCTTATCCAAGGACACATTGGTGGCTCGTAATTGTGGCGCACATATACCCTTGTAGATTGCTTGATGGCATTGCAGATACATTGAATACATTTTTCATATTGAGTATGAACATCACACAAATCAAATACTTTCTTAAAGACTACGCATTGCAGCAATCGTCGTACTTCTGCATAATTTATACAAGAAGATCTTCTATCATGTGTATTACACAAGGCGGACATGTATTTACGAGGTACGAAGAGAAACGTGGGGTTGTGATCTGCAATGGTAACATCGTAAGCACCAGCTGATGCATTAAATTCAAAATTACACAAGATATGATCAATAAGAGTTTCGGAGTGATTTGTAATACGTATGGGAGAAGAAATGTCATTTTTTTAGATTGCATGATTCAAGTAAGAACATGTAATCATAACAATCCTGTTTCAAAAGGTCAATATTGAAATCTCCGCAAACGACTATAGTGTCATCTGAGGAAATAAATGGTACCATTATTTTCTCCATGCTTGCAACAATATCATTCATGTTTGAAGACGGAGGCCGGTACAGAACTCCTACTTTGACACCACATTTTAATTGAAGAAATAGAATTTCAGCATGTGATTGACAGATCGAGCTTTCAGAGAGGGTAACATATTTAATGTCACTTTTAATAAATAGAGTCACTCCTCCACCTCGGGTTGCCCCAGTCGTGGTTGTGACACCGTAACATATCCCGGTAGCTGGACTGTTTCATTTGTTTTTAGACATGTTTCTGTTATAGCTATAATGTCACAAGTAAATGTATGCTGCGATAAGTATGCTGATAGGCTTTCAAAGTTTTTTTCCAATACTGCACAGGTTGCAGTGCAAAAATGAAAAATGATCTTGCTTACGATCTAAGCCTTCAAGTTTGTTAAGGTTATAAGCCATTTAAAACCAGTTAGCGTCGTTACCAGGGGGCTAATTCCAGGTTTTACAATCTGAGCAAAATCTTCGGTGCTTGTGATATGGGCCACACTTAAGTTTTCAGATTTCCTCATTAGAATTTTTCCGTCCGATACCCATGTGAATTTCCAGCCTTTTTCTCGTTTTGCTTTCAGTGCAAGACCCAAAAGAACTTTATTTGCATGGCACAAATGTTCATTTATAAAGATCGGGGTGACTTCGCAATCAAAACCTAGGTGACTCGTGCTAATTCTTTGTTTTTTTTTCTTTTTTCAGAATTGTGTCCCTAATATTTCGAGAAGCAAGTTTTACAATGATGTTTGGTGCAGTTGTATTATTTTTTGCAGGAACGCGCTGTATCACATCAATGTCTGAGTCTTTACTTTCTACGTTCAAGCAGGTAGAGATGGTTTGCATTGTGGTACCGAGGTTCTCTCCAGCCTTAATTGGAACACCTTTGACTTCCAGGTTACTATTACAACTGTGTTGTGCAACGGCAGTCCGCTGTTTAACATTCTTCAGTTCTTTTGACAGGCGGCCGTTCTCCTTCGTTAGTTCAATGTTGTCCGACTTCACTGCAAGCGACTTCCAATTTGATTTCTTCAAAACTTTGTATAATGAAGTTCATTGCTGATTTCCCTCATTACATTTCGCCCTCAATCACTTTCATGAGATCGCGTTTTAATTCTTCGTGATTCTTTGCGATTTGTGCGGTCCAATCTGACGTTGCCTTAGCCAGCTCCTTTATAGTATTCATTTTGACAAGTTTCACCCAGAGAGCAGTCCAAGAGCTACAGTGCGCGCAAATAGAACGTTTCAAAATGCCTCAGCACATACCTGCGTCAAGTAAGGTTTGCGGTTAAATGCCGTCCAATCCGCAGCTGCCTGGACTGCTCACGAATCAGATTAGGAACAACACAGTCATTACACAACCTTGTGCGACAAGACGGTAGACCAATCTTGAACCGATGATCGGTCCTTGAAGATATGTAATGAAGCGGATGAAACAGGACGTCCTTCAAATCGTTGTTACGATAATAGATTTTGTGAAAAAGGTTAAGGCGAGATTACTTTCGACGCAACAAAAGGTCAGGCAGGCTTAGGGTTTGCTTCATAGATGTGACATTAGAATGACGTGAATAATTCGATAAAATGAAACGTGCTGCGCGATTCTGAATGGCTTCAAGAGTTTGAATGTGTGGAGTCTGAGTAGGATCCCATATGGCGCATGCGTACTCTAATTTAGAACGTACGAAGATTTCGTAAAGTGTTCACTTCAGGGACGATGGGGCATCAAAAAATTTCGACGCAGATAACCAAGCAGGCAATTCGCGTTGTTAGTTACATGTTCGACATGCGTATTCCAAGAAAGAGTAGAAGAAATGTAAACACCAAGGTATTTATAACTGTCAACAGAGGGTAGTGGAATATTATTGAGGGAGTAGGACAATGATTAGTGTTGTGGCGAGAAAGAGAAGGAGCGGCAGAAACCAGTGCTCGCGAAAACATATATATAAAAAGATTACTGAAATGGAATAAATAAATAAATAAATAAATAAATAAATAAAAGGAAGAAAGGAAATAAATAAAAGAAAAGCACTAACCAACCAAACTAAGTGTTGTTGCCTATAGCTTGAAATTTAGCATAGCGAATAGATTGTAAAGATAACGCTTATGCCTATTGGTTGCAATTTCTTGAACTTATGGATAATGTATGATTCTGTGTATTTTCTTTCTCGTTCAGAACGGAAATTTGACTGTAAGATGTAGAGTTTAAGTTCATCAACGTTGTGCCATGGTTGGTCGAAATGCTCGGCGATGGCTTTGGCAAGCTTTTTAGCTGTGTCTGCGTGATGTCAGTTTAATCTGACGTTCATTGATTGTCCCGTTTCACCGATATATTGCTTCTTACAGAAGGAACATTTAATCATATAAATCACATCCGAACTTGTACAAGGAAAGCTAGGTTTTACTTCGTGTATATAACTATTCGCGGTGCCTTTACTTTTAATGTCACTTTGAAAGTGCCTGCAGGTTTTGCACCTTATGGGTCACGCGACCTCCCGCCAGCAGAGGAGAGCCAGGAGGGTCAAAATAGCTCATGCATTCAATGTCTATACTGAAATACGACTGAGGAGCTTATAACATGGGACTTGCGCGTGTATGTTGTTTTTCATTTCGCTTAGACCGACTGCCACCGTGCTTGGGGTCCGCGTGATTTCACATAGGGATATCTATTGAAATTAACAATTTTGGCGCGTTCATGTGTTCGTGTACTTTAATGTGTGTTTCAGTTATTTTAGTGTGCGAAGTGCCACAAACGAAGAGCTCGTGATGCCTGAAGCTCCGCCAATCCGACACAGAGACAATGGCGAGCCACTTGTGTCTTACCATGATGACTACCACTCTCTAACCATGCGTTAGGCCTCCTTCCCTCGGTATCAGGAAAAAATCCCAAGAAAAACTGACGAGATAACGCCCGAAAAGAAGTTTGCGAGAAACCTCGAAAAAAAATATATATATGTGGATCCCACGCACTGTGATAATCGACGTAAGAGAAGCTTTTTGTGCTGTTCTCTTTGATTATTAGCGGTTGATGGTTCGAATGTTTACTTTTTTCAGCGTTTAGTGCAATGTGGGAGTGGTGAGTTGATGGTAAATGTTACCGTGCCTGCACCCCTGCTGTTTATCTGCGTAGTACACAGAAGACACAACGAGACGTGTTTGCATGAGGCGTTGTTGTGGGCCATTGTTCATAACCTCCGAGAAAGTTAGTAATATAATTGCCTCACGCAGCACATCGCATCGTAGCAGAAGTGTCAAACATTACTTGAATTATGGGACTACGTGCGAACAGCACAATCAGATTGTGAGGCAAGCCTTAGTGACAGACTACGGATTAATTTTGACCCCTGGGGTTTTCTAACGAGCACCTAAACTTAAATACATGAGCGTTTTTGTATTTAGCCACCATCGAAATGTGGTTTCGAATGCGAGCGCTGTTCATTTGTTTCTGCGTGTAGTAGTTAAGAGAGCGAGTATAATGGAGGAAAAAAAAGAAAGGGAAATTACTGAAGCATAATTGCAGCGCCGTGGTTCTAAAGCGCACCCGCGGTAGAGAAACGGAAGGAGATATAAACGTGCGTGGCCATGGTACGCACACGAAAAACTGCCTTCATAAGTTTAGAGACTTGACAAAACGTTACGTTATCAGCAGATAACATGGCAACCAGCACTCGAATACAACCAGAGAAATTACTGAGACATGGAAAATTCCCTTGAACTAAGTCTGGTTTCCGAGAGAAATGCTTCTAAGTATTGAACATTTTAAAAGATGAGGGAATATAAGATAGTCTCCGCGCTTACCGAGAGGATGGCGTCCGCACGAGTCTACACCAGGCACCTTACTGAGACATGGAGCTCCGTGGCCTGTTCGAAGCCCGCCTCTCAGCCGGCCGGGCATAGATCACGTGCGTTCCGATCGCCCAAGGTTGCGCGGACAGGCTGCCATTGGAATCTGAACCTGGCAATGTTTAACGTTAGAACGTTATCTAGTGAGGCGAGTCTAGCAGTGTTATTGGAGGAATTAGAGGGTAGTAAATGGGATATAATAGGGCTCAGTGACGTTAGGAGGACAAAATAAGCATATACAGTGCTAAAAAGCGGGTACGTCCTGTGCTACCGGGGCTTAGCGGAGAGACGAGAACTAGGAGTCGGATTCCTGATTAATAAGGAAATAGCTGGTAACATACAGGAATTCTATAGCATTAACGAGAGGGTGGCAGGTCTTGTTCTGAAACTTAATAATAGGTACAAATTGAAGGTCGCACAGGTCTACGCCCCTACATCCACTCATGATAACCAGGAAGTCGCAAGCTTCTATGAAGACGTGGAATCGGCGATGGGTAAAGTCAAAACAAAATACACTATACTGATGGGAGACTTCAATGCCAGGGTAGGCAAGAAGCAGGCTGGAAACAAGTCAGTGGGGGAATATGGCATAGGCTCTAGGAATAGCAGAGGAGAGTTATTAGTAGAGTTTGCAGAAAAGAATAATAAGCGGATAATGAATACCTTCTTCCGCAAGCAGGATAGCCGAAAGTGGACGTGGAGGAGCCCGAATGGCGGCACTATAAATGAAATAGACTTCATACTCTGCGCTAACCCTGGCATCATACAAGATGTGGACGTGCTCGGCAAGGTGCGCTGCAGTGACTATAGTATGGCAATAACTCGCATTAGCCTAGACTTGAGGAGGGAACGGAAGAAACTGGTACATAAGAAGTCAATCAATGAGTTAGCAGTGAGAGGGAAACTAGAGGAATTCGGATCAAGCTACAGAACAGGTATTCGGCATTAACTCAGGAAGAGGACCTTAGTGTTGAAGCAATGAACGACAATATTACGGGCATCATTAAGGAGTGTGCAATAGAAGTCGGTGGTAACTCCGTTAGACAGGACACCAGAAAGCTATCGCAGGAGACGAAAGATCTGATCAAGAAACACCTAGTGTATGAAAGCATCTAACCCTACAGCTAGAATAGAACTGGCAGAACTTCTAAGTTAATCAGCAAGCGTAAGACAGCTGACATAAGGAACTATAATGTGAATAGAATTGAACATGCTCTCTGGAACGGAAGAAGCATAAAAGCAGTGAAAAAAACTAGGAATAGGCAAGAATCAGATGTTGCATTAAGAGACAAAGCCGGCAATATCATTACTAATATTGATGAGATAGTTCAAGTGGCTGAGGAGTTCTATAGAGATTTATACAGTACCAGTAGCACCCACGATGATAATGTGAGAGAGAATACTCTAGAGGAATTTGAAATCCCACTAGTAACGCCGGAAGAAGTAAAGAACGCCTTGGAAGCTATGCAAAGGGGGAAGGCAGCTGATGAGGATCAGGTAACAGCAGATTTGTTGAAGGACAGTGGGCACATTGTTCTTGAAAAACTGGCCACCCTGTATACACAATGCCTCATGACCTCGGGCGTACCGGAATCTTGGAAGAACGCTAACATAATCCTAATACATAAGAAAGTGGACGCCAAGGACTTGACAAATTATAGACCGATCAGCTTACTGTCCATTGCCTACAAAGTATATACTAAGGTAATCGCAAATAGAATCGGGAACACCTTAGACTTCTGTCAACCAAAGGACCAGGCAGGATTCCGTAAAGGCTACTCAACAATAGACCATATTCACACTATCAATCAGGTGATAGGGAAATGTGCGGAACATAACCAAACCTTATATATAGCTTTCATTGATTACGAAAAAGCGTTTGATTCGGTCGAAACATCAGCAGTCATGAAGGCACTAAGGAATGAGGGTGTAGACGAGCCAGATGTAAAAATACTGAAAGATATCTATAGCGGCTCCACAGCCACCGTAGTCCTCCATAAAGAAAGCAACAAAATCCCAATAAAGAAAGACGTCAGGCAGGGAGATACGATCTCTCCAATGCTATTCACAGCGTGTTTACAGGAGGTATTCAGAGACCTGGAGTGGGAAGAATTGGGGATAAGAGTTGATGGAGAATACCTTAGTAACTTGAGATTCGCTGATGATATTGCCTTGCTTAGTAACTCAGGGGACCAATTTCAATGCATGCTCACTGACCTGGAGAGGCAAAGCAGAAGAGTGGGTCTAAAAATAAATCTGCAGAAAACTAAAGTAATGTTTAACAGTCTCGGAAGAGAGCAGCAGTTTACGATAGGTAGCGAGGCACTGGAAGTGCTAAGGGAATACATCTACTTAGGGCTGGTAGTGACCTCGGATTCGGATCATGAGACTGAAATAATAAGAATAAGAATGAGCTGGGGTGCGTTTGGCAGACTTTCTGAAATCATGAACAGCAGGTTGCCACTATCCCTCAAGAGAAAAGTATATAACAGCTGTGTCTTACTAGTACAAACGTATGGGGCAGAAAGCTGGAGGCTTACGAAAAGGGCTCTGCTTAAATTGAGGACGACGCAACGTGCTATGGAAAGAAGAATGATGGGTTTAACGTTAAGGGATAAGAAAAGAGCTTATTGGGTGAGGGAACAAACGCGAGTGAATGACATCTTAGTTGAAATCAAGAAAAAGAAATGGGCATGGTCAGGACATGAAATGAGGAGGGAAGATAACCGATGGTCATTAAGGGTTACGGACTGGATTCCAAGGGAAGGGAAGCGTAGCAGGTGTGGCAGAAAGTTAGGTGTGCGGATGAGATTAAGATGTTTGCAGGGACAACATGGCCACAATTGGTACGTGATCGGGGCAGTTGGAGAAGTGTGAGAGAGGCCTTTGCCCTACAATGGGCGTAACCAGGCTGATGATGATGATGAAATGTGGTTGCCGTGGTCGGGAACGATCCCGCGACACCGAGAAATGCCATAGCCGCAACGGTATCACAGCGTGCACAGAAGTGCGGCGCCTAGGCGCTTTAGTATACGGTGCTTTAATGCGGCTTTGAGCCTGCACGCGCGGTGCGTCAGTTGTCCGCTTGATAAATTTGCATGATGTTTATTTTTCAGATATAGCAGAAACGTTCCGTACCGTGCCTTGAACTTAAATTTATGCAGTTTGTCCGCAATCGGCTGTCGTAGTAGCTGGGGTGCCTCGGAGGCGCGCGCATCGAGGAACCCTTATAGAGTAGCGTTTTCTCGCCATCCCGCATCACCTTCTGCCTCCTCCGCACTCCCCCCTGTATGCGAGTTGCGAGCGAAGAGTGCCAAAGCTGCTATTCACTCGTTTCGTGGCTGCGTCGATTCTTGCCATTCTCTGCTCACTCCCCCCCCCCCCCTTTTCTCTATCATTCACATTCAAATTCTTTATTTCAAAACAAGTTTGGTGCTTGACAGGGCTAAAAGCTGTGGTCTGCAGTTTTTACTTTCCAACTATATTCTATGAACTGAAACTATATACCGCCCCTATGGACGGTGTCACGTTAGCAGGAAGGTAAGCGCTGCAGTTTCTGCCATGCTTTCGCGCGGGGCCGCGGATAACTACAGCCGTCAAGAGGCTATTGTGGCGACTCCCATGGAGCTTTAGAGGCCATTGTGCACACTCGATGGAACGAATGTTAGGCGTAACATTAAGAGAAAGAAATAGAGCGGTGTGGATTAGAGAGCAAACGGGGATAGCCGAGATTATAATTGACATTAAGAGAAATAAATGAAGCTAGGCAGGCCTTGTAAAGCGTAGGTTAGATAACCGGCGGACCCTTAGAGTTACAGAATGGGTACCAAGAGAAGGGAAGCGCAGTGGAGAAAGACAGAAGACTAGGTGGTGGGGTGAAATGAGAAAATTCGTAGGCGCAAGTTAGAGTCGCTTGGTGCAGGACAGAGGTAATTAGAGATCGCAGGGAGAGGCCTCCGTCCTGCAGTTTGATATAAAACAGGCTAAGGATGATGTGCATATTCTACGCGGTGCAGATGTCCAAACAAGCTTCTCGCGTCACCTTTCCTCTCTGCCATGCTCCTGCCATGTATGCACACATTCTGAACCAAACTAGGCCTGGCGCGCAAGACAACTACAGCAGCAGCAGCAGTGGGAACGTCGAAGGAAGAGACAAATAAAACTTCGCTTTAAAATCGCTTCTGCAGTAAAATGTCGCAGATCTCACGCACTGCGGGAGTCATTGTGAGCTGTGGAGAGCTGGTGAGACGAAACGGCATATCTCGACGAGAGACGCACAGCAGAGCTCGGCTGCAAAGGTACCCCGCAAATGTCAGTCCAAGCGGAGGTGGTGGTAAAAACGCCTTTATCCTAAAAATCAGATGGTGGCCTCTGGTTCTAGGTTGGTGTCTCATATCGTATATATCAAGGAATTCAGACAGGAATCTATGACATAGGAGAGGAGTGAATAAAAGAAATCAGTGGCATTTTAGCGCTAATCGCGAGAGAAATGCGTTAGCAGTACGTCGCACCTCCTTGAGGTTCCGGATCCATGAATTAAATTGTTTTCACCACATTGCCAATGGCTGTTCAGGAGCTCACTGCAGGTCTGCAGAAGACCACCGTCAGTTATACTCTCTCTCTCCACACACACACACACACACACACACACACACACACACACACACACACACACACACACACACACACACACACACACACACACACACACACACACACACACACACACACACACACACACACACACACACACACACACACACACACACACACACACACACACGCACACACACACACACACACACACACACACACACACACACACACACACACACACGCACGCACGCATACTATATATATACATACACACACACTCGCATACTATATATATATATATATATATATATATATATATATATATATATATATATATATATATATATATATATAAAAAACCCTGGGTGTGTTACGCCTGCGGCAAAAACGAGTGACGAGTGAAAGAGTGACGAGTGAAACGAGTGAAAGAGTGACGCCTCCGGCAAAAACGACGTTCCACGTCCGCCGGCAAGGTCTGTGAGTGGTGGCGCTGGCTAACACTCCCAGGGTTCTACTAGTACACATAAATACCCAAGAAAGTGGATGGGGATACGCCGCCGCGGTAGCTCAATTGGTAGAGCATCGCACGCGAAATGCGAAGGTTGTGGGTTCGGCTCCCACCTGCGGCAAGTTGTTTTTTCATCCACTTTAATTTCCACTAATTTATCGTTTCTTTATTTCATTTATTCAGCACAAGTAATTTCCCATAGGTTGTCCTTGGTGTCAGTGTGTGTTGGCTTCTCATGATATATATATATATATATATATATATATATATATATATATATATATATATTGACACAACTATATTTGTTGTGTCAATATTTGTTCTGTCAACTAGCCGTCGCTAATTTTCCGATTCCATCAGACAAAAAAAGCCATGCGACGTTTTCTGGGACTCTGTGCATATTACCGGCGATTTATTGCGAATTTATCGCGTATTGCATGGCCGTTAACACAGCTCACCCGAGAAGATATGCCTTTTACTTGGGGCGAAGACCAGCAACGGGCATTCCACGAGCTCCGGCAACGCATGCAATCGCCTCCCGTATTAGCACACTTCGATGAGGAAGCCCCGACGATATTGCATACAGACGCTAGTAATGTCGGTCTAGGGGCGGTGCTAGTACAATGGCAGGGCAACAGCGAAAAAGTGATTGCTTACGCCAGTAGGACACTACCCCGAGCCGAAGCTAACTACTCCACCACTGAAAAAGTATGTCTCGCAATGGTACGGGCAGTTCTGAAATTTCGTCCGTATTTGTATGGTCGGTCTTTCACCGTCGTTAGTGATCACCATTCCCTCTGCTGGCGCATTAATTTGAAAGATCCTTCCGGCCGGCTTGCACGCTGGAGTCTTCGACTCCAAGAGTTAGACTTTGTTATTACATACAAGTCGGGAAAACGGCACGCAGACGCCGACTGCCTTTCTCGGTCTCCTGTTGAGCCGGCAGCACAAGACGATGACGACACGGTTTTTCTGGGACTCGTGGATACTGCCGATCTTTCACGCCAGCAACGGGATGACATTGAATTGCTGCCGCTTATTGATTACCTCGAAGGACGAAGCAACAGCGTGCCGAGGCTCTTTGCAAGAGGGGTGGCATCATACTGCTTGCGTCGCAACGTCCTCTACAAGAAGAACTTCTCGCCTAGCGGCAGCAACTATTTACTTGTTGTTCCATCCCCGCTTCGACGTGAAATCTTACACGACTGCCACAACGAGCCGACTGCTGGGCACTTGGGCTACACTCGCACATTGGCACGAATTCGGCAGAATTACTACTGGCCGAGACTTACTGCGGTCGTTAAACGTTACGTTCAGACATGTCTGGATTGCCAACGTCGTAAACTGCCATCCGTCAAACCAGCCGGCTTACTGCACCCTGTTGACGTAGCGGCCACACCATTTGCACAAGTAGGCATGGACTTTCTGGGCCCCTTCCCAATGTCTACTACTGGTAATAGGTGGATAATCGTCGCCAGGGATTATCTCACTAGATATACCGAGGCAAGGGCTCTGCAACGGGCAACAGCAGATGAAGCGGCACGATTTTTTCTGGAATCCATCGTTTTAAGGCATGGCGCTCCCGCAGTAGTCGTCACGGACCGAGGTACAGCGTTCATGGCCCAGTTTTTAGATATCGTTCTACGTCTAAGTGGCACCGCCCACCGGAAGACAACAGCGTACCACCTTCAAACAAACGGACTGACAGAACGACTCAATAGGACATTGGCTTATATGATAAGCATGTACATAGATGTAGAGCATAGGAACTGGGACGAGGTTTTACCTTATGCCACCTTCGCGTACAATACGGCTCGTCAAGAGACCACTCGCAAGACGCCCTTCAGTCTCGTATACGGCCGTGAGGTTACAACAACATTAGACCCAATGCTCCCTCATGAATTTGACGACAACGAGACATGTGCTGAAGAGATAACACACCGAGCGGAGGCAGCTAGGCAGCTTGCGCGTCTGCGAATCCACGAACAACAGGACTGTGACGTCAGACGCTACAATCTTCGGCACAAAGCCGTAACATACAACATCGGCGACAAAGTGTGGGTCTGGACACCTATTCGACAGCGTGGGCTCTCTGAAAAGCTCCTACGCAAATACTTCGGGCCCTACATAGTTCTCCGACGCATCAGTGACGTCAACTACGAAGTCGTTCCAGACAGCTCGCACTGTTCAAAGCGCCGACGGCATTTACCCGAGGTCGTTCACGTGCTTCGTATGAAGCCGTACTATGAGGACTGACAAGACTGCGCAGTTCTTTACCGCGGCTTTCCAAGCCTCTATCATCGGGACGATGATCTTTTCTAAAGGGGGAGCAAATGACACAACTATATTTGGCGGAACCATAATGCAGCGGGTATGCGCCAGTGGGGACGACGCTGAAGTAGCGCGGGTTTTTAGGTGAAGCGGGGTAAACGAAGAAGACGTTGTTTTTCTCTTGGACGACTGATAAAGTGCGTTTCTTGGCGGTGCTGCTACGCATACTCGTCGATCTCACGTCGTTACAACACACACACACACACACACACACACACACACACACACACACACACACACACACACACACACACACACACACACACACACACACACATATATATATATATATATATATATATATATATATATATATATATATATATATAGGTGCGATTGGGATTCGCGGCCACGAGAGCATATTGGTGACTTGTGCACTTTGCTTTCTAGATACTCGTATCCTGCCGCGTGACACCGCGGAACGGGACCCATCCTGTGACGTCATAAATGGAGACAGCGCTGCCTGGAGTAGACTCACCACCAAGGACGCCTATAAAGCCACCCTCCGGTGACTTGTGCACTTTGCTTTCTAGGTAGGCCTTTTTACTTATTGATCACTTTTTAGAATATTCCTGTGGCCGCGGATCCCAATTGCTGCGTTTAAATGGGTGTGGATTTGTGCGCGTATCGCGCTCGGATCGGCTCATTTTCTTCCTGTCACGTACATGTGTGTGAACAAGTCTATCCATTTAGTCCAGGTGCGCGACTAGTCCGTGAACTTTGCCCGAGACCCACTTCATTCCTGCTTTCTACATGTCTGACCCTACTTTTGCTTTGTGCGGGAGATGTCGAAGCAAACCCCGGACCAAAGGTTGATGAAGTGCTATAAGGAATGTCATGCTGAGACTTCAAACATGCTAAAACGAATCAAACAGGACATAAAAAACATCCATGGCCGCGTTGCTGTGGTAGAGAAAAGTATGTCCGCTGTACTTGATATGAAGAAAAACTTCGACACCGTGACTTCTTCTGTAGAAGACGTCAAGACAAATATACGCAAAACAAACGATGAACTTACAGGTGTAGTCGACGACATGAACAGCAGAATGAGAAGGAACAACTTGATTATCAAAGGACTCGCTGAAGAAGAACACGAAGGTTATGCAGAAACAGAAAAAATAGTTAAGGACTTCTTTAGCGAGCATCTTAAGATACAGTGTGGTGACATCGAACGTGCACATCGCCTTGGCTGGCCACGTTCTGATCAAGCTCAATCAATCATAATTAAATTTCTGAACTTCAAATCTAAACTCGAAGCATTTCAAAATGCACATAAACTAAAACATCTCACGGAACCAAAAGTTTGGCTAGACGAAGACTTCTCCCCGAAGGTCCTACATGCACGGAAAAAGCTGCGCGACTTCGCCAAGGCCAATATCAGAGAAAACGAGCGTTATTCTGTAAGATTTGATAAGCTTCACATAAAAAAATCTTGTTTACCGGTATGATTTGGCAACAGATAGCATGAAAAAAACTTTTTTCTAGGCACTCGCCCCCCGAGAATTGACAGTCTACCCCAAAGAAAGCCAACCATAACAAAACCAAACAAATCTCCTTGGTCTTGGCAAACTTCCGCAGCATACATAACAAAGTAGACGCACTCAAAGCTATAGCACATACCTGCTCAGCTGATATCATCGTGGGTACGGAAACGTGGCTAACCGAAGACGTTGCATCTCACGACATCGCGCTTCCACCATCGTTCGTTTTATTTAGGAAAGATAGGGCTGATTCTCGACGAGGAGGAGGAGTGCTCATTGCGATTAACAAAGACTTCCATGCATCTCTTACCCCTATCGACTCTCCCTTAGAAATAGTCTGGGTTTCTGCTCAATTTGGTCATAAGTCTTGCATTATTGGCGCCTTTTAGAGGCCACCAAGTAGCCAACCTGAATTCATTGAACTGCTAAATGACGCTATCGAGCAGATCCTTGTTAGGCACCCGAATTGCCTCCTATTTTTAGCTGGCGACTTTAATTTTCCCGTGATTAACTGGACGACGCTAACTGTTGGCTCCGATAATAACCGACAGGAGAACATTAACTTTCTTCATTTACTTCAATATCACCAGCTCACGCAAATTGTTCACGAGCCCACTCGCGGTAAACACATCCTGGACCTCATCACAACCCATCCTGAGCTCTCTGACATTCACGTCTTGGAAGAAATAAGTGACCACAAAGTTGTGCACTGTTCTCTTCTACTTCCACGGACGGACAAAACAAAAACCAGGAAGCTTATCTACAACTACGCACGTGCGGATGTTGAAAAAATGAACCTGTTGCTGGAAACTTTCACAAATAGCTTTCAGGCCAATTTTCATAACCGTACGACTAATGAAAATTGGAAGTTGTTTCGTGACAAACTCAAAGAAATTGAAGATTCCTGCGTGCCAAAACTAATGATAAGTACGCGTACCTACGATCCTTGGTTCACCGCAGATGTCAACAGGGCACTAAATAGGAAAAAAAGAGCATTTAGTAAAGCCGTTCGATCAAAGGAAGCTACAGACTGGGAAAACTATAATAGCATTTCCAAAATAGCTGAAAAACTAATTTCTGAAGCCAAAAACAAATATTTTAATTTTACGCTTCCTAGTTTGATAAAAACCAACCCTAAGAAATTCTGGAACACTGCTAATCCTAAAACCGCTAGTACGGTTCCTGTTCTTTTGGACGCCCACGGCAGCACTCTACCTATCGAACAGTGTGCAGAACAATTCAATAGCCACTTCTCACAAGTTTTTACGAACGAATTGCCCATTTACTATCCACTGCTGCTTCCTGAGGCCGATATACAGATTCTCTTTTCACCCATTCACATATCTGCGCTTGGCGTGGCTCGTGCAATTGAACGCCTACCTCACCACACTAGCCCAGGACCCGATGGTATCAACGCGAAACTCTTAAAAATTACCTGCCAACACACAGCTTTCCTGCTATCTCTCATTTTCCAACAGTCACTCGATACGACATGTGTGCCAGAAGATTGGAGATCCGCTTATGTAATGCCGGTATTTAAATCTGGTGACAGATCCGTTCCTAATAATTACAGGCCAATTTCACTAACATCGATATGTTGCAAGGTACTCGAACACATATTATACACTAACATTATGACTCATATTAACCAGAACAACTTGCTTCATAACAACCAACATGGCTTCCGCAAACATTTATCGTGTCAGACGCAGTTATTTGAGTTAATAACGGACCTTCATCAAGCAATCGACTCTTCCTTCTACATTGACTCCATCTTTATTGATTTCTCTAAAGCCTTTGATCGCGTGCCTCGTAACCGCCTGATGATAAAGATACGCAACCTGCAGCTGGACCAACGTACTACGCAGTGGATCAACGCATTTCTAACAAACCGCTTTCAGTCAGTTAAGTTAGGGAGCTTCTTATCAAGACGTACAGGTGTTGCTTCAGGAGTACCCCATGGTTCGGTGCTGGGTCCAGTGCTTTTCTTAATATATATTAATGACATCACGTCGAACATAACATCAACAATACGGCTATTTGCAGACGACTGCGTAATTTACCGAGTAATATCAAGCCCTTGCGACATCATTGCTCTCCAGACTGACCTTGTTGAACTAACTCATTGGTGCGCCAGGTGGCAAATGGTTATTAACGCAGACAAAACTAAATATCTCAAGTTTACTTCCGCTGCTAACACAAGTCCTAATGCCTACACAGTTAATAATACTATCATTGAAACTGCAGTGTCGGTAAAATACCTCGGCGTAAATTTTACCTCTAATTTATCCTGGAGCACTCATATAGAACTGATTACTACCAAAGCCGTAAAAAAACTTGGTCTTCTTAAACACCGACTACACCAAGCCAACCAGGATACAAAACTTCACGCATTCAACATGCTAATCAGGCCTGTGATAGAATACGCGCCAGTGATCTGGAACCCTCATTATACCTATCTTATTAACATGTTAGAATCTATACAAAACAAGGCTGCACGATTCATCCTTTCCCGTTACTCTCGGTATCAAAGTGTAACATCACTGAAAATATCGCTCCATCTCCCGCCTCTGGTCATGCGCAGAAAATTCAGCCGTTTATCCTTTTTCCACACTCTCTATCCCAATAACACACCATTTGCAAGTTCACATCTTCTCCCGGCGCCGCACACATCGGCTCGTGTAGATAATATGAAGAAGACTAAACCCATTTTCGCTCGAACAGAACGATTCAAATACTCACCTTTGGTCCTGGCTATCGAAGAGTGGAATTCGCTTCCTTCTAGCATTGCGGCTATCGCTGAAACATCATCATTTCAAACAGCTCTTTGGTCATACTTAGAAAATTCCAACGTAAAATGATGTGCGTCGTTGTTCTTTCCTTTCATTTTTTTTGTGCGTGCCGGCCGTATCGTTCCGTGAAATGTTAGATGCCATGTTTTGCAACTTCTGAAGGTGCTTTTTTTTTCTTGTGGAATTTGCTACATGTGCAATTTTCCAGTTCCTGTTCCTAGCCATTTTTTTTCTTAATAACTTGTACCTAACTTCTTAACTTGTTTATTTCTATCTTCAGCCGTTTATAACCTGTGTTGTATATTTATAAGTTTTCTTTGATGAATCCCCCCCTATGTAATGCCCGCATTGGGCCTTTAGGGTATTGAAATAGATAAAATAATTAAATAAATATATATATAATGTGTGCGTGTGAACGAGAAGCAAGGCAACCGAGGGGCCCTATTTTTATTACTCGCATCAAAGAAGCCAACAAAGTCACGAAGGACAGCACGGCGGAAATTACTTGTACTTAATAATTGAATTGACATGATAAATTAACGGAAACAAAAGTGGGAGAAAAAAAGAACTGGCCGCAAGCGGGATGCAAATCCACGTCTTCACATTACACGTGCGATGCTTTTCCACGTGGCCACGCTTCCCACAGTTCATTCACATTTTTGCCTCTTTGACACTCCTAATGCTAACGCATTAAAATGGCGGTCGTGAAACCACGCCAGGGGAAACAACGCCACCGCCGATCACAGCACCGGAACCTGCTGATGCGACAACGCTCTCGTGCGGCAGCACGTGCGTCTCGAATAGTTGTCGTGCGAGAGCGTGCTCCCTTAGTGGAAAAAGTTCGAGTACGAAAATAAAGTGAAATGGCCTAAGAAAACTATTGCTTTAAAACCATAGAACGAGCCAAAGAAATCAATTTGGTTTATTAAAGGAGTGACGCACTTGAAGGTGTATATTTGTTGCAGTAAGGGTATTTGGGTAGGGTTTGTTGTTGCTGTTGCGCTGCACAATTAGACAGAAATATTTGGAGATCACTGGGAGGGGCCTTCGTCCTGCAGTGGGCATAAAAATAGGATGGAGATGATGATGATGATGATGATGAGGATGATGGTGATGATTCGCTGCCTGATTCCCATCTAGAACAGTCATCTGTAGCGGTAGTATACAGTTGGCTACATGTGTATACCAACTGATTAGATGTGTGCTGTCCTGTGTTGAGCTACGTTGAGCGATGACGTATAGTTCCCAAGACAAGGAAGTCTGCAGGACACCTCGACAAAAAACCGCTCTCGTGGTAAAAACTGGTTGTGACATGGAATCGGTGACCTCACGCAGGGCTTCATGTTCAGCTTATCGCGAAACTGGATGCGTACTTGCTAAACCTCGCGGCGACCGCTTGCTTCGCCTTTTCTTTTTTTTTTTTGAGATTCTGGTCTGAAATTTCATTATATTTTGTGACTCTGAAAACTTCGATTCTGGAAATGGGACCATGCACTTTGGCGAAGCGCTGCTTTGAATAAATGAAACCGAATCATGTAGCCAATTGCAGATATTGCATAATGATTTTTTTTCAAAATCGTTGTGTTAGTGCAAAATTTACAATTTCTATGAAGTAGCGTAGCTTGAACTTCTCAAAAATTTGGCCAATAATCCCGTCACAGAAGGCAGTAGGTTTGCGCACATGATATAAGCCTAGGAGAGTGTTACCTATTCTCTTTCTGTGCCTGAATGTCAGTTTGTCGCCGGTTTCACTACATATGTTGCCAAGTGCCCTTCGGGATTTGCAGTCGTGACCTTCGAGTAGCGATTGTTATCACAATTAGCACTCCCACAAGCTTACCGCGATAACTCGAACGTCACAGCTGCAAAGCCCGAAGGGCACGTGGAAATATTCGTAAGAGACACAACGTTTAGTAGCCTGCTCCTAGATCTCGGTCATTAAAGCTGGTTGTCCGTGTCCAGTCAAGTGTCCCGATTTTCTACCCACAAGAACATGCGACGAAGAATAGAGAGGTAGCGAGAGGGACGCCCCAGCCAGACTAACCGTTACAACTTCAAAACTGCAGCAGCGGGCGGATTGCTTTTTGTGCCAGTGACGGACGTCGCCACGGTTCCAGAATATTCGTCTCTGAATACTTTCTAGAATGCGGTTGGCCTAACGTGGTCTGAGAACAAATGCGCTGGACGTCACATCGAGGGCAGGAGGACAAAATGCTTGATGATTTCCTGGCATTTAAAAGAGTAGCGCGCGAGTCTATCGGTCATTCCAATACGGAAATGTGCAGCAAAAAGTAAGCTAGAAACAAAACCCATGGGTAGGCTCACGCACTGAACTACTCTGTAAATTCATTTCTAGGATTCTAGGTTCCAAAAACGCGATCTTATTAGGAGTCGCGCTGCACTGGGCAAATCCAGATTAATGTTGACCCCCTGGGGTTCATTAACGTACACCCACTGCGCGGTGCACGGGTGTTTTTGCAATTCGCCGCCATTCAAATGCGGCCGTCGTGACCGGAATCGGATCCCGCGACCTCGTCTTTATAGCAGCGCGGCACTTTAGCTGCTAAGCCACCACTGCGGCTTGAACTATTTTCGGGACGTATTTCGGGACGTAATTAACGTATTTCATTAAGGCGAGAGCCTTAAGTGCCTTATGCGTAAAAAAAGTCGTTGTCCGGCGTTATTTATGTATGCGTTCAAAGTTGACCATAAAATCTTGTCTGTCGTTGATCCTGCACTTCCAAAGCGAAAATAATGCCCTCTATTTATGAGATATTGCCAAGATTTATTTCTGAGGAACCTGTATGGGTTTCATTTGCAGCTTCGTGCTGCACTCGGTTGTATGGCAATTTTTCCTTTCATGACACTTCCCCCACCTTGCGGGATGCCGCAGAACTTATTTGCAATATTCAGTGACCTTGTGATTAGAGTTGTCGATTAATTCGCCCTCGCGCTACGATGCGCTATAGCCGCCGGGTTATAGCGCAGATGGTAGAGTGACCACTCCGGAAAGCCGTTGGTCCCGGGTTTGAATTCCCGAACAGGACGAATTTTTCTTCAACTGCGAAGCTTGCTTTCTGAGAAATCCGTATGGGTTTCTTTTGTAGCTTCGTGCTACACTCGGGTGGGTGACAATTTTCCCTTTCAAGACAAGGCTTAGTCGCGCAGACATTTTACTAACTGGTCTTGTTGCGTTTCCTTTCTTTTGGCATCCATTGTGTTGGTTTCCCAGCCTACTGGCTATCAGCTGTAAATGTTACGTAAACTTCCCGACCTTAATTCTTCCCTGTTATAGGATGGTGGGCTCGCCGTTATACCGTAACACACAATAAGTCTGAAAGGCGGGCTAGTTGGTTTGACTTCATTGTGAAAATGACTGCGCACACTAAACGACGATAACAAGAAAATGACACAAAGACCAGCGCATATACGCAAACACACACTGCTCTCCTGCAGAGTTCAAGCCAAGCATATGGCTTTCCTTTCCACTTGTCATTGAGCGATACTTTGTATAGTAAGCGATTCCCGGAAACTGCCTGTGACCTTAACTGTCGGTATAGAATGAACAGCATCATTACTTTGTAGCAGCTGTGCGGCCTTTCCTCACACGCTTCGCTATTAGAATAGGTCTTTTTCTGATTTGAAGTTCTTTTACTCCACATGGCAGGCAAAATGCACTCAGTAGGTGAGCGACAAACAGTTTTTCTGCGTCGAATGAAAACAATCCACGATAAGCCTCAGTATGCCCGTAATTCCTAACTTTCTGTTACTGTTGCTAAACATAGTTACCGTTGTAGTGTTCTTCGACTTGCCTACACTAACAATTTACAATACGCTGATCATCGACGATGAGTACGATTACGTCATCGGTAAGTATCATGCGAGTTTACCATATTCTTCTCCACACATGTACGAGAAGGTACGGACGTAGAAACTTATTTTCTCTAAAGCGAGGAAGTGCGGCAAGCTTTCCTGCATGTTCACCTTCTAGCATGTCATTAACAGAGAGTAGAGGTGGTATTTGATTTATGTGGGAAAAATAGCTGTACGACTATCTCACGTGGCAGTAACCAGTGACGAGTAGAGCGCAAAAAAAAAAAGAAAAAAATGGCACATGATATATCTTTTTCAATGTTTGCAAAAAAATTGCGCAGAAACTTCGAGGTAATAATCAAAGTCATCAGCAGCCAATACAGCGCTGATATATAGTTCCATGACAACCAATTAGGATGCAACCGAAGAGGACCATTAACTGATACTGAAGAAAGGTGTCCAAGTTTCAACCTGTTTTTTTTCCCATTCCATTTACCTCGACGTTACAAAGGTTGAGACTGCTGTAGCGCGAGTAGCAACAACAGACGCAGTAGGTGCAAGCAATGGAATGGTTTATTGAAGATAGCGTGGCTGCTTTTATTCTGTACGAATCAGTAGGTGCATGCGCACTTCGTGATGCGATAGGCGGGCTTGCAATGACGCGATACGGCACTTCCTCCCCCTTAGAAGCCTAGCCTGTCGGGTGGTCTCCTTGTGCGCGTAGAACGCCTAGGAAGTCCTAAGCCCGCCGGTACACTTGAGGTTGCTTCACTGGAAGCCTGGGATGTACCAAATGATCCGTCTGACGATGGTTCAACGTCTTCCACTGCAGAGCGTTGATTACTCTCTGTGACTTGGTTGTCTCCAGGTCGAGTTGCATAGAATTCTTGCTTTACTTCATCCGCTGCGAGTCGTGACCGCACTTGGTCTACGTGACGGCGCTGCACCCCTCCTGTGGTGTCCACCGTGACCATACGCCTACCTCTTGTTGACGTCAGCGTGCCGGGTAACCATCTCTGGCAAGCCTGATTGTACTGCCGCGACCAAACAGGCGCTCCCGGTGAAACGACTTGTGGCAACGGTGCCGGGGGTCTGCTCACCGTGGGATCCCGTGCCACCTCTTCCTCTGGAAAATGTGCACTTAGGCGGGTCCTGGGTTGAAAACCCAGCAACATCTCCGCGGGCGACTTGCCATCTCGAGTCGGTGTTGCCCTGTAGCGTAGCAAGAACTTGGAAATACGACTGAGCAGGCTTCCATCCTTATTTTTCTTGATGCCTTCCTTAATGGTGCGCACTGCACGCTCCGCCAATTCGTGTGACTGCGGATAGTATGGAGCGAAGGTAACGTGACACACATGGTTATCTTTGAAAAATCTTTCAGTCACTGAACTGCTAAATTGTGGCCCATTGTCGGAAACGACTGCAGACCGAAACGCGCGAAGATCCCTCGCAGTACTTCGACTGTAGTTTCTGCACTTGCTGTTTTAAGAGGTACTGCCTCTATCCATTTCGTTTCCGCATCTACCACCACCAATATCATGTGACCTTCTACTGGCTCTGCATAATAGATATGCAGGCGAGACCAACGTTTGTTGGTTTTCGGCCAGCTTGAAGGGACCTGTACCGCTGGCATGGGCCAACATTGCACGCATTGCTGGCAGCTTTGTACCAGCTTCTCTATGTCGTGGTCCAATCCGGGGTACCAAAACTGTAGCAAAACATCGTACGGGCCAGGCGCTTCATTGCAGTCATGCCTGGGTGGGTGTCGTGAAGTTCTTTCAGAATAAGTGCCCGCACGGTCTCGGGCAAAAATACGCGATGACCCCAGTATATTAGTCCTTTACTCACAGTGAGTTCGTTTCTGCGGGTGAAGTACGGCTGAAGGCACTGTTGCTCCGGCCCCAGCTGGTTTGGCCAACCACAAAGGATCCACGTCTTCACCTGTCGAGGAGCATGTCCTCGCTCGTGCTGTCTGCCAACTGCTCTGCGCTAAGAGAAAAATCTGTCAAAGCTAGCGCACGTAGCACATATTCGGCGGGATCATCTTCACCAGGGTGCCCTTGCTCCGGCAGTGGCAAACGGCTCAAAGCATCGGCATTCGCGTGTAATGGTCCTTTCCGGAATTATAGGTCACACTCATACGCTGATAAAAGGAGCGCCCAACGCTGTATCCTGGCCGCCGCCATTTGCGGAATTGGTTTCTCGGGATGGAACAGCCCTGTCAACGACTTGTGATCCGTTATCAGACAAAATTTATTCCCGAAAAGATAGTCTCTGAACCTTGTCACACCGAAAACTAGGGCGAGCGCTTCCTTTTCCAGTTGCGAATAATTTCGCTCCGCCGGCGTCAAGGTTCTAAAGCGAAAAGCTATCGGATAGTCTTCGCCGTTGATGCGGTGGGACAGCACTGCGCCCAAGCCAACCGATGAGGCATTCCAGTCGAAGGGGTTCTCGTGGGTCCTAGTGGACCAGAAATTTAGCCTTGCCTAAGGCACTTTGCTTCTCTAAATTCTCTGTCCTGGGACGGCCCCCATTGCCTCAACACCCCCATTGCCAGTAAGCGATATAACGGAGCCAGCGTCGTTGACAAGTTGGACAAGAATTTAGCATAATAAGTAACCAAGCCCAAGGACGACTTCAACTTGCTTACCGATGTTGGCTTCGGCGCGGCCAGTAGCGCCTCGAGGTTTTCTTGCAGAGGATGAAGACCTTTGGCATCGATGCGGTGCCCCAGAAACGACACTTGTGCTTCCCTAAACCGGCACTTGGCTTTGTTCAACTTTAAGTTGTGTTCACGAACCCACTGAAACACCTGCCGCAGTACCGATGTGTCGTTTTCCTTGTCAACCACAATGATGTCGTCGAGGTACACTTGAACATTCGGCAAACCTTGCAAAATCGATTCCAAGCATCGATGGAACAAGGCGGGTGCCGAAACAATTCCAAATGCTAGGCGACTGTAGCAGTAAAGCCCCGGTGTGTGTTGAGTACCGCCGTATTGCTAGCTTCGTCGTCCAGCGGCAGCTGATTGTACGCGTTGCGTAGGTCCAGAGTGCTGAAGACTTCGCCTCCCGAAAGCGCCGCAAATATGTCTTCAACTTTGGGAAGGGGTTACTGTTCCAACTGAGACGCCGGGTTGACCGTTAACTTGAAGTCGCCACACAATCGTATATCGCCGTTCTTTTTTTGCTACCGGAACCACCAGTGTTGCCCAATCTGAAATGCTTATCGGCGAAAGCACTCCGTCTTGCACAAGACGGTCGATCTCAGCCGAAACTTTGGAGCGCATGGCATAAGGCACTGTACGTGCCTTACAGAAACGAGGGCGGGCTCCTTCTTTGAGGTGTAATTGCACACGGGGGCCCTTGCAACAGCCAAGCTTGTTCTCAAAAAGATCCGAAAATTCATCGAGAAGAGGCGTCATCTTGCTACCCCGAAGAACATTTACACTTGAGGTGGTTCTAGTGTCCCAGAAGGGCACACCCGCCTTACGGAAGGCCTCTATCGTGTTCCGGCCGCACAGCAGTGGTCCGTTACATGCCACCACGATTAGCGTGCTGATCACAACAGTCGATCCAGACTGAACCCTCATAATTATCTCGCCGACAACTGGCAATGGCCCGAGCATGTTAAGCGGAGCGACGTTTTTTCCAGTGCTGGCCACCATTTGCGATGTTTATTAAATATGTTCTTCGGTATGAGTGTCTAGAATCATTCGCAATTTCCGGCCCTGCCATGTTAACTCTTCCTCGAGAGGCTTCAACGTAGCTCTGGCGGCGGAGCTGTGAGCGACAAGAGCAAGCAACATTTCTTCTTCCGTCTCACCTTCCATTTCCTCGACGGCAAAGGCACCACGTTTTTGAGGGCGGCCACTGCTGCAAACCTTCGCCAGATGACCTTTCCTGCCGCAATGGTGGTACTTGGTGTTTCGATGACGGCACATGGGTGTTGCGTGGGGGCCGCCGCAACGCTCACATGAATGGTTGTTCTTTGCAGTGTTCCACTTCGTCCAGGGTCGTCGTCCACGCTGCGACTGTACAACATTGATGCTGGTTCCCGTAGTCACTGGGTATGCTTTTCGCATCTCACGAACGTCCCCTAGCGCCTTCTCTGAAGCTATGGCGAATTCTTCTGCTTCCTCAAAAGTTAGCTTCTTCCGCGTTAATAGGCAGCGTCGTGCGTCGTCGTCCCTGATTCCGCATACTATGCGGTCTCGCAGCAAACGGTGCAGCGAGTTGCCGAAGTTGCAACTTTCCGCCAGTCTCCGAAGCTCGGCAATGTATTCCCGAACGCTCTCTCCGTCCCTTTGTTTGCGCATGAAGAACGAGAAACTCGCCGCTATTTCATTAACTTGAGGATTGTAGCGTTCCTCTAGGTGTTCAACGACTTCATCGTAAGTCTGGCTGTTAACCGACACGGTTGGCAGGCGTCCTTTCAACATGCGCACGACATTATCGCTCAAAGAAGACACCAGCAGAGCTCGGCGTTTGGCCATGTCGGTAATTCCATTGCCCTCAAAATTGGCGTTTACGGCTCAAATTTTACGCACTACAGACGTTACCTATGCGGTACCTCGGTAGTAAAGACACATTCTTTAAACGGACATGCTGTGAATAAAAAGAAACATGGTTATTCTCAAATATTATCGCAGATAGCTAATGTCTGTGCGGCTTAGTATCAGTCTCAGCCTTCGAGAATGCACAGAGTAGCCCAAACGTATTTAATAACCTCACCGTTGCTTTTTACCGTTTTATCCACAAGACCTAGCTCCTAACGGTCTTAAATACTTGCATATGGATACGAAGAAGATTCTCAGTTGGCAACGATGCCACAAAATTCAATCTTTCGTCCCTTGGCATAGCAAAAAGAGATTTTCAGGGCACAATACTGCGATGAACAATGTGATCCGGTATTTTTTTTTCGTCCTTTTAACCTGCTTGCAGAAACCTGCCTCAGTTATTCGCCCTAGCACCTAAAATGAACAGGGTTTGTATAAAGTATGGCTTCCTATTGCTCGGTGGTATACCTTGCTCATTCCCACACGCCAAGACTGCCGCTGGTCCCGCTGATAACGAAGGCGGAGCGCCGATCGGTCCACGGACCAAGCACGAAAAGGAATCGCACCACGGAATGGAATCTTTACATTATCCCGGGTCACATACACTGGAATTACTTGCAGCTGAGCTTGTGTGCCGGAGCTGGGGGCAGAGGCTTTCTTGGTTGTTTATGTGTGTTAGTTCATGCATGCATGTGAGTATGTTTTTTGCTATCGTAATTTAAGCTTTTGCCAAGGTTACGCTGTATGTAGCAGGTTTTTCAAGGCAGAAGGGAGCTCAATGTTACATAAGAAATTTTAGTACCAGAAAAAAAGTGCCAGTGAGTCCACGGGAGTAAACTAACAAAGAAGAGCTAAATATCTTTTAGAACACGTGCCCTTGCTTTTAAGGGCCTTGACTGTCTTTATTTTGTATCCAGTCCTTACAAATAACAAATACGAAGAAAACAAGTAACAGTGCTTCACAAGGGGACGTGACTGAGGCAGGCGAAACGCTGCGTCTGTCTCAGTCACGTCCCCTTGTTCAACGCGGTTACTCGTTTTCTTCAAACCTTGTGCGTGAGCTAGTTAAGATGGATGACCGACACGACCAGTCATTCATTCAAGTATCCCTGTCGAAACATTGGATTGTAATACCACAATTATTCATTTCAAGCCTCCATTTTTCTTTGAATCTCTCCTGTTTCGGACGATGTCAGGGAGTGGCACATGGCGTGTTGCTGCACTGCGGTCAATGCTCCGTTAAGTGCAGGTTAGGCCGATCAAGTGCAGTCAGTACAACAATGCTGTAATTTACATATCGAGTGAGGAGAGAGCATGGAGTGAGCAGTGTACAAGGCGCATATGAAAAGTATCCGGCTTTCGCTTTTTTTACGGAAAACTACGGGGCGCAGGTTAGGCCCAATACGTGTCGTGGAAGGAATGTCCGCGGAGTGCTTGACCTGAGCAGGTGGCTTGACTTTCACTTGCGACTGCTGTTGCGCAGGAGCGTCTCGGTGTGATACCAAGTGCACAAAAATGACGGAGCAACTTCAGCAAGGACACTGTATGAAGTGCTTCGCGAAGCTTGATGATAACCAATGACAAGCAATTCGGAAGATGCGAACAGCATTTGGAGCTGACGCTATGGCTATGAAGCAGATAACAATGTGGTGTAATCACTTCGAGGAAAGCCAGACATATATGTGCCGAGTGGGCCATGCTTTCCGCGCCTTCAAGAAGTTTCTTTTTTTTTTGTGAAATGCAAATTTAGCAAAATAAATTGGTTGGTTCCTTATGAGCGAAATTGAATCAGCTAGCTAGTAACGACATAGACGCTAAGAATCCCATTTTAAATATGGTCTGGGTACGCAATGATTTAACAAAGGTACCATGCTCACGCTCCTGCTCAAATGCCTCATGTGATTCAGTGTTTCTTTATCACAGCACAGTATTTCTTTGCTTCTTCAAGCTCCTTGCTCTCCGGGCATGGTCCTATAATACTTTTGGCTCTTCCTGGCAATTGACAGGCACTCGAAAGGAACGCGCTTTCAAACCCGAGATGATGTCAAGGCAACGTGATGGCTATCCTAACAGCAGTTCCCGAAGGAGGGTCCCAGGACTGTTTGCAGATGTCGAAGAACAGAGAAGGTCTTGGCGTGTTAAAGCAGAAGGAAAACGCTGAAGAAGATTAAGACAAGGAAAACTCTAGGCAACGCTTCGTTTATCCAGGAATATGGTTGGATAATTTTCAGACAGACCTGACATACAGAGCGCTAGTTGTGTCTGTGGTCTGGTGCGCTCGTCTGATTTTCACTAAATACTGTGAGAAACGCTTGAAATAATGCCATTCGCACCATTTGCGGTAAGTGTGAACATAGACAGCAGGGGCACGAAAACTATGATAATACACGGTGACACCCGCAGTGAGCTATGCAGGTCTCTAGCGTTCGATCTCTTCGCACTGCGTATAATTCACGGCCAGCTACTGTCCAAGCCCACTGATTCTTAACGTATTTCGTCGAATGATGCGTTGCGCGTTAATTGCAGTAACACGATAATTAAGAGCAGCGTTATTTGACTGTATGACACCCGCTCAGCTTGTGTGCTGATACAGGTTGCTATGAAGGCACACTTAAGTGGCAAAAGTTAAGCTGAGACTGATAATGCCGCCTATGGTTCTACATAGCGTTATTTTAAGAATACTTACTTGTCATAAAATTTTGTGGATGACCGTCGGCCGGATCCACAAAGCAGTTCGCATGCTACAGTAGTTCAAAACAAAAGGCGCTGGTGAATAGCGGTAATGGACACGTTACTAGTGAATGCTACTGGTTCATCACTAAGACTAAGTTTTCGGCGATGGGCCCTTGCATCTCGGAGCACCGCCTATATTATTATTCTTCAAGCGTGCCCTTCAACCACAGAGTTTCCTCCATAACTTCCTACAGAAAAGGAACTATGGCGCAAGTGTCTGGGGGAGGCGCAAGTATGGCAGTTAAGCCCGCATGGTGTACATGTAACCTAACTAAACACACACAACAGTGCGCTATCCCCTGAATCCTTATTCGGAGTCACACAGCATCTTGTCTCGACTGTTTTAAACATCCTGTCATCGTCGCTGTTTCGCCATGTCCAACGTAAAACAACTAGCCTAGCTCAGTACCCTCATAGTGCGGTTGTGGTGGTGGTGAGAACTTTATTGCACAAAGGGGAGTTGCAGAAACGCAGCTCCTTGGGCCCCGCACGGCCTCACTGCACTCAAACGTTCATGTCCCGGAGGCTCAAGACGCTGGCAGCCCGGCCTGTGGCGATGGCTTGCTTGGCCGGGTCCTCGGAGCGCAGTAGGGTCTCCCAAGCCTCCCAAGTAGTAAGGTGCTCCAGGCCCCGAGGGATGGATCCGCAGGGCAGAGGAAAAGGATGTGATCGAGAGTGGCTTTGGGGTGGTGGCAGAGGGTACTGGATGGGTCGGTGTGGACGTGGTGATAGCTCGAGCGTATATAAGGGGAGGGTAAGGTGCGTGTTTGGAGTCGCCTCAAAGTGTCTGGTGATAATTGTCGAGGGAGGGATGGAATGGGGGGTAGAGCCGACGCTTTGCAGGCCTGCGTAAGTTCATTGAATGAATCCATGCGCTCCCGTGAGAACCCTGGATCGAAGGCCGCCGGTTGCCGGTGGAGAGAAGCTTGGGCTAAAGCGTTGGCAGCCTCGTTTCCAGGATTCCCAGAGTGGGCAGGCACCCGTATAAGCTCCATGTGGCGGGGCGGGTATGCAGCGAGGGAGATCAGTATGCGAAATGCAGGGACGTGAGCTCTCCCGCGAGCAAAATTTAGTATCGCAGTTTTAGAGTCCGATAATATATACCGGCTCACCAGAGCAGGATTGGCCACCCTGGTGCAGTACTTGGCCACAACCTCCTATATGAATACAACAATCAAACCCCGGCCCTCAGTGCCCAGCAGCCGCAAAGCAACTGACCACGGCGGCGGTCAGATCTGTGACGCAGCAGAGGGTGCTAAGAATACCTGGCTCCGGACAGGCCGCCATTGGAATCTGAACTTGGCAACGTTTAACGTTAGAACGTTATCTAGTGAGGCGAGTCTAGCAGTGTTATTGGAGGAATTAGAGGGTAGTAAATGGGATATAATATGGCTCAGTGACTTTAGGAGGACAAAATAAGCATATACAGTGCTACAAAGCGGGCACGTACTGTGCTACCGGGGCTTAGCGGAGAGACGAGAACTAGGAGTCGGATTCCTGATTAATAAGGAAATAGCTGGTAACATACAGGAATTCTATAGCATTAACGAGAGGGTGGCAGGTCTTGTTGTGAAACTTAATAAGAGGTACAAATTGAAAATAGTACAAGTCTATGCCCCTACATGCAGTCATGATGACCAGGTAGTCGAAAGCTTTTATGAAGACGTGGAATCGGCGATGGGTAAAGTCAAAACAAAATGCACTATACTGATGGGCGACTTCAATGCCAGGGTAGGCAAGAAGCAGGCTGGAGACAAGTCAGTGGGGGAATATGGCATAGGCTCTAAGAATTGCAGAGGAGAGGTTTTAGTAGAGTTTGCAGAACAGAATATTTTGCGGATAATGAATACGTTTTTCCGCAAGCGGGTTAGCCGAAAGTGGACGTGGAGGAGCCCGAATGGTGAGACTAGAAATGAAATCGACTTCATACTCTGCGCGAACCCTAGCATCATACAATATGTAGAGGTGCTCGGCAAGGTGCGCTGCAGTGACCATAGGATGGTGAGAACTCGAATTAGCCTTGACTTGAGGAGGGAACGGAAGAAACTGGTACATAAGAAGCCAATCAATGAGTTAGCGGTAAGAGGGAACATAGAGGAATTCCGGATCAAGCTACAGAACAGGTATTCGGCTTTAACCCAGGAAGAGGACCATAGTGTTGAAGCAATGAACGACAATCTTATGGGCATCATTAAGGAGTGCGCAATAGAAGTCGGTGGTAACGCCGTTAAACAGGAAACCAGTAAGCTATCGCAGGAGACGAAAGATCTGATCAAGAAACGCCAATGTATGAAAGCCTCTAACCCTAAAGCTAGAATAGAACTGGCAGAACTTTCTAAGTTAATCAACAAGCGTAAGACAGCGGAAATAAGGAACTATAATATGGATAGAATTGAACAGGCTCTCAGGAACGGAGGAAGCCTAAAAGCAGGGAAGAAGAAACTAGGAATAGGCAAGAATCAGATGTGTGCGTTAAGAGACAAAGCCGGCAAAATCGTTACTAATATGGATGAGATAGTTGAAGTGGCTGAAGGGTTTTATAAAGATATATACAGTACCAGTGACACCCACGACGGTAAGGTGAGAGAGAATAGTCTATATGAACTTGAAATCCCACAAATAACGCCGGAAGAGGTAAAGAACGCCTTGGGAGCTATGCAAAGGGGGAAGGCAGCTGGGGAGGATCAGGTAACAGCAGATTTGTTGAAGGATGGTGGGAACACTGTCCTAGAAAGATTGGCCACCCTATATACACAATGCCTCATGACCTCGAACGTACCGGAATCTTGGAAGAACGCTAACATAATCCTAATCCATAAGAAAGGGGACGCCAAGGACTTGAAAAATTATAGACCGATCAGCTTACTGTCCATTGCCTACAAAGTATTTACTAAGGTAATCGCAAATAGAATCAGGAATACCTTAGACTTCTGTCAACTAAAGGACCAGGCAGGATTCCGTAAAGGCTACTCAACAATAGACCATATTCACACTATCAATCAGGTGATAGAGAAATGTGCGGAATATAACCAACCCTTATATATAGCCTTCATTGATTACGAAAAAGCATTTGATTCAGTCGAAACCTCAGCAGTCATGAAGGCACTACGGAATCAGGGTGTAGATGAGCCATATGTAAAGTTACTGGAAGATATCTATAGCGGTTCCACAGCCACCGTAATCCTCCACAAAAAAAGCAACAAAATCCAAATAAGGAAAGGCGTCAGACAGCGAGATATGATCTCTCCAATGCTATTCACAGCATGTTTACAGGAGGTATTCAGAGACCTGGAGTGGGAAGCATTGGGGATAAAAGTTGATGGAGAATACCTTAGCAACTTGCGATTCGCTGATGATATTGCCTAGCTTAGTAACTCAGGAGACCACTTGCAATGCATGCTCACTGACCTGGAGAGGCAAAGCAGAAGGGTGGGTCTGAAAATTAATCTACAGAAAACTAAAGTAATGTTTAACAGTCTCGGAAGAGAACAGCAGTTTACGATAGGTAGCGAGGCACTGGAAGTGGTAAGGGAATACGTCTACTTAGGGCAGGTAGTGACCACGGATCCGCATCATGAGACTGAAATAACCAGAAGAATAAGAATGCGCTGGGGTGCGTTTGGCAGGCATTCTCAAATCATGAATAGCAGGTTGCCACTATACCTCAAGAGGAAAGTGTATAACAGCTGTGGCTTACCAGTACTCACCTACGGGGCAGAAACCTGGAGGCTTACGAAAAGGGTTCTGCTCAAATTGAGGACGACGCAACGAGCTATGGAAAGAAGAATGATAGGTGTAACGTTAAGGGATAAGAAAAGAGCAGATTGGTTGAGGGAACAAACGCGGGTAAATGACATCTTAGTTGAAATCAAGAAAGAGAAATGGGCATGGGCCGGACATGTAATGACGAGGGAAGATAACCGATGGTCATTAAGGGTTACGGACTGGATTCCAAGGGAAGGGAAGCGTAGTAGGGGGCGGCAGAAAGTTAGGTGGGCGGATGACATTAAGACGTTTGCAGGGACAACATGGCCACAATTAGTACATGACCGGGGTAGTTGGAGAAGTATGGGAGAGGCCTTTTCCCTGCAGTGGGCGTAACTATGATGATGATGATGATGATTATGATGATGATGAATATATACCGGGCCTCCGCGCGCGTAATAGCTAGGCGAATGGTGGCCTCTTCAGCCTCCTCAGAAGTGGCAGTTGAGGGTATGTGAAGGGTGGTAAGCGGTTGTAGAGAGGGGTTCGTGATGGCAACAACCGCATCCTCACCTGTGCATGCGGCATCCACCCACATAGCGTCCGGTTCCGTGTCATGGTGTTTGTGGAGCGCCCGTGCGCGAGCTCTGCGGCGGGGTTCGTGGTAGGTGGGGTGCATGTTTTTAGGGAGAGGTTTAATAAGAAGTTCGCGGTGAATGTGGTGGGGTACCTGGAGCTGTGTGGGATCCGTGGCTGGGTTCCTGATACCGAGGGTGTGTAGGATGTGCCTGTCAGTGGTGGTTCTCGCGAGACGTATGTATTGTGTCTGTCGGTGGGCCTGAATAAGCTCACCTATCGTTTTATGAGGCCTAGCTGGAGGCATATTTCGGTGGAGGTATTTAGGGGTAGGTGTAGTGCTGTCTTAAATGCTGAAGAAATAAAACGAAGGACACCGACCAACAGAAGTGCTAAAAGATGAATGAATCTAAAAGACGTTTCGGCTTCGCTACGGAAGCCTCGTTCACAATGGGATGACGGAAGGTTTATGGAAGCTTATGTATGCTACAGAACGTGACATAAGCAGCACGTGTATGACGGGGGGAGGGTTCCCTCATTTCGATTGAGCGTGTGACGTGTTTTTTGTATCTCCAGTGATTCCAGATACAGCCGCGATTTTAGGTTTCTTTCGTGGCCGATAATTCTCGAGCGATCCCAGTCGATCTTGTGGCCCGTTGTATCCGTGTGCTCGGCAAGGGCATTCGACACTACGCTTCTTTTCGACATCATGCTGATGCTGCCTCAGTCTCTGTTTGAAGTTTCCCGACTC
This sequence comes from Dermacentor variabilis, assembly GCF_050947875.1. NCBI lineage: Eukaryota > Metazoa > Arthropoda > Arachnida > Ixodida > Ixodidae > Dermacentor > Dermacentor variabilis. The sequence continues at coordinate 10,918,964 of NC_134572.1, read as the reverse complement.
ACCAATGTATGCGTAGTCGCAATCTGCGCAGGGTATCTTATAGACCACGCCGGGAAACGATTTTCTCGGAAGCCTGTCCTTGCCGCCGACGAGCGCTTGCCTCAGCTTACACACGGGCACGTGCGCCACCTCAACGTCATAACTGCGTAGAACGCGAGGCAAGGTTTCGCTTATCCCTGGAACGTAAGGTATGGCAGCACGCTTTCTTGGTCGGGGATTGGCCGGACGAGCTGGATCGGACAGACGGCGTTCCACAGCACACAAGAAGGATGTGGGATAGCCGCTTGCCGAGAGATCACCTCGCACGTGGTCCAAGTCAGTGGAACGACTTTGTGCTGTGGTGCAAATGCAGTTCATACGGTTGAGCAGTGAGGCAGCAACCGACCTTTTGTGAGCGTCTGGATGAACGGATTTTGTTTGTTTGGAAGTTTGTTTCCCCTCTTTCCGCTGAGGAACGAAAAGCTGTCAAGCGACTTCAGGCGAACATTGCAATCGTGATCCTTCCCGCCGACAAGGGGAATGCAACAGTGCTAATTGACGCGGCTGTCTACAAAAACAAGATGTTGGCTCTGCTTAATGACCAGTACACTTACGTCCGGCTCACTCGGGACCCGACCTTGAAGGTTCAGAGGGACTTCCAGACTCTCCTGGCTGACGTGTTCCGCTTCGTAGCTCCCGAGCACAACTCTTTGTATTTCAAGCTTCTCTGTCATAACGGTGCTGCACCTGCACTTCATGGTCTGCCAAAGGTTAATAAGCCTAACGTCCCCCTACGTCCAATCGTCGACTACACTCGCTCCCCGCTCTACAAATTGTCCGCATACCTGCACCAGCTTCTGGCTCCACTCATCGGGAAGAGCTCCACGCACGTGAGCAACTCCTGTGACTTTATTGAAAAAGTTCGTGACGTGTCTCTAGACGACGACGAGGTGATGGTTTCGTTCGACCTGGTGTCGCTGTTTACCTCAATTCCGACCGACTTGGCTGTGGAAGCATGCACTTCTGCTCTGGAATCTGACAGGACCTTGCCAGACAGGTCGTCCATTGACGTTCCCGACCTCAAGAGGCTACTCTGTTTTTGCCTTGGAAACACGTACTTCTGTTTCGACAAGGTCTTCTACAGGCAAGTCCACGGTACGGCAATGGGTGCATCCGTCTCTGTTACTGCTGCCAATCTTACGATGGAATGTTTGGAAAGGCGTGCTCTCGCGTCCTTCAGGCCTAGGCCAAAAGTTTTTCTGCGCTATGTTGACGACTGTTTCTGTCTGATCCGGCGCAGCGCTTTGGATTCGTTCACTGCGCACTTAAACAGTCAAGAAAAGGCCATCCAATTCACAGTTGAGACAGAGGTCGACAGCAGACTACCTTATTTAGATGTACTTGTCACCAGACGCGATGGACGGCTCTCGTTCAGCGTATACCGTAAGGACACACACACTGGCCGCTACCTGAACTTTCAATCCGTTCATCCAGACGCCCACAAAAGGTCGGTTGCTGCCTCGCTGCTCAACCGTACGAACCGCATTTGCACCACAGCACAAAGTCGTTCCACTGACTTGGACCACGTGCGAGGTGATCTCTCGGCAAGCGGCTATCCTACATCCTTTTTGTGTGCTGTGGAACGCAGTCTGTCCAATCCAGCTCGTCCGGCCAATCCCCGACCAAGAAAGCGTGCTGCCATACCTCACGTTCCAGGGATAAGCGAAACCTTGTCTCGCGTTCTACGCAGTTATTACGTTGAGGTGGCGCACGTGCCCGTGTGTAAGCTGAGGCAAGCGCTCGTCGGCGGCAAGGACAGGCTTCCGAGAGAATCGTTTCCCGGCGTGGTCTATAAGATACCCTGCGCAGATTGCGACTACGCATACATTGGTGAGTCGGGAAACTTCAAACAGAGACTGAGGCAGCATCAGAATGATGTCGAAAAGAAGCGTAGTGTCGAATGCCCTTGCCGAGCACACGGATACAACGGGCCACAAGATCGACTGGGATCGCTCGAGAATTATCGGCCACGAAAGAAACCTAAAATCGTGGCTGTATCTGGAATCACTGGAGATACAAAAAACACGTCACACGCTCAATCGAAATGAGGGAACCCTCCCCCCGTCATACACGCGCTGCTTACGTCACGTTCTGTAGCATACATAAGCTTCCATGAACCTTCCGTCATCCCATTGTGAACAAGGCTTCCGTAGCGAAGCCGAAACGTCTTTTAGATTCATTCGTTTTTTAGCACTTCTGTTGGTCGGTGTCCTTCGTTTTATTTCTTCAATGCTTCATCCCGACCAGACGGGCTTCCGTCGAACCCTTGATTTCATTGTCTTAAATGCTGTTCGGATCATGGCATCCAGGGTGGAGATTTCTCTGCCCTGGAGTGCGGTGCTCGTACTGGCCTAAACTTCGACCTTGCGGCGTCAAACCGCTTTGTAAAATTGTAAATCAATAATTTTCAGTAATGAATTGCGTTATAAGTGCAACAACTTGCATTGAAAAAGCACGTGCGCAGAAACTCCTTGCCTTGTTGCGTTTGAAAAATTACGATTGCTTGAAAATTTAAAGAAGTAAAGCGCGTATTGAGTAACACTACAACCACAACTGATGGTCCACAAGCACGAATGGTACACACATCCAAGCGATCTCAAGGCTTCCCTCCTACCGCTGCTGTCCCGTGTGCACAGTGGGCGCCGGCTCGGCGGGCTGCGTGCTCGCCAACCGGCTCACGGCGGACGGCTCGGCGCGCGTTCTCCTGCTCGAGGCCGGCGGTCTCGAGGACGAGGCTGCCCAGGTGCCCTTCTTCTCGCCCCTGCTGCAGCGCACCGTCGCCGACTGGGACTACGCGAGCGAGCCACAGAGCGACGCCAGTTATGGCTACGACGACAACGTGAGTCGGTGCGGTTCACGCTGGCACAAGTGCTCTCGGGTCCCCATACTGACTCATCGCAGCGGTAGGGCCAATGAAGAGCTGAAAAACTTTTTCTTATGTAATTTACTCGCATCGATTCCCGAACATGACGTCGCTATCGAGACATATCAGTGCCGGTGCAATCTGCTGGCTAACATCTGCTGGAGGCTTGTAGGATCAAGAAACATTTTGAGCGCCCTGGTTTGCCTGAACATGTGCATTAGCGAGGATGTTGCGTGGCACGACCACGGTAGTTCTACTGTACTCTTACCAAATCCAAGTTCTCCAAGCTGCGTTGCCTGTTACAGCTTGCTTCGTCAATTATGTAACTGGTTGCATGTAACATCGTAACCATGGTTACATGGCAACTGGTTACGACAAGCAATTAAATTACACTTAGCGTTTTGGAATAAAGATGCAATCAAATATGTACAAAACAACCGGAAAATACAAAGTAGTTATACTGCGTTCCATACATAGCAGTCAGCGCTGTAAAGGCTAGAGAGACTTCTTGCAGTGGGGGGGGGGGGGGGGGGGGCTTCATTCGCACTTGGATCTAGTTAATTGGATGTTTTTTTTACAGCAATTGTGCGCAACTGCTTTTTATATAGGCTCAGTATTGAATGAAACAGGTTTAATCCTTAGAAACAAACACACTGTGATATACGGCTGCTAATGCGTTCTTTGAGATCATATTCATTTTTGTTGTTCTTTTCGTGTTTTTTTTATTTGAAACCCGTCGCGAGGAGCCTAACGTGCATGCTCGCGCGAGCGAACGCTGTTGGCGCGCAGCGATGAATGGACTGATCGCGCGGAGTGATAACTCTTCTTGACCGAACTTCTTGTGCTATAACTTCCACAAGGTTGACCGCTATGTATGGAACGGAGTATAATTACACGTAATTCGTTACGTATACAAGTCTGAATTCAGTGCCTGTTACATTATTGTGCTAAACCAAATGCCTTTGGCCCGAACACGGCAATCTTATGCAAGAACGCTGATCTAAGGAGCTTTCTGTACGTTTCACAGGGCTTCAATACGTCACAATTATTCTAAGCTCATGCATGCGTCCTGGCCTATGTGTTGTAGGGCACGTTAAACAAACTCAATCGCTCACTCTCTCAATCGGCGAACCCACTCAATATCTAAATAAATGGACTAACTTTACTATTTTATTATAACTTTTAATGCCTTAGCACTCTTACGGTACTTCACGCACTTTCCAGGAGCTTTCTATATGTGTGTGTTTCCATCTATATATGTTTGTATCAAACAGTTTTCCCGTCTACCTGGGTTACTGGGTAGCCAATGGTGGAATGAGGGTAGGGCATCGGGCTGCTTCGCTGAGGTAACAGGGTTCGAAATCAACCATAGGACCAACTTGGGTTGCTGAGTATGTGGCAATGTGTTCATACATGCTGCTTTTCAATGAATATTTTTCACTCCAACATGGGTCACTTAAAACGCGGGACTGGGTAGGAGCCACTGCTCTAAGAAAGACGCCGGCGTGGAGCCCTGGGTATGTTCCACTCGATCTGTGCTGGTCTTCAACGAACCTATTTGATGCCGACTTGGATTACTGGGTGTGTGCCGCTTTTGAATGAACGTCTTTGACGCTAGGTTGGGTATGTCAAACTGGGAAAGTGCCGTTAAACAATGACGAAAAAGATCATTTAAACCGACGCGTTTGCAGTCTGCGCTACAGGAGCACTTGGTGTGCGCCGCTTTTCAATGAGCTCTCACGCCAGCTCTTTAGCGGGCTGCGCCATGAATGGAATAGGTATGCTCCGCTCTTCAATACACCTCTCGCCAACTTGGGTTACTGAGTATGTGCCACTGAGTGTGCGGCAAGCGAGGGATTAATTATCAACGTTCGAAGGCACCGGCGCGCCACACTTCTCGTATCGGAGTCCACACGCGGACTTCGCGGCACTGTCACCAGATGGAGCAGCATGACCAGGAAGGAGCGCGAGATAGGAACCACGTTTCCACATTGCGCATTTCTCAGCGCTCCCACGCACTGACGCACCATGCACTTCGGAGGCCACGCACAGGCTTCGAGGCGGCGGCGCTAGATGGCGCCGAGTGTTTTTGTGGAAGCGCGATACAGGAGCCCCGCCGCTGTACACGCCTCACACATACCTCGTTTTGATGGTGGTCATGCGTTGTGTCCCTATAGTGGTTCAATGCTGATGCATTACCGTCGCAGTCATCATGAGATGGTTCCTGCCGCATTTTTTTCTACATTTTATTTTGTGTTCTTGGTTGCTGCTGGCCTTTAACAGGTCGAGCAACTAGGACGAGGTTGTCAACGTTTCAGCGAAATTGCGAGTCAAGCGAGTTGTATTTAATTATGGCATTTGGTTCTTTTTCTCACGCTGGCTCTGATTCCTTCAAAATTTTTTGTCACACCGTGCACTGTGAGGGTCTCGTCACATGTGGTCTAGCTGCGCTAATTTGCATGGGATAGAATCAGAGGATCCCCTGTTCCTTGAATGAATGCTACGGAAGAAGCCAGAGTGTTAGGCTGCAAATTAATGTTTACCATTAAAAAAATTCAGCCCACAGATATTTGTGTGTTCTCCACTCAGCAGAATGCGTCCGCAGTAGGTAGAACTAAATACTTTGACTTTCACAGCGAAGCTTCTAGGTTGAGTTGGTATTGTACAAGTTAGCGTAAGCGCTGAACAATATTGACAAAGATGGTAGCATTCACACAAAAGTGCTACCCACGATTGTGACAGCTATCACATTTCTGCAACAGTCTTAAAGGTTCAGTTTTGAAATCATTTTATGTTATTGTTGGTTTAAATACACATTGTGCCAACTCATGAGTAAAGCACTTCCTTGCAGATAAACCGATATCCGCGAGGAAAAGTTCTGGGAGGCTCAAGCTCTATCAACCACCTGATTAGCGCCCGAGGAAACAAGCGAGATTACGACACCTGGAAGTCAGAATATGGCGCTGTGGGGTGGTCCTACGATGACGTTCTGCCATTTTTCAAAGATATTGAGTCCTCAGATTTAGGCTACGACGACGGTATGTTATGCGTGTATAATATGTATTTGTGGTGGAAAGAAAACGCATTTTTGCGCAAGTAATTTTTTGTTCCAGGAGAAAGGAATGGATGTCTGAGTCAAAGCGTTGACAGGAGCCATTGTGCAATAGCATCTACTCTCATCTCTGTTCACTGGCTGTTGTTTGCCAGTGCAACCACACTTTCGAATAGGCTGCATATAAAGATCTACCCCAAGACAGTATTCGGAAAGTAGCACTAATCGCGATGAAACTAGAGGAAAAGCTTTTGGAATGAAAACGTGCCACACATACCGCGGAAGTAAAAGCATAGCAACACTACATAACGAGGCAAAAAGAAGTAAAGAGAATCCCAGAAGCGTCACTCAGCTCAAGTGTGCACTCAAAAGACTATAGGTGCATGAAACTTTGCACTAACATCTGCAGTACTTGCAAACATATGGGTCTTAAAGTTTATGAAAGTTTTTATCAAGTAGTTAGTCTTAACTGCTTTCGCAACAGAGACCGAGAAAAAAAGTTGATGTGAATTAAGATGAACTATGATGAAGTTGTCCACGATACTGTTGCTGGTGTGCTAATTTAAAAACATGGACGTAACAGTGAATAGAAACATGTAGTGTTTGAAGGTAATCTCATTCGCCTTTGATTTGAGTACTGAAAACTATAAGAAGAGCTTGCATCAAAACCTGTGTGCTCTGCTTAGTTTCTGGAATTTTGAACATTTGAATTACTGGCTGATTGAATTACAATCTGACCCTAGCTTAAGTGAATAAGCTCTGCGGAAACGCGCAAGTTAGAGGAAGTTTAATGAAACAGACTGATATGCAGTTGAGACAAATGCTAAGGAGGCAATATGTATTCGCGTATTCTGCGTTGCGTGTTCCGACTTGGTTAATCTGGTTCCTTTCCTTTCAGAGTACCATGGCTTCAGCGGCGAGGTTCCCGTATCGTTTCCCACCTATCACACGTTAGCCAGCGACGTTTTCCTGCAGGCTGGCGAAGAAATCGGATACAAGCTGGGCGACTACAATGGCGAGAACCAGAACTGTAGGTTGCGCCTTGGTACATGTATAGGCAGAGAATACACGGGGGAAAGCCAGACCTTAGTTTGTTAACTGCTTAGTACGGAGCTGCGCAGCAAACCTGTCATCATTTACCCGATTTTTGACGATTCATCATCCGAGCGCATCCGGTTCTCACCAGCTTGTCGGCGATATGTCTAACATGTCCGTATACAGTCAGACTTATTTAGTAAATTCCCTCGCTAATGTCCTCTCCTTTTTACATCTGTGGTCGGGCCAGCATAGAGATGGACGTTTACGGAATACCTTAGAGGTGCACATGCATCCGCGGGATGTACTTCATAAAGTGCAACTTTGGTATAGCAATTACTGTCCCCTATCTTTGGTTGAAGTCGCTGTTTATATATCTTTTCACTCTACAATTTAACAGTTTTTTTTCCTTTTATTGGGATTTAAGGCCCATTTGTGTGGGGTGATTGCATAATTGCTTGCTTACATATGGTGGGCCGCGCAGAAAATAGACAAGATAAAGGAAACGTGAACACAGAAAGACGCGCCACTAACGCTGTCGAAAAAAAAAAAATTACAGCGCTCAAGTTTCGACAGTTTTGTACTGTCGTGGCCATGCATTTTTAATGCATAATTTTGAGATGTTGGCGCCTATAAGTGGTGGTTGCTACTATTCACATGGATTGAGAGAGAGAGGCACATGGAATTAATTCACAGTAAAAATACGGGCACAATGTGACACAGAATAACTTAAATGCTACACAAATATAATAATAATAAATAAGAAAAAGGAGCTCACAGAAGATAGTCAAACTCAAATTCAGGTCACATATGTACACATAAAGTTAGCTCACAATAAGGCAGACTTCAAACGCGCGTATTTTCAAGGTGCAATAGTCCTATCCTAACTCTAGTACATCATGTATGAGCCTACAAGTGCCATGAGTTCTCTAGTGCTGACCATTAAATCCTTTATGAATTCGGTATCAGTGGCCGGAAATTTCCAAAGCACACAGAATATCCCAAAGCACACAGGATGTCGATGACACGACAGTCATCATGGCGTTATTGTAAGACAAACATTGCATAACTCAAATAGCACAGTTTACAAGATAACAGAATACCATCATTGTCCACAAGAAAATCGCGCAAGGCTTTCACAGCTTCTTCTAGTTTATAGGGGCAGAACCAGGGACCGAGCAGTTTTTTCACAGATAAGAGCTGCCTATCTAAGGCGTCAAGGAGATCACCAAGTGCCTCCCTATGTTTGTGAAAGTGTGGAAATTCGTCGAGGAAATGTTCTACAGAAGCTTTCGGGGTGCCACCGTGTATGCAGTCTTACGGTGTCTTCCGTACGCGGCACAGAAAACGAGGTGTGCACTCCACGTGGAGATGTATACACAGTGTAATAGTTTCTCAAAATCACGCTATATCTTGAGGTTTGTTGTGAAGCGTAACAAGGTGTCTATGCTGTACAAAGACAATTTTCTCCATTTATCTAGCCATGTGGTTTTTGATTATTTGCACCTCAGAACTTGGAGGACTCTTTTGGCGTCGGATACAGTATATGGTATTGGTGTGAGTTTGTTCAAATCAGGTGCCGCAGCAGCCATTCTGTCCGGCACTTCGTTTTACGTTGTTATAATGTAGCTTGGGGATCCACTTCAAACGAATCTGAGGACCTAAACAAGAGACAATAGTCAACATTTACTTGATTTCGCATCAAAGCGGGGTTTTATCCCATAATTATAGTATTGCATTAATGTTAGCAGAGAGTCCTCGAAGTCAGAGTAGATTACTCAACTATTAGTGCGTGTAATTTCGCCATAAATGTAGCAGCTAGTAGAATGTCTAATAGTTCTGGTGACGTATCATTTGGTTTTTAAAAAAGACGGTAACATTTTCTTACGTCACATGCCGCGATGTAAAACGCAGCCATCGAACTGACATTAATCGTAGATGAATCTGAGAAAGACGTATTGTTCTCCTGTAGTTGGCTCGTATGCCCATATAATAAATTTTGCCTCCAATAGATGAATTGGAGACTTCTTTGCCTGGAACTTTCAGCATTACTAAAGGCGTAATCAGCCACCTTGGAGTATGATTTTTGTTTGGCCATATGTTGTATTTTTCGAGAAACGAACTGTGAAGTGTTCGCACCACATCACAGATACTGCCACACCTCTGCACGAGCTTTCTCTGCGGACAATATTCGTGTCAAGATGACAAAATAAAAATAAAAAGTTAGATAAGAACGGCCACACGTCTCTCGTGTGCCAACAGTCTGGATGTATGGTTCCCTCGTTTCAGCTATAACGTGGAAAATTGGCGGCTTAACCTTTCACGAGGATCTCCAAGGCGTCTAGGCGATCACGTCGTGCAGTAATATAGCCAGCGTTTCATGGATATAGAGACAGACAGAGAGAAAAAGAGAGACAGAGAAGACAAAGTCTCGAGAAGCGTACAGTGTTATATAGCCCTTAAAGAGAGGATCTTTACCTGGTCGTATTGGGTTCCGGGTAAGGGCCACCGGATTCGCCGTCTTCTTGTTACGCAGCGTCAAAAGAAGTGCTGGAGCAGTAGCTGGAAGTCTATACGCGGTAGATCTCTGAACGAAACGACTCCGAGGAAAACTCCAGCTTCGTAAGCAGAGAGGTTAGTTTTGAAGCGAAAGCTTGCAACAATCTCAGGGCGCGAGCTCAGCGAGATACCTCTGGTTCGTCCTGCTAAAAACCTCTGACCTTGCTTCGTTAGCTGCGGTTGAACTGTTGTCACACGCTATCGCGTCCGTTACGCAACGAGCTGAGGACAATGCGTGGCTGCAGTTCGTCGTGTTCTCATTGAGAAGCATAGTGCATGACTTTTACGTAATCAAGCATGACAACTGCGATCAAGTATATCGCCATATGGGTTAAAATTGTACGGACATTTGGTGCCTCGATTTTGCACTTTTGCACATGGACTTGAATCGGGTAACCATGGTAGGGAGCCTCGACAGTTGCAGAGAGAGCTACGAATAAATACTTATGGCATTCACTAACCAAATCAAATTAGAGAAAACGCCAATCAATGTGCGACGTCGTGTTACTTTCCTAGCAACACGATGTTTCCAAGCAACACGATGTTGCTCAGAGGGCTACAATGCAGATGAATTGATTGATTTACAACCTGCATCTGACATGCTGAAGCAACGCTGGGAAATGAAATGCGCAGCAGCGGAAAGCTTCGGATCAAATTTGAGGGCCTGACGTTTTTTTAACGTGCACCTAATGATCTTCAGAAGCGTAGACTGTTGGGCCTGTTGGTGCATCATGTAGTGTCGTTGAGCGGAAATACGGGCGGGAAGAAACAGAGTGGACAGGACAGACGCTCATTTACGACTGAAGTTTAATGAATGATTTTCAAGGGAGCGGAGGGCCGCACATGCGCAGTCAAAAGGCTGATACAAATCTCATGCATAATCACATGCAAAAATTGTAAAAAATGCTAACGCCCAATGAGATACCTAATTTCTTTATCCGTCAAGGCGACTGATGGGACACTGATACACGTGGCAGATTGTGCGTATATCTGGCCAGTCTCAATAATTTCTCCTGCAGTCTGTCACTAGACTTGTTTAAAATGTCTGCATTTCTAAATAACGGAGTGCAACCCCAATCTTTGATTTGTGCAGGTAGGTGCATACCACCCGCAACCGCCTTTAAAGACGCTGAGTGCTCCATGAGTCGGTCGTTTACAAATCGACCTGTTTGGCCAATGTAAACTTTACCGCAGCGGAGCGGAATCTAGTAAACGACCTCAGTGGCGCAAGCCTCAAGGTGGTTTACATGTCTCTCCACACATGCATTTTTCTGCAGTTTCCTTTTCGCTACGATCACGTATTAGAGAGCACAACCTCGCGAGCTTACAAGGAACTGTGAAAACTACGTTAACTTCATGCTTGAATCATCCTTTCTTCAGATTGTGCGAAACTGCATGTATGTATGGCATCACCACAACCTTCGTTGGCTTCCGCTTTCCCTTTATGTTCGATAAACTAATGACCATCACGTCTATGTACATGCCCCTGACTTATCAGCCCTCTAGAGAAACATTTTAGAACTTTATTTATGACCTGCCTCACCCTTACAGTGTCGCCGGAGATCTAAACGTGCGTAGTACACTGTGCGGCGACTCTCGTGATGCGAGAGGATAGCTAATAGAAAACTTCTTACTCTCCTCAATTGCATGCTTGCTTAACAAGAAGGAACGAATATTCTATAGTCCGGCACACAAAACATTTTCCTCCATAGACTTAGGCATAGCGTCCAGTACAATCGTGGCGTATCCTGAGTGGGAACTGCTTAATAACCTCCATGAAAGTGACCATTTTCATATCATTTTAAACCTTAAAAAACAAGCAGATTGCTCTACACACGTTCCTTGATGGAAAGTCGATTCGACCGGTTGGATGCGGTTTCGTGAAATAACACATTTGCCCTGGGATGAGAGAGAGAGAGAGAGAGAGAGAAATTTATTTACAGAAAGGCAGAGAGGTCGGCCTGAGCTATAACTTGCTCTGGCCTGCTACTCTACTCTGGGGAAAAGGGACGGGGAGGGAAAGGGCTGATGAATGATGATGGTATAAGGAAGAGATGCGTATATACAAATTCACAGAGTTGTGGTATCTCTAAAGGCGTGCGTCCAGCCCAGTGGCTTGGAGAAAAGCTACAGCGGCTCTTGTGACCAGGGCTGCGCTGGTTGCATTAGGCCAAGGACCTAAAAGAAACTCGTCCGATAGCGGTCTCTCATGGATGTTTGCTATGGAAGAGACAAGTTGCTGTCGTTCTTGCGCGTACGCGGGACACACGCAAAATATATGTTCAAGTGTTTCTGGCACCTCACAGCATTCACAGTTTGGGCTAGTATCACTGGCACCTATCATATTTCTATAACGGTTGGTGAATGCGACACCAAGGCGAATCCGGTGCACCATGCTCGTGTGGTTTCTATTGAACTTGTGAGGCATACGAAATCTCATTTCTTGGTCCCATTTGTGTAAACGCTTGTGTCGTCGATCTGGTTGGGCCCAGTGTTCCAACGTAGAGTTGCGGTTTACGCGACGAAGTAGGGCGTTTGTGTCTGTTCGTGAGAACGGAATGCGTACTTCACAAGCATTATCTAAAGCAGTTTTTGCTTCAGCGTCTGCCTGTTCGTTCCCTATCACGCCACAGTGTGATGGTATCCACTGAAAGGTGACATTGTGGCCATTTCTTGTTGCGTGGTCGAGATACTCTGTAATTTCTATAGCCATAGAATAATACGGGCCCCGTCTGAGGACACAGTCAATCGATTGCAGAGCTGGCTTGCAATCGCAGAATATCGTCCATGCGCGAGGACGCTCCTCGGAGAGAAATCGAAGTGCTTCCCGGATAGCAACAAGTTCTGCGGCAGTTGATGTTGAGCTATGGTCTAGTTTAAACCGGCGAGCGATGATCATATGTGGAATGACGAAGGCCGCAGTGGAGGCATATGGTGTGACAGAGCCATCGGTATACACATGTACAGTATCTCCGTACTCTGTAGAAATGTGCAACAGGGTGAGTTGCCTGAGGCCAATAGATGGAACGACAGACTTTTTAGTAATTCCAGGGATCTGCAATGTAACGACAGGTTTAGGCAGAACCCACGGGGGTGTTCTCGGAATACAGTCGGGAGAGAATCTTGTCGGCAAAACACTCTGATGCCGCGTTATAGTCGTTGAAAAGCTGGAATCTGGGTGTGTGGTAGGGAGCGATGACAGAGGATGGTGCCTGTGTCGGGTCAACACGCGGAGGTACATTCGAAGAGGCTCGCAGAGCAAGTACACCCGAATAGGACAAGCACGAGCTTCCGCTATAGTTCCATTGGTTGACGTGCATCGTGGGAGGCCCAAACATGTGCGCAATGCTTGAGCTTGAATGCTCTCCAGCGCGCGCACACAACTAAGTCCCATGCTTGAGAGCGCCGGCATGCTGTACCGTATATACCCTACGAATAGTGCTCGGTACAATTGGAGTAATGACGACTCCGAGGGGCCCCATCTTGTTGCTGCCACGACGCGAAGGACGTGAACAAAACTATTCAGCTTTGACTTCAGTGCGGCGACGTGTCTTGACCAAGATAATCCCCGGTCTATGACTAAGCCAAGGAATCTGTGGTGTGTAACCGTAGGTATCGCTACGCCGTCAACAATGATCGGATACATGCTCATTCGTTTTCGCGTGAACGTAATCACAGAACATTTTTCAGTTGAGAGTCGGAGGCCTTGACGCCGAAGATACTTAGCTGCGATTGTCACTGCACGTTGAAGCCTAGCACGCAGTTGGGGACGGGTGGCTCCAGATGCCCATATGCATATGTCGTCGGCATATGTGCTAATCTTTACCGTGCTAGGAAGTTCGGATGCAAGGCCAATCAATGCAACATTGAAAAGAGTTGGACTGAGAACTCCCCCTTGTGGAACACCTCGATGTATATGGTACTGTCCGGTGTCGCCATCACTTGTCGACATATACACCGTGCGGCCACTGAGGTAGCTAACAACCCATGTATATAGTCGGCCACCGATGTCTAAATCTTCCAGTGCATCAAGGATTGCATAATGGAGTACATTGTCGTATGCACCCTTAATATCCCCACTTACGTTCACTTTAGCTGGTTTCGCCGTTCAGCCTCACGTTGCATTCGTCAAACAGACTGGATTGCATTTAAGACCTCTGTCGACACCACCTGTCAGAGTATGACATCTCCATCCGAAATAGAGGACATCATTGCCTCTACCCTGCGGGACAAAACTAGAGAAGTCAGCATACCGAGGCACAGGTCATCGGTCGACATACAATATGAGGCCCTTCGTGCGATCCGTCGCCGCGCGGAACGGCGATACAGAAGAACAAAGTCACCGTCCGATCTTTCGAGCAGTCGCCGAGCTCAACGACATGTTCTTCGACATCTGGAGAAGCTTGACAGACAGCGTTGGAGGGCTTTCTGTGGATCCCTAGATCCAAGACAGCCTCTATCTAAGATATGGCGGGTCATACGAAGTCTCCAGGCAACTCCACAACAAAGACACCCATTCCATGCGGTGGCCCTACATCAACGCCGGACCGAATTAGAGGTAGCAGAGGACTACTGTAAACTGATTGTGGACGCATCTAATGCAGTGACTTCATCCCTTGTCACCATCGCACCCCCGTCACCTGATGAGCGGCTCGAAGTACCGTTTACGATGCAAGAGCTTGACGCTGCGCTTTCAGTTTCTCGACGCTCCTCGGCACCAGGACCAGACGGAATCACGTACGCTGCACTCTGCCATCTTGGCACCGAATCACGACGTCTTCTCCTATCTTTTTATAATGCGACGTGGGAGAAAGGAAATGTTCCAGATGGTTGGAAATGCAGTCGCGTTGTAGCGCTGCTTAAACCGGGAAAGTGCCCCAACGAGCTTTCCTCCTACAGACCGATCGCCTTAGCCAGTTGCGTCGGCAAAGTAATGGAAAGAATGGTTTTGTCAAGACTGGAATGGTATCTAGAGAGAAATAATTGCTTTCCTGATTTTATGCACGGATTTAGAAGAGGCCGTTCTTCGATTGACGGAGTTATCGACTTGGTCTCCACTGTTGAACAGGAAAGAAGTCGACGTCGGTTAGTTGGAGCCCTGGGATGATGTCCGTGCACTTAGTATAGACGATGCAGTAGCATACTTAAAAGCATTTGTAATTGATGCTGCATCAGTATGCACTCCCCAAACAGACATGTAGCCTTCGAAACGACGTCCTCCGTGGTGGAATGAGGAGTATAAGGAAACGCGGCATAAGTAAAACGGTGCTTGGAATCTCCAACGTAACTCCCCAACCACAGAGCACCTAATTAACTTCAAGGCGATTAAGTCACAAGGAAGAAGAACACGCGGTTGTGCAAAACGGGAAAGTTGGCAAAAGTACATCAGTGGCATCAATTCATATACAGACGAAAGAAAATCATGGAAAAGAGTAAAGAAATTAAAAAGCCGACAGTCTCATCCTCTACCGCTAGTACATATCCAGGGAGATACCCTCGCAGATCAAGCTGATTTTCTAGTTGCACTTTTCAAACATATTTCCAGTTCATCCCACTATTCCGACTAATTCTTGAGATATCAAAGACAAGCAGAGCAACAGCACTTAGATCGAAAAAGCACGCGAAACGAACCATACAGTCGTCCATTTAGCATGGCTGAATTTCAGGCTCCACTAAACTGTTGCAGCAAATCTGTCCTGGAACCGACGGAACAGTATACATCACATGATAAAACACTTAAGCCCTGAAACTCACAAAACATTCCTGTCACTTTTCAATGCCATGGGATCTACAGGTCTCATTCCGCCCCTATGGAAACAAGTCATCGTAATCCCAATTCCCAAATAGAGCAAGGACCCTTTAGCCCTCAGCTACAGACCCATAGCGCGGACAAGCTGTCTGTGCAAACTATTTGAGAAAATGGTGAACTGGCGCATGATCCATTATCTTTATAATAACAAAATACTAGGCCTCTTCCAGTGTGGGTTCAGGAAAGGCAGATATATTATAAACCACCTTGCCCGTATGGCGACAAACATCCATGATGCCTTCATAGACAAGCAATTTTTCCTATCAGTATTTTTTGACATGGAGAAGGCCTATGATGCTACGTGGCGCTTTGGAATTCTCCGAGATTTGCCTAGAATGGGTGACCGCGGAAACTTGCTGAGAATTCTTGAAAATTATCTAATAGCACATTTCGTGTGAGAGTTGGCAACGTCTTATACCCAACATTCACTCTGGAGAAAGATGTACCCCAAGATGGAGTGCTGAGCTGTACACTCTTCGTTGTAGAAAGGAATCCTCTGCATATCGTTATAACGTGCACAATGTTTTATTCTGCATATGTGGACGATGTGCAGATTCGATTCAAATCATTTATTCTTTCAACGTGCGAGCGACAGGTACAGCTTGGCATAAACAAACTGTGTAAGTGGGCTGATGAGAATGGATTTTGTCTAAACCCACAGAGAAGTACCTGCAGGCTCTTCTCAAGCAAGATAGGAATATTACCAGATTCCTATATTTCTCCGAATGGAGAATATCTACCTGTAAGTACCTGTAAGTACCTGTAAGTACTGTAAATTTTTAGGTATTATCTTAGGTTCCAAACTAAATTTCATCCCTCACCGAAACATGTACAAGAGAAATGTCTCAAAACGATGAATCTACTGAAGCTTCTGTCACGCACATCCTGGGAAAGTGACAGGCGATGCATCCTGAGCTTGTATAAGAATCTGATGCGATCACAACTTGACTTCGGCGCGATAGTTTAGCACTCTGCTGCACCTGGTGCGTTAAAGATTCTGGATCTTGTTCATCATGTGGGCACCCACCTGGCTTCAGGTGCCTTCAGGACTAGTCCTGTAGAAAGCCTGGATGTAGAGCCCAATGAATGGTCCCTACATCTCCAAAGGACATATTTAGGTTTCTCGTACTTCCTGAACATAGAATGAGATGTTGAACATCCATGTCACTCAAATATTTGTGACGCATCCACTGTCAGGCTTTATCGCAACCGCCCAGCTTTGAGAACTCCTTTGTCCCTGCGTTTGGAAGCAATTGCAAAGGCAATGGGTGTTCCACTTCGAGAAAACCTCCCAATGGCCCCTATTCGCTTTCCACCACACTTGGAACGGCAGACCATCGAGTGTGATATCTCTATTGTAGAACTATCAAAACATGCACCTGAAACGCACATACTTTCTCACTTCCTTGAACGTCAAGCGAAGTACTGCTGCAAAAAATTTTACACAGATGCTTCCAAGTCTCCCTCTGGTGTGGCTTATGCAACTGTGGAAGCATCGTTTTCATCATCGGGTGCTTTAAAATCCACACACCAGTATATTCACTACCGAAGCGTACGCGATGCTTACGGCCGTTAAACATATAAAGCAGGCAAATATCACTAAGACTATTGTATTCACAGACTCATTGAGCGTTACTTCATGGAACCCTAGTAAGCTTACAAAAACACAAGAACCCTGCTTTTAACGAACTGTCGTCATTGCTACGCGCAGCGTACGTGTGCAACCAAGTCATTGTTCTTTGCTAAGTACCATGCAACAGAGGCACAAAAGGCAGTGTAGCTGCTGATGAAAATGCTACATCAGTAGCCTTAGTGATACAGATATAAATAGACTCATAGCAGCCCTAGACCTCAAACCCTTCAAACGGCATCAGTTGAAGAAGTCTTGGCAAAACCAGTGGGATGCTGAAGTATCGAATAAGCTGCACATCATAAAGCCAAAATTAGGGAACTGGATAACCGAAAGGACAGAAAGACACCAGGAAGTGTTTCTTTGTAGATTAAGGATAGGCCATACCTACGGCACTCACTCTCACTTACTGACTCAAAGTGATCCTCCGACGCGGCGGCAGCCTTACAATTATTCTCGTTCTTCTTCAGTGCCCCGAAACAGAAGCATAGAGAAAAAAGTATTTCCATTCCCTGTATCGTGAGCATGTACGTACCCCATTACCCAACATTTTTTCTCATCAATCAACCGCTTTTCAATTTTAACACCATCTTAATTTTTTTAGCAGAAACACGCCTTAAAAATTATTTGGCCAAGTTATTTGTAGCACTACCTCCCCCTTGGAGCTGGCAGCTGCAATGCAAGGGTATATTTAGAGCATATACATGCCTCCAGGCCTTTAGCATCCAAGGGCTCTGTTGAGGCACTAGTGCTGCTGTATCCCATACGCCTCGCTTAATCATACTTCGTGGCAAATGTTTTATGATCATAGCACACATCACTAATCGTTGCGGTTACTTTAGTATATCTTTTGTTTCAGCAATTTATAGACTTATTCTAGGCACCTCTACAACCATGTTACATTCTTTGTCGCCATTAATATCCTACAAGTCTGACTACAATGCCATTAACTGTTTGGCACTACAGTAAAAAAGCACCTTAAATTTGAAATGTATATAAGTTAAAGAGGTGTGTAGGTTTAACCCAAATATTGGAGAGTAGAAATAGACCGTCGATCATCACTGGTATGTTCATAGCAGAAAAATCATGTGCTGGAATTGAATTTCGCACCCCCGGTGTGTCTCTTAGACGTACAAATTTTGCCTGCAAGTTTGTGTGTTCACACATGTTACTGTGTATTGTAGTCCTTTTTTTACTCAATGGATGTCACCGTTTCGTTCTGTTTTCGCAGACTTCTCTCGTGTTCAAAACAATATCAGAAATGGAGAGCGTTGGAGCTCCAGCCGTTCATTTATCGGGCGCAAGGTGCGTGCACGAGAAAACCTCGATGTGGGCCTTCACTGTCACGTGACGAAGGTGAGTTTATTTACCTTTTGTGTCTGGTTATACGCAACAAATCGCCCCCGGAAATATAACACTCTTAACATAGACAGTGTAAACAAACGTCAATACATATTATGCTCATGTACGTTAGTGGTGACTGCACTCAGCATTCAGCCATAGAAATATGTGGAAGACATCGGTGTTGCAGTGTCATGTCAATGAGTGCAATGTAAATGCTTTGCGCTGCTTTTAGCATCAATGAAGACGCTCTATCGGCTCATACTTAACAGTTACATCGCAATCACCATCGTTAAAGCGTCGCATGGCCACTGCCTCTACAATCTCTCTTACCTGCTGGCCTTTTTTTTTGCTGATAATCTCAGTCTATGAAAACAGAGGAGAGCAGCCTAAGCAACTACGGCAATGAACAGCCAAGTTAGACCCTCCAACAGCCCCCAGGGAACGTTCGTGCTGACGCAAGCGAATGTTAATGCACCTACCGGTTTGTCCAATGTAGTACCTGCCTCATTTTAGTGGAATGTTATATATGACACGTGTCGTGTAAGGAACATGCGAATTTTTATGCTTCGTTTCACAGGAGGTTCGCGTTAGCTCGCCGTCAGTAGCGGTTTCTTAGAAAGAACGTTTGTTTCTTTCCATGTGATACACACTTGTTCGGTGCCTCAGTAGTCTGTCAGCGTTTTCTTAGTATTTGTATCGCATCCCTGTTTGAGGTCGCTCTGTGTTTTTTATATGTTTTTACGTTGCTCTTCTGGTGCACACATGTGTTGTTGCATCTGGGTCGCAAGCCCCAAGGGTAGCGTTGGCGTGGCGGCCTGGGGCACCGCTGGAAGCATTCGAAGGTCCTGGCAAAGGATGAGTCGACTGCTAATAGAACAACTTGTTGATTCTAGCATCGCAAAAGAGCGGCCGGTCAGGTCGACCGAAGTGGAGAAACGGGAGACCACGTTACTCGACTCAAGAAATCGAAGCTTCTCTCTTGGCGTCCGGGGGCAGCTGCTTTTATACTCTCGGAGTCGAGGGCAAGAAGGAACGCCTCGATAGAGGCGCACGTGACGGCGGCGCATGGACGGCGCTCAGACCTCCTCGCTTCACAGTTGGGGAGCTCCTCTCCCCGGCTGCCGCGCTTTGACAAGCCTGGGCACCAACATGCACACACACATACACGCACACACACGAAGACACGTGGCATTGAAACATGCCTGGACGCGCTTGGCGGGAGGCGTTGCGGCAGCGCTGAACTGGCCAAAATGTCCGCCGCTTTGAACGAAGCCCCGGCGTCCGTTGCATCCGCGCCGGCTATACCGCACGTCGGAGGCGAAACGTAACAGTGTCTGATCTATAAAAGCTTGGCGTTTGTGTAATTAAATCATCAGTTGTCAGTATCGCTTCGTGTTGTCCCTTCCTTCAAGTCTTTTGTTTTTCTTGCGGCAACTTCCCAAAATCATGAATCACCAACTGGCCTACACCCACACTCTGCTATGCTACTCCCCGTACGTGAGCCGATCCCAAAGATAGTGCAATGCCCGGCCAAACCGCAGCGGAGCTGAAGCAGGCGTTAAGCTCTCCCCATACGTGGACCGGTCCCGAGTATAGTGAAATGCCGGGCCGACCCGCGGCGGAGGTGCAGTTCGCCATTAAGAGGCCCACATACACAGCCTCACTAGTCATCCTTCTTCACTGAGCTTTACTTACCCATTCTATGTACTAACCTTTGGCCCGTAAGCCGTGTTCAAATTATTATTTTCAGTCCATGCTTTAAAAACAAGAAAAGAAGAAAATCCGGCGCGGTAGCTTAATTAGTGGATGTAGGGCTTTCACCAGTGCACTGCTAAACTCGAGCTCGCGGGTTCAATCCTGGTCGCGGAATTGGATGGGGGGGGGGAAATAAAAAGAACAAAGAAAGCCACTCGTGTACCTATATTTAGGTGCTCCTTAAAGAACCCCCGGTGGTGAAAATTAAACCGGGCCTCGTAATCATATCGTGGTTCTGTAGCGTAAAACCCCCTGAATTTGTTTAATTTAAAGAAAAAAATAACAAATATGCAGCTGAATCACTCGCCTTTTTTCTAGGGGTGCAAACAAAATGAAATTATTTTCGAGTCTCATTTCCTACAGGTTATGTTTATCTTATATTTCATACCTGCATGAAAGTCCTTCCCAATTGTATGTGCGCTCAAATGAGCAGCTTGTAATTTATACAGGACGGCTTTCAGTTATCCGGTGCTCTATCATAAGGACAGTAATGAAGCAATTAAAAGAAGGGCATGTCTTACACGCCCGTAGAGATATATGTATAGGTCTGCTGTGTTCACTGAAGGAGATAAGTGTGATACGCACACATGTATCACTCAGTAATGGGGCTATTGATGAATTACAGTGCAGGTATTGACAAGGGCCGAAGAAGCGAGACGGCTGACGAGTGCTCGCCTGTCATACCATTTCTTCTGTCCTTGTGTACATCTGCGCGGCAATTCACCAAAATGTACCATTCAGTCTTAATGAGATGCAAATATCGTGACTGCCTCAAAAATAAGTTTCCTTTCCTGAATCGAGTTAGCAGATTTCAAAGCTGCTCCAAAACTGGTTGTTTGCACATTCAATAACAGCTAGGAACTTGTTAAGGAGAAGTTATCGGCCCCCGTGCGCAACAGCCGTGACTCTCCATCAGCAGAATCATTCGGAACAGTCCCTACTTGCATCGTTCCCTCGGCCTCGGGACCTCAAAGTGCTGTTATGCGTTACATCCGACAGGAAACTACTATTCAATATTTCAAATAGTGAACTCTAGAATCGAATACGATCTCGACAGCAAATACTATGCGATTAGGCTTATACGTTTCTACTTAATTTCTTCTGCTGGCACGTTGAAGGAGCTTGCCGAATCAATCATGAAGGTTAAATTGGTTATTACTTCCCATTCTCCCCGATTCAGGCTGAGTGCATAGATAACATCCTTTCTCTAGCACTGTTGTTCATGTTAGCGTAAAATCACTGCCGTGATTCCTTGTCTCGAAAAAAAAAAAAACTCATTGGTCCATCTGGCGCTGGTTTTATCTAGAACATCATCAATTATCAGCTACTTTAATAATCAACTCAGATACGCTCGCTAGCAGAGACGCACTTCGCAATGGCAGCTAAGTTGAAAACGTCTTGCTGTAGAATCCATGCCTTATGTGTGTACATATATACATACATACATAAAGAGATGTATA
Source organism: Dermacentor variabilis (assembly GCF_050947875.1). Taxonomy (NCBI): domain Eukaryota; kingdom Metazoa; phylum Arthropoda; class Arachnida; order Ixodida; family Ixodidae; genus Dermacentor; species Dermacentor variabilis. Next base: position 10,897,418 of record NC_134572.1, on the reverse strand, counting down.
TGTATGTATGTATGTATGTATGTATGTATGTATGTATGTATGTATGTATGTATGTATGTATGTATGTATGTACATAAGGACACACACACACACACACACATATATATATATATATATATATATATATATATATATATATATATATATATATATATATATATATATATATATATATAAGATATATAACATTAAAATTAAGGAGAGCGTACATTCGTCGCGCGGCCAGCTTAAAGGTAGTAACATTTTAGTATCTGAGGACTTCTCGCCAGCGACAAGGCTCGGTAGAAAAGAGCTTCTTGAATTCGGTAAAAACCAGCCTAATTCCCCCTCATTTAAGCTACGTATAAACGAGCTTTTCATTGATAAGCAATTTTTCATGTATGGTCCAACAAGTGACAGCGTTAAGCGAGTTAAAAGTGGTGTTCTAGATCACGCAAGCATACTTGACAATTTGCGTCATCACGCTACTACATAGCATTGCGCGAGGGGCAATGACGTATCTTTAACACCGCAAGCCTCCGTGCTTGTAGCTAACGCCAGAAGTGTGTGTCGCAAACGCGAGGAACTTGACTCGCTCATCGATAGCTGTGATGCTGGTATTATTGCATTAACGGAAGCGTGGCTACAACCTCATGTGCAAGATTGTGAAATTTTTGACTTGTCTCGATTTCACATCTTCCGTTGCGCTCGCACTGCTCGCAAAGGCGGAGGCGTACTACTCGCTGTCTCAATGTTCCCGCAATGTCATCAAGTCCACTTTCACTGTAACCTGAAATAACTGAGCATGTAACCTGAAAGTTGTGTGCGCTTGCGTTGATATTGGTTACCGTAAAATCACGAAAATTGTTTGCTACCACGCTCCATCCTACCCAACCACTTTCAGCGCTGAGCTTCAGGATGTGCTTAACACCGTTACTTTACGGCATCCTTCAAACCCCACTATATTATTAGGATATTTCAACTTCCCCAATCTATGCTGGACTACTAATCCTCCGCACTGCTATTCGTTTTCTTCACAAAGTAACGCCTTTCTTGATCTCTGCTCTTTGTTTTCCCTAACACAATTGGTATTGGAACCAACCAGGATGTCAGACAGCGCTGCTGACATCCTTGGCTTAATCTTATGCTCTCATCCTGACATAGTTATCAATATTTCATGCTTACTGGGCTTAAGCGATCGCCTGGGTCTTTCGTCCAACATATTTTCTCGTGTGTTAAAATCAGTTGAAAAAAAATAATTTACAACTATGTAAGGGCAAGTTTTGACGCTATTAATATCGAGCTATAGGATTTTCTTGATCCTTTCCTAAGCCAGTTTGATGATCGCACGGTTGATGAGAAATGAATCGTTTTCAAAAATAAAATGCATGAGCTCACCGACAAGTTTATTCCGTCAAGTGTAATATCCTGCAATGTTGAGAAGCCTTGAATTAACTCCAAGTTAAAAAAAGCTTTTCAACCGAAAAAAAGCAACTGTATCGAATAGCGAATAAAAGTGCACTTGAATCGAAATGGGATGCTTATAAGGAGGCGAACTATACTTACACAGAGGCTATAAAACTTGCCAAAAGGGCATTCCAAGTACACACTTTGCCCACAATGCTTGCGAACGCCCCTAAAAAGTTTTGGCGTATTATTAACCCATCCAAAAATAACTCGGTCACGCTGATTGATTACACTGGTTCACCGGCACCCCATGATGTATATCCCCATGTCCTTAATCCTGCGTTCTGTAACAACTTGGTTCCACGTACTGACCCTGTGATTCCAACTCTTGAGCGTTGCAATTACCCACCTATGGACTTTAGTATCATTGAACCTCTTGGGTTCGAAAATGTAATTAAAGGTCTGAAGTTGTCATCAAGTCCTGGTGCTCATTTGGTTAACGCGAAATTTCTGAAAAATATTGTTATTTATTCATCTTTTCTGCTTTCAAGAATTTTGCAGCAATCTTTGGATACCCGTCAGCTACCTGCAGTTCGGAAGGTCGGAAAGATTGTCCCACTTCACAAGTCCGATAGCGAAAATTCGCCCCTCAACTACCGCCCCATTTTCCTCACCAGCATTCCTTGCAAGGTTCTTGAACAAATTTTGTACTCACATTTAGCAGAGCACTTAGACAATAATTCATTTTTCACAAAAGCACAACATGATTTCGAAAAATACTTCTCTTGCGAAACTCAACTTCTTTCTTTTTCTCACAGCCTTCATCTTATTCTCGACAAAGGTTCATTTGCAGACTGTTTTCTTTGATTTCGCCAAGACCTTCGATGAAGTGTGTCATAAATTGCTTCTATTTAAACTTGGTTAACTTAGTCTTGATCCTAAACTGTTTGCATGGCTTGAACATATTCTCCTTAATCGGTCACAGTATGTTGTGTCAAATAACCACATGTCCCCATTTAATCCCGCAGACTCTGGTGTGCCCCAAGGATCAGTTATAGGTCCTCTTCTTTTCTTAATTTACATTAACGATGTACCAAATGATGTTTCTTTCTAATATTTACCTTTTCGCAAATGACCGTTATTCTCCGTGAAATCTCAGACAAATCTCATAACAAATTCTTACAAGACGATATAAACGCTATCTCTAGCTGGTGTGACGTATGGTTATTGCAACTTAACGTAACTAAATGTAAATGTATGCGTGTAACTCGGAGAAATATTCCCCCACCCCCCGAACTATTACCTTAACTTTACTTCCCTAGAAGTCGTAACCTCCTATAAATACCTAGGCGTCCACATAACCTCGTCACTTTCCTGCTCACTGCACATCGATAAAGTAATTAGCAATACAACCACATGCTAGGTTATCTCCGCTGAAATTTTTCTTCTGCTCCTACATTATTAAAATTAATCTTATACAAAACGCTTATTAGAAGTATAGTGGAATACGCCTCATCCATCTGGGACCCGCACCTCGAAACCCTTATTCAATCACATGAAGTAATCCAAAACAATGTCGCGCGTTTCATTTATAGCAATTATAGCCACACATCGAGCGTAACTGTCATGAAAAACTGTTTGCTACTTGCTCCTCTCTCAGCCCTACGTAAGTGCCTTCGCCCTTGCTTTATTCCATAAACAACATTTCCACAATTCCTACCTGTGCGATAATCTTATATTATTTTCTACCTACATTTCCTCTCACACCAGAACCTGTCAGGAATACTTTATTCCGTAGGACCTCTCAGGAATGGGACCACCTTCCCGGCGAAGTTGTCGCAATCAAGGACAACCAAAAGTTTCTTTCGGCCATATCAGGCATCATCACTGCCGGATACAATGAACTAATCAATTTTGCTGTAATAACTAGACACCTTTTGCGGCTTTGTTATTTACTTACGTATATGTTTCTTACTCTCCTCTGTAATACTCCGGTCTTAAGGGTACAATGAAATAAATATAAATAAAATTTCTCTCTCTCTCTCTCTCTCTCTCTCTCTCTCTATATATATATATATATATATATATATATATATATATATATATATATATATATATATATAGTGAGAGAGAGAAAGAGAAATATATAGAAAATTGGGCCCCTCCGCTGACCCCTTTCTTCTCGTTTATAAATAGAAATAGAGAGAGAGAGAAATTTTATTTATATTTATTTCATTGTACCCGTAAGACCGAAGTATTACAGAGGGTAGTAAGAAACATATAGGTAAGTAAATAACAAAGCAGCAAAAGGTGGTTCATTATTAAAGCAAAATTGATTAGTTAATTGTATACGGGGCAAAATGTGTAAATATAAATTTGCAGTTGAAATAAAGGCCCATTCTAAGAGCGTACATGCGCAATCAGTCTCAGCGCCCGCAGCGAAAGTATACGTTGAATTGGATTGGATTGGACCAAACTTTATTTGTGCCTGCAGTTGGGCTATAGTTGGGCGCTCGCGCGCCCCGGCGAAGGCCTACGTCATCTGCGAAGTTGCCGTTACTCGGCGCGGGTCTCCGCTCGCCGTTGCCGGCTTGCTGGGTCACTACCTTTCGAGCGCCTCGAGTACCTGCGGGATGGCCCAGAGCTGTTCGTCTTGGTCGTAGCTCTTCGCGGCTGCCTCGAGCCGCTGTGGGATCGTTCTTGATCTTGCTTCTTGATTTTTAATGCAGTACCACAAGATGTGCGTGTAATCTGCCATCTCCCTCCGGCAGACTCTGCATTTATCGGTCGGGTGTCTCGGGGTACATGCGATGCATCAGTCCCGGGCTCGGTAGCGATCCGGTTTGGAGCTGTCTCAGTTGCACCGCCTTCGCTGGACTCAGCCTCGGGTGCGGGGGTGGGAGAGTCCTGCGAGTCAGGCGGTAGGCCTTCGTGATGCCGTTGTAGTCCGTCATGCGGTCCTTGGTTCCGAACCACGTCGGACGGTCTGTCGCCGGGGCGCAGTTGGTCAGCGCTCACGCCGCTGCGTGTGCCGTCTCATTGTGGTTCTCATTGCGTTCCGACACGTCGCCCGCGTGCGCCGAGAACCACTTGAGCCTTACTTTTCTGTCATGTAGTTCGGCCGCTCGCAGTACGCGATCGGCCTCCCTGCAGATTTGTTCTTTGGCAAAGTTTCGCACCACCTCTCTCGAGTCACTCAACACCGTGTGGCAGTCTGCGTCGGCAATGGCCAGGGCGATGGCTACCTCCTCCGCTTGTTCTGCTCCGGCGCTTCTCACGCTCGCTGCCGTCCTCGTGGCGCCGGTTGACGCCTCTATGACGACCGCTGCGAAGGCGTTCCGTTGGTAATCGGCCACGTCCCGTACCGCGCGTATTCGTCGTTGGCATCCTGGTCGATGAGAGCCTTGGCCCTCGCCGCTTTTCTCCCCTTGTTGAACTCGGGATTCATGTTCTTGGGTATGGGGTCGATTCTGGTCTAGCGTCGGACCTCTTCGGGGACGGGGAGCTTCATCTCCGCCTCGTTCGAGCGTCGTATTCCCAGGTCGTCCAGTATCTTCCTCCCGGCTTTGGTCGTGGACAGCCGCTCCAGTTGAGAGGTCCTTTGCGCTTCGGCTATTTTTTCGAGCGAGTTGTGTATCCCATAGTTGTAAAAAGCGGGTCGTGCTCGTGGACTCGAACAGGCCCAGCGCCGTCTTGTACGCTCTTCTGATGATCACGTTGATTTTGTTACGTTCGTGTTGCAGCCGTCTCTGGTAGGCTGCAACGTAGGCGACGTGGCTGATGATGAAGGATTGGAAGAGCCTAATTAGGCTCTCCTCTCTCATGCCAGCCTTCCGGGAAGTGATTCGTTTGAGGAATCGAATCGCGTTGGCCGCTTTTGTGGTGAGACGGGTGATGGTTTCGCCATTTCTTCCGTGCTTTTCGATTTCCTTGCCTAGGATCCTAATTTTGCCGACTTCGGGGATCACGTTGCCGGATTTGATTACGATTCCGATTATTTCGTATTCGTGTTGTCTGGTCTTGCCTCTGCCATTGTTGGTAGGTCGGAGTATGAGAAGCTCCGATTCGCTCGGCGAACATATCAGTCCCGTGCCTTCCAGCTGGTCTTCTATTGCGTCGACAGTGGCTTGCAGCGCGCCCTCGATGTGGGCGTCGCTGCCACCGGTCACCCACAGCGTGATATCGTCTGCGTAGATGGTGTGACTGACGCCTTCGGTGTCCGCGAGCTTCTCGGCTACTCCGATCATTACCAAGTTGAACAGCATCGGCGAAATGACTGATTCCTGCAGTGTGCCGGTGCTCCGGAGCTTCTTCTCTTGCGTCTGTAGGTCGCCTGCTCGTAGCTCAGTGGTCCTGTCCGTGAGGAAGTCCTTGATGTAGTTGTAGGATCTTTCGCCCATGCTGAGCTTGGAGGCTTGGGACAGAATCGCCGAGTGTTTCACCTTATCGAAGGTGCTCTGCAGGTCGAGCCCTAGGATTGCCTTATTGTCGCGGGCGCTGCCTCCAACGTCGACTATTTGGTATTTGAGCTGCAGAATCGCGTCCTGCGTGCTTAGGTGCTGTCTGAAGCCGATCACCGTGGCCGGGTACAGCCCTTCTCGTTCCAGGTAGTCTTGCCACCTGTTGAGCAGGATGTGCTCTAGCACCTTGCCCACGCAGGACGTGAGCGAGATGGGCCAGAGGTTGTCCGTGTCCGGCGGCTTCCCCGGCTTGGGGATCAGGATGGGCTTGGCTGTCTTCCACAGCTTTGGCAGCGCGTCTGCTCTCCAGCACTTGTTGAAGTATTTTACGAGGTTCTCAATCGAGCCATCGTCGAGGCTCTTGAGCGCCTTGTTCGTGACGAGGTCCGGACCGGCTGCCGACCGGCTGTTGAGTTCGTGCAGGGCTGCGCGTACCTCCTCGACGTCGACGTCAAGATCGAGCTTCGCGTTAGGTAGGCCGCCGTACGGCGCGTGTTGTTCGCTGAACATGTCTCGGAGCGCGTGTCCACTCCATGCAGTTCTCTCGGAGCGTTCTGGCACAATTTTTCGTCACGTGGCACCTCAGCGGGAGAGCGCCGTCCTGCCCACTGAACCTAGGTTAGTTCCAGTACACTCTAGATGCAACACGTCAAAACACGTTGGTGGCGCCATCTTGTGGTGTGGAGTCTAACCAAAGCAGACAGAGCTATTATTGAAACGGCTAACCATGTTCTAGTTACCTACTAGTGTAAAGAGTCGACCGCTGCATAATCATTAACATGTATGGTTTAGTTATTAAGGCGAAAGCCTTAGATGGTTCATGGGTCGAAAACTGTCATATCCGGCATTGTGGCACGTAAATTAGGGGTCTTACTGTCGACCTTGGTTGGGTGTCGAACCCACGGTCTTTGGTAAGAGTTGAACTCACGATCGCTGGTAATTAATGCAAAGTTAATAAAGGGGCAGCTAATTAAGGCACTCGTACCAACGACCTTTGGTGTTAATTGAGGAAAATATCATTCAGACACCGTTAATTAATATAGAGTTAGCTAAGGCTTTCGAATTCTCGGCCTTCGGCGGGTGTCGTACCCACGACCTTTAGTGTTAAGAAGAATGAAGTTACAGTTAATTAAGCTAGAGGTAATGAAGACAATCGAACCAACGACCTTTAGCGTGAGAAAAAAAGTCATGGGTAGTAACGGCGCACTTCAGCGAGAATGTGAAGCAATTTAATGAATGTCTAGGGAGCTCGCGCAGGCTTTCGCCTTCATCCTCTTTAGCGTAGGCTAAAGTGACTGCAACTTCCTTTATTTCGACTGGAATCTATTGCATGACGTGAAAAAAAAAACATTTTAACGCGTTGTGCTTCAATCCCTACAATTAATCCATAGCCCCCACTTCCTAGCGGCTGCGCAGCACCTCACCAAGGCGGCGGACAGACCTGCGACACGGCGGAGGGCGCTAAGAATCTCTCGATCCGGACAGGGCGCCACTGGAAACTGAACCTGGCGACGTTCAACGCGCGAACCTTCTCGAGTGAAGCTAGCTTAACAACACTCTTTGAGGAGTTATCAGAGATTGCGTGGGATATCATTGGCCTTAGTGAGGTTAGAAGAACTGCTGAGGCATATACAGTGCCGACTAACGGCCACGTCCTCTGCTGTAGAGGACTTCCAGATAAGAGACAATACAGCGTAGGATTTCCAATCCGTAAGGACATAGCGGGCAACATTGAATTCTACAACATTAATGACAAAGTAGCAGTAGTCGTAAAAAAGCTGAATATGAGGTATAGAATAAAGGTAGTACAAGCATACGCTCGAACGTCCAGTCACGATAATGAAGAAATAGAACAGTTTAAGGAAGATGTTGAATTAGCGATGAGAAAAGTGTAAACTCAGTATACTGTACTCATGGGCGACTTCAATGCAAAAGTGAGGACAAAGCAGGCTGGTGAGCAAGCAACTGGCAACTATGGCGTCGATTCTAGGAACACTCGAGGAAAGATGTTGGTAGAATTCGCGGAAACGAATGAGCTCCGAATAATGAATACCTTCTTCAGGAAGCGCAGCAACAAGAAATGGATTTGGAGAAGCCCTAGTAAAGAAACAAGAAATGAAATAGATTTAATACTCTCTGCCGATTCCAGCATAAGGCAGGATGTAAAAATGTTGGGTAGGGTAAAGCGCAGTAATCATACGTTAGTGAGGTCTAGAATTTACATCGATATGAAGAGATGGATGGATGGATGCAAAACTTTAATAAAGGATTTGAGGTACGCGACTCAGCGCGCTGCGGGCCGCTCCCACGTTGGGACAGTCAAGCCATGCCCGACCGCCGCATCGTGGGCCCTCTGGACAACCAATAGTTGCGCCCTGGCATCGGGGCTCTTGATAGCGGAGAGCCACTTGTCCTCATTTATTTGATCTGTGCCTCGTAACGAGGGGTAACGCCAGAGCATGTGGTCTAGGCTAGCGATGTCATTGCAGTGCCTGCAAGAACTAGTGGCATAGGTGCCGGGATAAAGCTTGTGGAATAAAGCCGGGCTGGGATACGTGCCTGTTTGTAATAATCTGAGGGTCAATGCCTGCGCTCTATTTAACTTCTTGTGTGGAAGGGGAAAGTCTCTCCTGCCGAGATAGAAGTGCTGCGCAATTTCATTGTATGTGGTCGGTTGATTTCTGTTCTCCACCACTGCGGGCCGGCGTTGGAGTTCTCCATGGTCGCGGAAAGCGAGACCTCGCGCCTTGGAGTGGGCCAGCTCGCTGAGGTTTGTGGAGTCTCCCATGATGGATCCCATGTGAGAAAGAGTAAAATTAGTCAAGAAGAAACAAGTCAACCTAGACGCAGAGAGGGTAAAAGCACACCAATTCAGGCTGGTGCTTGCAAACGAATATGCACCTTTAGAACGGAGAGATGAAGATGACAGAGATAATAAATGAAAACTTAACTAGGCTGGTTTCAGAAGCAGCAATTGAAGTGCGAGGCAAGGCACCAAGGCAACCAGCAGGTAAGGAGAAGGGAGTAGATTTTAATGATGAGAAATGAGGAGAGGTCGGCCTAGAGAGCTTGTCTCTTGCCTGCTACTCCTCACCGGGGAAAGGGAAAGCGGGAAATACAGGGAAATGTAGGTGGCAGGTGATTATGTTTTGGTACAATGAGCTACTATATACACGTTGTCGAACACGCGGGTGCACACTGTACACAAAATACACGTTAGGGTAATCTTGTCCCCACATAATGTTATCGCGCAAACACATTTGGCACTGTTTGCACGTCTCACAGGTTCTAGAGGCGATCGTCTAAACTTGTCTCACTTGGAAAGTTCAAGAGTGACTTTAAGGCACGTTCATCGTCCTGCAGTGGACATGAATAGGCTGCTGCTGCTGATGAAACTGTTACATGATATCGCTACATGTGTTGCTACATGAGTTGCTATGAGGACGTAGAACACATCGTCGGGTGATGCGCAAGTCTGCAAGCACCTCCGCCACTCTATCCTCGCAGGAGGAGGCACCAGAGGTCCCTATCGCGCTAGGTTTCCGTGCACATGGGTGGGCACCGCGGGCCTGGCAGCGGCAGTGACTAAACGACACCTCGAGGAGTGATGGACGCTCGTGCGCCGATAGGCCGTACTGCCACATTTGTGCGATAACCCTCTTAGGGTTGCAGTATGTATAAATAAAATAAATAAAAATAAATTTTTCATTTACCTTTTTTATTGCTTTTATTTATCTATTAAGGCCAGGGTAACAGTTTATGGGCCCGTTACAAAGGGAATGGCTACAGACCAACGTTATCATCATCCTCATCCGTTCACGTCTCTGGTAACTGCCTTTTTTTCTGCGAAGGGTATACGTATGAGCAAGAACTAAAATGGTCTGGAACCTCCTGAGGCAGCCACTGCAATGCGATTCCTGTTTTTGCTTCTAGCAAACTGTACGTGCAATCGTCAGTAGTTTTGATTCGGGCAGTTCATTCCGTATGCATCTCATTTGAGCTGAAGAGGATCACGGTCGCTGATCAAATTTGATGCATTATTCTACCTTTCGGAACCGCGCGCGGTTTCCTTGTTCGCTGAGTTGGACAGGAAATCGTCATCACTTATGTTACCAGCACGTGACGTAACGAGCATGCGTAAATGGCACGTATAGTGCCTGCTGTCCGGTTCATCGTAGCTGGCGTCGACTGAATGATTAGCCATTCTAGCCCACCGAGACGACATGTTCTTTGGCGACAACAGTGGCATTGTCCCATTCAATGTTGTGTATATGTTCTTGCGCATTCTCGGCAATGGCGTTCGTCATGTGACTGTTATTTCTTACGTCACGTTTGTAGTCCTTGAGCCGTCTAGAGGGCTTCCCTGTTTGGCCAATATATACTTGATGTCAATCTATCTAGCTGAGCTATGTGTAAGCGGACATTAACGAGCTGTGCAGGTGTGAGATGTGGAGAGAGAAAATAGAAATAAGTTGCTGCTTAGATATGCGGGAATTAATAATGAAATAAGTCGTTCATAATAATATATTCCAAGCCTTTGCCGCTTCTTTCTGCTCAGGTGCTGTTCGAGGGAAGTACAGCCGTTGGCGTCGAATATAACCGGTACATCGGAAACCACACGGTTAGGGCAAAACGGGAAGTCATTCTTTCTGCAGGGGCTATCGGCTCTGCTCACCTCCTCATGCTTTCCGGCATTGGACCAAGATTGGACCTGGAAGCTTTGCAGGTGTGAAAACATTCTCGAATATACAAATGTTGCTATTGGCCTGTGCCAAATTTGGCACCTTGTAGCGCTTCCAACAGGGGAAAAATTGATGCCCAGAATAGTAAACGAATGTCCATTCTTCTTAAATTACCCCTGGTGAAATCAATGACAGTGTTCAAATAAACGACAATAAATCAGCGCCGAGGTACGAATTTCGAACACAGTGCCACCTTGCTTGCGCGCACGCTAAAATAAAAAAAAGTACACGGGAATGCGCTTGACCGTCAGTAAAAGTGTATACAGTCAAGAAAGTTTACACGAGCAATACCTAATTGTAATGCCATTGATTGTGGTCTGATGGCATGATTCTAGTACCACTGAGAAGTTTCTTCATTAATAAGCTGATGTTTTGTTTCCTGAGTGTGCGTGTATAGTATTGCGCGGGTTTATGTTCACGCTAAAATATAGCGACATTTCCGTCAATCAAACCAACTTAGACGTGTATGCCTACGTTTGAATATTGCACCTTCACGGTCTTGCAGAAAACATTGTCTGCGAAGCTAGTGTTATCAGTAAACCGTGCTCTCGCAAATACGAAGGACGACGTTGCGCTTCAAGAAAAAGTCCCCGCAGCGGCGTCTACGCCAGCAGGCGTTTGGTGTGTTGCGACATCACGTGCCAGAGCACACGAGGGTTGGACGCTCTTGCGTGAAACCGTGCGTGGCTTAGCCATGTATGGGGTAAAGGGGATCCGGGGTGTTGAGCCGAAGCCGGGTATTTGGACCTTTACGGCCCCTCGGTGGAGGCAACACGCCCCTTTGGCCTCGGCTTCACTCAGATGGCACTCCCAGACTGACCCACCTGGGGGAAATCGGTAGTTGCCTTTTCCTGTCTCTCTCTCCCTCCAACCTTCGTCTTTCATTCACTTTCCATCTTACCTGTGTTCTTCCGGCTTCCACTTCCAATTTTCCCAGGTCGCAAGGGCCAACCTTGTGTGGGTAGCCAACCTTGGTTATAACAGGTTTGGTTATAGTGGCTGTGTACAGCTGGGCGTTGGCAGGCCTTGTTTAAAAATAAATCCTGTCACGTCCCCTGGCACCGCTGCCAAAAACTCAATTTTACTAATGGAAAGCTCCTTCCCCCCACTCCCTGATCGTCCTCAGAAAAGAGGGCGCACCGAAGTATATAATTTTTTTAGTCGAAACACTGAGAACTTTCCCCGCTATCAAGTAATTCACTCTGATAAACCAGGAAAGACAGCGAGAATAATCTCGCCTTTGCTGGTTTATAAATGTCTAACAGGAACTATTGGCTCAAGACGGCAGGTTGGGCCAGTTGGTTAGGATTCATTGTAAGGTTCGGTACAGCGCAACGCAAGACACGCACAAAAAGTAAAAATAAGACGACGACACGGCGCTGACTCTCAAACGCTAATTTTATTGGAGGTATGTCTAACATATTTATAGGTGCCAGTTCATAACACGACATGCACGAGACGCATAGATACATCGAGGCAAGTGTGACCAACTTACGCACAATTAAAATTGACATAGGTAATGCAGTTACTTGTCATCAATAGCGATAGACGGTTCGCTCATACATGCCTTGTCCGTAATCTTTATATTGTAAGCCTCAGCGATGTCTCTTCTCAATTGGCTCACGTGTTTATAAATGACATCAGCTTTTTTTAATAGGAGCGACAAACGCATGACTTGCAATGCTCTGGGAGATGAAGCAGCGCAGCCCTTTGAAGAGATAGTTCATGCTCCCCAAGTCGAACATTCACGCAGCACTTCGTTTGTCCCACGTGCTCTCTACCACAAGATAATGGAATCGCATGCACAACCTGCTTAGCACAAGTGATGTACTCGTTTACATGGTTGACAATGCACTTTCCCCTTATAGTTGCTTATATTTCAGCATATTATCAAATAACGGGCATATGCGACCCATCTTATGCTTCACAGAAAAACGAACATCAATGCTGTGCCTTGAACTGACGTTCCTAAGCCCATGCGCCAACTTGTGTACATACGGTGCCACTGCGTTTTTCCTTTCTTCTTCTAATTTAGTTTTACCACCTTGGTCGTTTACACTCTTGACGCCACGAACCATGCTTTCACTCACAGATGAAATAATCCCTTCGCGGTAACCAGCGTCCAGTAAACGATTTGCCTAATCAGAAAAGGCAGCCTTCGACATATGAAAATACGACTTCTTTAATGCACCATTTAGGATAGTCCTCACTATAGCCGGCTTCGCTACCTTAGAATGACTGGATTTATAGTTGAAACAGCACTTGATCAAACCCAAATTAGCGCACTGGATGTCGGAGAAAACAACACGATACAAGGAAGTGCTCTTTTGTCGACTAAGAATATGTCATACCTTCGGCACCCACTCTTACGTAGAGACTGGAAGTGATCCTCCCTCATGTCGAAGATATGGGGACAGGCTTACCGTTGTCCATGTCCTCGTCCAGTGAAGCGAAATAAAATCTGAGCGTAAAAAGCAGTCTTATTCTGCGTATAGTCAGCGTATTCTACTTCAGCCAGCATTTTTTCTTAGTAACGAAGCGCTTTTTAACCTGGAAACAGCATTTAGCTCTTTAAGATGAAGTTAACACCTGCGAAATCATTTGGCCAGGTCATGTGTAGCACAGCCTCGCCATTGAGGCTCTAGCTGCACTGACACAACATTTACAGACTCTCTGCTCTTGCCTTACTTCCTGAGCCCTGTGAAGGTAGCAGTGCTTGCGTGCATCCTATTATGGCACTTCTTCATACCAAAATTTTTATGACCTTTTTACCATGAGTCATTCTCATTATTTTGATGCTTATATGTTTTACGTAGTTTACAGCGACCTGTCTTTAGGCCTTCTTACAGCCACATCACATTTATGTTTGCAACTCAATTTGATCATTTCATACGTATTACTTACACAATTCATTACCATAAATCGTGGCGCTCTTTGGCCATAGCTGGCACTTGTGCCATTAAATGCCGTACATTATCATTCAAGAAGAAGTGGCTGGGGTTCAACGTGCCTTGAACCTTTATACGAGTGAAAGCTCTGGTAAGCATGGTTAGACACGTTTGCTTCTTTGAACGTTTTATTGCATATCAAAGGCTTCATCACTGGCGTAGAAATCATGGAGCCGCTCACGGTAGTCAAATCCTTGGTGTGCCATAGTCTATCGCACACTTCACACACGTAGCCCAACGGTCCGGGAAGTCTTTATGAAACTTGTTTGTCGCCGACGAACACTGTGGTAAACGGTTTGTATGGTCCATAAAGCGCTGGTTGGGCTCAACGTTCATCGATTCGGTCTCACCAGAAAGCGAAGCTGCCGTAGAAGACGAAGTCGATGCTGCGTTAACGGCAGGTGCCACTGCTGCAAACTTTCTAGCCTTCCTGTCTCGGTCGTATTTGCATTTGGTCTTCAGTAGAGCTTCTCTCTCTTCATCTGTCTCTGTTGCTAATTTAGCATGCTTCTTCTTCAGTGCTTCTTCCTGGCGAGCTATATAGGCAGGGTGCTGAGACGCAACCTGGCGCCTGCGGCGAAGAGTTGACGCGCTCACACCGGCATGTGCTTCATCCATGGCGAGTCTGAGCGACCAAGCGCCGGCGAAGCAGCTGTCGAACCCTCGCCTAGTCACGTGGTACACAGCGGCGAGGCTCGAGCGAGCGCAGCTGCGACGCCTCGCCACAGCGGATCACGTGACGTAACGTCACACCTTCACACTCGCGCGCCGGCGGTTCCAGGCCAAACGCGGGCCGACATTGATCTTGGGAGTTGTACCTCGAGGAGTAGAGCTTTCGCTCTAAAAGAATTCAACCGTCTCCTGAAAGAGCCACTGGGGCTGCTTACAATATATATATATATATATATATATATATATATATATATATATATATATTTCTTTTTTTTCAGATACCGGTAGTTGCCGACCTCCCTGTTGGCCGAAACTTAAAAGATCATATTACCGTTAATGGAATAGCGGCTACTGCTAGAGAGGACATCATCATAGACTATTACAAGCTGTCAACGATTCCCTCGTATGCCCTCCGAAGGACAGGTGAGGACTCGAGGCCAGACTGTTGCCATTTGCTAAGTGCATTGGGTCGAATAGAGCTCAGATGCGTTTCTGAGTAATTACTGGAGCAGGTGTTGCTTCATCGTCATTGGCAACTAACAAAGTTATCAGCGCTAAACTGCAATCACTCTTTTAAATTAAATTAGGAGGTTTACCTTCCCTACATTGCGCAGTGGGTTATGAGGGACACCATATAGAGGAGGGGTCTGTATTAATTTCAACGAACTGGGTTCTTTAACCTTCACTTAAATCTACCTGCAGAGGTGTTTTTGTACATGCTTTCACTGGAGTTTCACCATTGTTAGTGCGGGCGGCTTCATGTAGCAGTGGCGGTTGTCTAAAGAGACGTGAGGCCCGTAAACAATGCCCATGGCGGAAAGTTATAGTCGTTGGGGGGTGGGGATCCATGGTTGACTGGGAGCGCGCCTAAGGTGGCTAATTGAGGCAGGACTTCTACCACCGATTCGTGGAAGCAGTGCCGTTGTTTTAATCCAGCTCGTGGTCACATGACCGCACTCCTGTCGAGGCATTCAACAAAGATGCCCAACCAACGTGGAAGTGCTTTCCTTCGGGGACTGCGTCTTGCGCGGTGGCGAGACAAGAGGCCAGGCCCACTGCAGAGCGATGATCTATAGCGAAGACCTCACGACATTGGAACTGCGGACAGTGTCACCCTGGAGCCCCGTTGTTTACACCGCGGTGTGATTGGACACACGATAGGGCGAGGGTTATGTCAGTGGGTAATTTAAGCACATGCAGGACCATTGGAGGGGATTCGGTGTAAGTTCCGTTAATAAGGGAGGAGACCAAAATTGCAACATTATCGGAACCTTTCTCTCGTAGTCGTTACTTTAGATGTCTTTGTAAATTGTTTCCATTCCGTTGCTCGCTTAATACGTATTATTAAACAGTTAACTTCTTACAACTAACGTCACTACCTTGCCTACTGTAAGGTGACCTCGCAACATCTACAGCACCTTCATCTTTTCCTAACCGACATCGAGGCGAATACCAACTGTCTCCGTCGAAACGCGACCGCAGCAACCGGGAATCGCACCCACGGTCTTCGTGCTCAACAGCTGCGCTCTATCTTATTTTACCAGATTGCAGAGCTACTTTTTCTTCTGTTATTTACCTTAGTGCATAGACGCGTTAACGTGTTATTGGTAAATAAGTTTATAGAAGTCTCTTTTACTGCACGACAATGGGTTCCAGAGAAATCAAACGAGACGGAACATGTGACTAGGCACTCTTTCATTTGACTAAGTATACCCAGTATACCGGCAAGAAAGGATGCGCGAGAATTGTTGCTAATGTAAAAAATAATTGAAGCGCCTGCTGCTGCACCGCAGACGTGTAACGAGTTTGAAAATATGTATAGCAGAAGACTACATACAACACGCACAGGAATTGATTAACTAACATCATTCCTGAGACTGACATAATTCCTGTCGATTGTCTTAGGCTATGCACTTGGGAAAAAGAATATTTATTTCCAATGAAGCTTCAAACGCTCACCAACTTTTGATTGCGTTGTTATATGAGTAGTATTGTAGTCGTCAAGGCTAAGCTGTGAGCTTACATTGACAACGCATTACAATCTATTCTGCTCGTACAATTCGTGGTTAACTTTTCATTTGTATGTCTTCTCTCGCATGTGCTCAAGGTCCTCTCACTCGAGCTTTCGGAGTTGAGTGCGTGGCGTTTCTGAGCACATCCCGCACGGATCCCAATTACCCCGACATACAGTTTCTCCTGACGACGTTGAACCCCACAACGCCTGAAGCGGAATACTTGTCCCGTCAAATCGGCATGTCACAGAAGGTGAGCGAGGATGATGCCCAAGCCCGAGCATGAATTCCCTTTTCGTAGAAACTAAGTATAACCAACGCTTTGTTATACAGTGCCTAAAGACGGACCTTATTGACAAAGCAAGATTGCTATACCTAAACTGCAATGAAAGCAACAAAAAAAATTGCATATATGCGTTCCATATATTGTAAGGTGATTACCAGGAATGCGGCTTATCGTAATGCCACTGTTTCAACCCGCCGTGGTGGCGTTGGGGCTATGGCATTGCGCTACTATGACCGAGGGTGCGGGATAAAATCCCGGGCATGGTGGCCGCATTTGGATGGGGGCGAAATGCAAAAACGGTCGCGGTACCGTGCATTGGGCGCCCGGTAAAGGACCCCAGGTGGGCGAAATTAATCCGGAGTTCTCCACCACGGCGTGCTTCATATTCATATCGCGGTTTTGGCACGTAAAACCCCTGAAGTGGCTGCCGACTTCGCCATCTTGCACGTATACTATCAGCCGCCACCATAGAAACCGCCACCATACATAGAAACCGCCACCAGCTGCTGGCGCGATTTCTGTTGACTTTCCTCTTGAAATGGGGCGGCGACAAATAGTCACCTAGCTTCCTTGAGCTTGAACCTGCATGCTGCTTATCTCTTGTTTGTATTATTTCTCTTCAATAAAACCTTCTTTCTCTCTCTCCCTCTCTCACACACACACGCACGCACACACATGCATACACACAACTCCAGCAATAAAGTGCGGCGTTCGAAGTCGTAAGGCCATAAGGCTCTGATACAAATTGGTGAAGCCGTGTGTCGCCCTGTTCCCGTGCTTACTTAGCGGCCCCGTGGCTACGGCAACGCAAACATATATTCACGCATAAACATGAGGTAACACATAAAGAAATGGAAAATGATAGCCTGACCGAAAACGCAACTGGCGTGAGGAGGGCGTGATGGTAAAATATAGTGCTGTTCTCGAAAGCACAGAAATAATGTACGGTAAACCTGAGATCAATACAAAGTAGATACGCTGCTTTCAATCGCGACTGAGGCAATGTACCCCGGTATACGCCCGATGATTGCATCCCATCATGAAGCATGTATAACCAACTTTCACGTCATTCCCTTCATTGTGAATTAACAAGCTCGCGTAGTGGGGCCGAAACGTCATTTTTCGAAACTTTCTTGTTTTCAACGATTGATCGGCGCTCGATATTTCCCGCCATAGATTTGTTTTACCCGCCGTGGTTGCTCAGTGGCTATGGTGTTAGGCTGCTGAGCACGAGGTCGCGGGATCGAATCCCGGCTACGGCGGCCGCATTTCGATGGGGGCGAAATGCGAAAACACCCGTGTGCTTAGATTTAGGTGCACGTTAAAGAACCCCAGGTGGTCAAAATTTCCGGAGTCCTCCACTACGGCGTGCCTCATAATCAGAAAGTGGTTTTGGCACGTAAAACCCCAAATATTATTATTATAGATTTGTTTCAATCAGTAACAAAACTATAGTTGTCATTTTTTACTGTCAGCAGTTGATGCGCCTTCAGGCATGTCGTGAGCACGCGATCATGGCGGCAGCATTTCCCATTTTTATAACACGACTTCTACCTCAAAAAGCTAAATGTTCTTGAAACACAGAGCAGGGCGGGTTTTTTCCCCTGCCATTTTCGTCCTCTGTTTCATCGAACGAGGCAGAATATAGATGACGCAGTTGTTGCTGAGTGCGTTGAGGTACAGAGGTACGGGCTTAGAGAGGAGCGAAGCGGAACGAGGCGCGAGGTGGTTGCAGCATGAGAAGACGCTCAATTGTGACTTGCTGTGCTCAGCAACGTTTTGCTATGCGAATACCACAGAATGCACCACCAGTCAAACAGTCCATTCAAAGTAAAGCGTTGGTTCGGGCTAGTTGGCAGCCCATACAACTTGTTCGTGTCCCTTCGTGGTTGTTGTAAATTCTGCGCTTAAACAGTACGTATACAGTCCGTTCAAGCCGTTCGGGTCGACCAGTGTAAGATTTGGAGTCGGGCTTCTAGGACGATCGGAGGAACTTGGGGCGACAGGACTAGGCGAGCAGGATTTATTTACATTATTTACATTTGAACATGGATTACATTTACACAGTCTAGCGTGACTCCCAAATGGAGCCCGCAAGACGAAGCATACAGCAAACGAGCACACAGTTCACGAGTACATTGACGAGCACAGAGCACGACGAAGAGCAAACCCTAGCCGCCGACAACCGCTGGTTATATCCACTTCTTGTTCCCTAGATCACTAGCTGAGGCAAAACGTTCGACGTCATTGTAAACAAGCCAACTCTCTGCGGGACGTTTTATAAACACACACACGCACACACAGATTTCAGTGCCCCCTCCGCGGGCAGACGACATTTGCGGCGCAGTCGTCGTGGTGTCCATTGTCCTGCGTCCCCGTAGCCAGCTGGTCACGCCCGACCCCAGCCGAAGCCTACAAATTCCAGAGCGGGCCTCGCACAGTGGCCTCCGCCGCGGTCCATTCTCTGGTGTCTCGAAAAGTGCATGGGGAGGTTTCGCCAATTACCTCCCCTCGAGAACTCCCCTGAGCTGACCCCCGCCGCGTGGCTGCCGGTTGCCCGCAGTTTGACGTACCTGCAGCGGGCTGAAATAGCTTTGAGAGCAGTACCCCTGCAGGCCGATCCTAACAGCTCCTCCATGGCCCGGAAAATCTGGGCAGGAAGAGAATGGCTGGCGAGCAAGACGATGGCTTTGCTCTCTGCAACCCCTGCGCACTTGGAATGCCTTCAACCATCTCACAACAACTGGCACAGAAGAGTCGACCCGGCAACACAATACCACTCAGTGTGCCCGGAATCAGTTGTTAATCCACCAGGCTTCCTACCAAATTTCAGTGCAACTCACTCCACTGGGAATCTCCAAATTTTGCCCCAAAATTTCGTGCCGCCAAAGCGAGCGTTCACGTTCCTCTTGAGTTCGACCAAACCCGACCGTCGCGCTGCACAAGAGCAAATGTTTACGCAGAACTAAACCGAACGCTCTCAAATACCAATACCCAAACATAACTTAAGCAGTCTAAGTTCACGAACAGCCTGTCCTTGCCCTATCGCAGTGGCGTACTTATCGCACTTACTGGTTCCACTGAACAGTCTGGTCAACTCCAAAGGCACGTAATCACAATCGCGCTAGCTTTGTGGTCCCTATTCCGAACACGTACTTGCGTCGCACGCAAACGTTCCATCACGCTTACTCACGTGTCTTTCTCTAGTCCATACTGGACACGTAACTTAACCGAGCAATTGAACCGGCGTAACTTACGCACTCCGCAGAACCCTTACAAAATGCGTCTGCTAATAACTCGTTCCACGCACGCTTATTAGAGAAGTGAGAATACGGCTGCCCTCAACACATACGAGCAACACAGTCAAACATTCTGCTTCCGTCCGTCCGCATAGGACAAGCACTAAAGGAACCGAGAGCGCTTCTCAGTGCAAATCATGCACTCCGCTGAAAATCTACGCGCTTAACCTTAGAAAATCAAAAACACATAAAAAAGAAGGTTAACTAATACACACACGCGTTACCATAGGCCTCTCACCGATAACCTTGACGCTCAGGTTACTCACACACACACAAAAAGAAAGCCTATCTACTCATTAACTAACACTCGCGAAACTAAAGTTTTACCTAAAATGCATCTTTCAAATCTCGGAGCTTCTCAAACCAAAACATAAGCAAAGCTCACACCTTACATATTGAAAGAAACTTTAGTCTTAAATCGCGAAAATCCTCCAAATGCTCAAAAATAAAACGAAATAAGACGTTTTACTTCTACGGAAGTTATCTTGGCCTCCCGTTCCAAACGTTTACGTCTGACTCATACTTTTCAGCCGTGCTCGAGGTGGTCGCGGTTCAAAAGCTACTCTGGCTACCGAGGAACAACAAAAGGGCTGACTCGATCACTATCAGCTCCTTCAAGATGTTACAGTCTCCTGCCAATTTGCGCCCTGGCGCCCCTCCTTCCTCACGAACTCGACTGACCACGTCACGACTCCCTACCACCTCGACTCGTCTTGCCACCTGGCGCCCCTTCGCCCTACATGCTGCACTCCGAAAAGAACGACGGAACGACGAGGAACTTAAGTGCCCCGTGCCCTTTGTCCGCGTTCGTGCAGAACATGCTTCTCGGTTTCTTTTCGACCGGTGGCTCGAACGTTTTTGATGAGCCCACGTCGTCCACGACGACCACACCTTTCTTTTTCTCGCGCCTTCGGTTTTCGCGTCTTTCGCCGTCTTTGGTTGCGCTGCATTAGCCACCGCATTCCGATCTTTAGCGCGCTTCTTTCTACCACGCTTTCTTCCCGAACTCTCTTTCATGTCGCCTTCTCGCGCCTCGTGCTGGCCGGTACACATCTTGTCCGCCCGCATAGGTCTCTTACCCGCACAGTCTGAGTGACTTTCATTTAAATCAGCTTTCACTTTTCCACGACTGGCGGACAGCCCAACCGACTTTGGAACAATGCAGCAGGCTTTACTCTAGCTATGCAACTCGCACTCTTGCGAACTGCCCCATACTGCATTGCCCAGCTCACGCTGTGCATCGGCACACAGCCCGTCGGTCTCTATCGCTGTCTCACCCACACAGTCCGAATGATTAATAACTAAATCATCCCTATCTTGGCTACCTAGACTGGCGGAGAGCTACACCGATCCCTGAACAATGCAGTTGTCTTCTCTTGAGCTACGCAGCTCGCAATCCTGAGAATTACCCTCAACTGCATCGTCCAGCTCGCACTTCACTCTGGCACGCAGATCTGACTCTACATGGGTGCTCGCGTCTGTCGGGTCAGCAGTACTCTCTACTTCGCTAGCAACCTCGTTAACCTTACATGCGACGCACACACGCGGTGACTGTGCCAATTCATCCACAGCTGGCCTAGCTGTCTCTGCAGTGCTCTATTGGCACAGCACCTCGTCGCTCTCACTCTGGCCTTTAACGGCCTCTGCTGCCACTAAGACATCGTTAACTGCTAGCACTTCGAGTTCACTTATGAACGTGCTGCTAATCTCGCAGGTGATACTACTTTCCTCGGCTTTCGACTGAAATCCGCTGTCTACTTCCTCCCAATTTCGCTGCGTCCAGCCTACAGATTTATCAACCGCTGTTGACTTTGTGTGTTTAACTGCTGCAAATCTACTGTTTTTTCATTGCTGCCTTTTCTTTTTCAAGCTTTTGC
Organism: Dermacentor variabilis; assembly: GCF_050947875.1. Lineage (NCBI taxonomy): Eukaryota > Metazoa > Arthropoda > Arachnida > Ixodida > Ixodidae > Dermacentor > Dermacentor variabilis. Next base: position 10,875,736 of record NC_134572.1, on the reverse strand, counting down.
CGTTTATACTCACGCTCTTGGCGTTCTTGCCTAATTGATTCCTGCTCCTGTCTTTTGCTTAGAATTCGTTTACCCATTTGTTCGATGAATTTCAAATCACTGTTACTTTCGAGAATGGTTTTACGAATCATTCCGTCAAGTCCTCCTCTACGTCTACCTCGATCTCCTCACACAACCACAACAGGTCAGCTCTCGCCAAACACATTAGGACCATGGTCGCTACTTTAAGCTTTGGCTCTGCTGTCACACAATACTTGCTGCGATACCCGTGCAAATAAATATACAAGTAAAAGATCCCCAACGAATCAAATCCAAAAACACAGAGAAATTGAAGCCTGGTAAATCTTACAGCCAAAACCAAACGCTTACCCACTGAAGCAGCACCATATCAACAGTTCTCCGCTGTATCCAGTCAGTTGCAAGAGGTGGTAAATCTCAAGTCGCCTCTAACTTGATAAGGATATCGGTCGGTCACCATGTGCCAAAGTCTATGAGCTGCCGTTGCTTTCTCCGAGTCGTAGGCCGATCTACGAGCCGTAGGCCGATTCCACCGCTGCCATTCATTTATTGGAGTTGGACTTGTAGGACGATCGGAGGAACTTGGGGTGACAGGACTAGGCGAGCAGGATTTATTTACATTATTTACATTTGAACATGGAATACATTTACACAGTCTAGCGTGACTCCCAAATGGAGCCCGCAAGACGAAGCATACAGCAAACGAGCACACAGCCCACGAGTACATTGACGAGCACAGAGCACGACGATGAGCACACCCTAGCCGCCGACAACAGCTGGTTATATCCACTTCGTGTTCGATAGATCCCTAGGTGAGGCAAAACGTTCGACGCCATTGTAAACAAGCCGCCTCTCTGCGGGACGTTTTACAAACACACACACGCACAGACAGGTTTCAGTGCCCCCTCCGCGGGCAGACGACATTTGCAGCGCAGTCGTCGTGGTGTCCATTGTCCTGCGTCCCCGTAGCCAGCTGGTCACGCCCGACCCCAGCCGACGCCTCTAAATTCCAGAGCGGATCTCGCACAGTGGCCTCCGCCGCGGTCCATTCTCTGGTGTCTCGAAAAGCGCATGGGGAGGTTCCGCCAATTACCTCCCCTCGAGAACTCCCCTGAGCTGACCCCCGCCGCGTGGCTGCTGGTTGTCCGCAGTTCTCTGAAGTAAGTTCATGGTTGGTTAGCGCTGTCCTCGCTGGTTCTCTGAAGGGCGCCACCACCCCGGATCAATCGACGCACCTGCAGTGGGCTGAAATAGCTTTGAGAGCAGTGCCCCTGCAGGCCGACCCTAACAGCAGATGTCTCAGAACAGCATATTTAGCTTTGAGCAACCCTTGCGGCCAATTTGGATGGCTTGTCGTATGCGATAACTGATGGCAGGTAACGCATCGGTGACTTCTTTTATTCTCTGCCAAGAAAGCCAACGAGATTTCAGTAATAATACTTAAAGTAATGAACAGAACTGCGCAGATGTATTCGCATGACAGGGCAACAAGCAGTGCCGTTACGTAGATATATGAAAAATGCGAAAATTATCACGTGACTGCTGATCATATTGCCTTTGTGAACAGATTTATGACGGACTATACAAGAGGAAGAGGGGTGAGTACGTGTTTCAGGTTGTTCCTGTCCTACTGCGACCTGAGTCGACCGGGATCCTCAAGCTTCGCAATGCAGATCCAAAGGAGTATCCCATTATAGATCCCAAGTTTTTGTCCACAGAAGCTGACCGAGACACTATAGTGGAAGGTAAGAATAAGTGTGCGAATAGTGAGCAAAATGAGAACAATGTTAAAGCGGGAGCCAACGTTTCGACAAGTGGAGTTGTCTTTTTTCAAGGCAGCATATGTTTTCCGTTCGCCTAAATTTGTTTCAGTTTCTCAACTCAAATTGTACTCAGTCACGATTCTTTTAAGACTGCGACAACATTTGTTTGCATGATGACGGAAACCGCACCGTTGCGTTGATGACTATGGTGCCAAGGTATAACAGCTAGAACAAGAAAAAAAAAGGTGGGCTGATTATTAAGGTCGGATTGTCCCAGGTCTTGTCGAATCCTGCCCAAAACACTCCGAGAGAAATACAACGCGTGATTCCTCTTTCACTGTAAAAATTCGTTACTAACCTCCTCATTGCAGAAAAGCTCAGTGCATAAATCTCGACTTATATTTCTTGCCTAAATGCGCACGATGACCCTTAATATAATGATTCGATATTCAAAATCAGAAGAGTAACCCTTTGTTCTTAGACAGTGGTCAGTACTTACTGATGTTACATATGTGATAGTTCACGTCAACGTTCGTGTGCCTTTTTTCTATCGCAATGGATCATTTCGCATCTACTAATTGCTTTCGACTTTCTGTACATTTTGTGTATTACTCTTCTACAGCCTCGCATCCCTTTCGCCTAAACCAAATTGCACCATAGCAAGAATGTCTAATTCATTTGAATTTAGTAATATTGTTTAGTAATATTAGTGCCAGCGACGCTGTTCAAGGCTTTGAATTAGGCAGATAGAAGTAAGATGTCACTCTTCATCAATATTTAAGGAGCTCGTCATGTAGTACCGAGGCTTGATCTGCTGATTTCTTGACATGCTCTAAGCCGGAGTAGCAAAATCAGTATTAGGGTGCTGACATAGTCAACTGTCGTCCATTGTCACGCTGCAAACTGTGACGTAATCTGTCCACCTCAACTTATAAACTGGATTGGGTAAGGCACCTTTATTCAACTATTTCGAGCATTAAATGTTTTTCAAATCCAAGGTAAGCGTTCACGCACGTGATAAAGCACAAAACTGAATCTTCTGTACACATCCAGTGCATTGTGACAAAATTTCAAATTTTTCAAGTCGTCCAAGGGCGAGAAGCCGAGGGGCCGCCTGTTTTGCCACCCTTTGTCAACATCGGAAGATTGTGACGACACATTGCAGCTATGGAGCCCATAAACATGAAGCGTTCGACGTAGCTAAAAGGCACGCAGTGAAAGCAGCCCCTACTTCAGTTTTTTTACATAGCAATCTTGGCAACAAGAAATATGGAAACGCAAGCTAACAGTGCCTTGAAACGGATGGTGGCACCTACGTCTGTGTGCAGACATTTATCTTGATCATTTTGAATAGGAAACACCTTTGATATGCAGTGACCGACGCTAGTATACGAGACGGGCAAAGAAATACAGCGAATACGATGACAACAAATACAGACTGCTTTTCCGCAAGCAAAAGATACGTTGTGTCCCACTAAAGTTCAGCCCGTGTGGTTTCCAGAAAAGCTCGTTCTGGCCCTTGATGGAGTTGACTTGTGCAGGCCTACTCTTGAGAACTGAACCTGTTTTAAATTCCCATCAAAACACCACGGGAGAAATATTCTGAAGAAATGGGGCTGTCGAGCCGCTTCACCTGCAGCGATAGTAAAGCTACGTGAAGGTAATGTCCCCTAGGATTTGGGTAATATGCAATATGCCGTGTTTTTGTCCGAGGAATACAGGGAAATGCGCCCACAAGACGCCGGGGTGTGTCTTCTGTTTAGGAGTCCGACTCGCGGTCCAGACGCTGAGTACCGAAGCCATGAAGAAGGCCAACGTGAGCCTGTGGGAGACAGCCGTTCCCGGATGCGAGGACACCGGTCCCGTGTGGAGCGACTCGTACTTGCACTGCTTCGTGCGGCAGACGTCGCAGAGCGGCTGGCACCCCTGCTGCACGGCGCCCATGGGCGCGCACCCGGAGGCGGTGCTGGACGCAAGGCTCAGGTGAACGGGTGTGCCCGCACTGGGTCAGCGTATGTGAAAGCTTCAAAAAATCTTTAAAGAGCGAACCGATGGAATCGCCGAATATGCCGGAGAACGTGCTTGTCACACCTATGTGAAACCTACAAAGTTTTCATTTTCACTCAGTTTAGCCTTTCTATATAGTCATGACTTTCGGGAAAAAGCTTGAGCATCCTCTACAAATCTATGTAAAACGCAGGATGTAAACCTGTTAACATCTAGCACAAACGGTACTTAAGCGTGATTTTTTTTTATGCTTCCGCTGCTACATATCAGCTGAGATTAGGTTCAGGGAATACAAGAATCCCCAATATTGCGTACGTAGAAGTGAACATCTTGGTATGTTTCTTGCCACCAATCTCCGGTGCGCATTTGTCACAGATAGCCCTTACATTACTAAAATCCACGTACCATCTTCATAAAAGATATTTCCTAATGTTTACTGTATTTCGTAGCGGGCAGCTGTTTACCTCCATTTGAAATGATGCTGGTATTATCATAAGAAGCCAACAAACGTTGACACCAAGGACAACATAGGGGCAGTTACTTGTACTTACTAAATGAATTAAAGAAATGATAAATTAATCGAAATGAAAGTGGATGAAAAAACAGCTGAATTGGTAGAGAGCATCGCACGCGTAATGGGAAGATGTGGGATCATTCCCCAGCTGCGGCAGGTTGTTTCTTCATCCACTTTAATTTCCATTAATTTATCGTTTCTTTATTTGATTTATTAAGCACAAGTGTTTCCCCCTATGTTGTCCTTGGTGTCAGTGTTTGTTGGCTTCTTATGATATCACTATAAAAATCGGGCCTCTTGATTAACCCCCTTTCTTCTCGATGTTGGTAGTAGTAATTCGAAACACTTAAAACAGGTCCGACTAGAGAACCAACCTAGGTGGTGTGAAAATTCACTACCCAGGTTGATGCACGAGTGTAGTTGCAACAGATCATTGTTTACTTGAAGAACGAATATGAGAAAATAGACTTTCAATGAAACTGATGCTCTCTCTTAATTAGTAATGTTTCAACAGAACTGCTTGTTGGCCTAGTTGGTGTTTGCTAAAAGACATGTTTTTTGCCGCAATTTAACACGCACCACTACGTTAAATTGCGGGAAAAAGCATGTCTCTTAGCAATGTTTTAATTACGTCCCTTGTATGTGCCGAATATGCTAGCGTAGTTTTTTATGGACACTCCAGGTGCATTTTTGCCCTCGGCGTAGCCGTTACCGTGATGTTGCGTATAAAATCCAAGAGCGACAACACTGTCGCAGCGCTATGTAGGCTGCGTGTTCGAGTGAAAGCGCACGGGTGTGAGCCAACAATCGCGGCTCAATGTCGCACGCGCAAGGGGGGAAAGCGGGGAGCAAGCGCGCCGTCTTCCGTCGCGCGCAAGGAATCAGGGGGAGGGGAAGTAGAGGGAGGGCGTTGCACTTCGGTAGCAACTGCGTATGGCGCGGTCGCTCTGGCTTTATCTTGAAAGCGATCTGCTTTGGGTGCAGGGTATAGGTGGGCTGACAGCCCATGGCCTTGCGTGTGCTCTGTTCTCGCCGCTAAGTTTCCGTTGAAGCCATAAACAGCACGAAGGTTACTTCGCCCGCGGTTGCTGCTGCCACGCTTCCTCACGTCAGTGTTTTGACAGCAAGTATCCGCGGTCCTCGAGTGTGATCCGTGCACGTTTGCTTGTGAGCGCTGACACCATGCTTGCTAATTTAATTTGTAAGCGAGCGTTTACTAGTTTATACGGCCGATAAAACTACCATCCTTACTTATTATGGCTGTCTACTAATTTGCTATCGCATTCGATGCTTAGCCTTCCGGGCGAAACTACGACGTTTTCTTTCTGCTGCTAGTTTTGCAGTTCGTGCTTTTTGGTCCATCTCAAATAACTTAAATTCAATGTATTGGCTGGTGCCCTCTTAGTTTTTGTGTATGTCACACTTGAAAGGCCGTAATAATGCCGTCGGAGGTTTCTTACAAAATTGCAGAATGCGTCGACGGGCTGGCTGGTGCGTATTCATAATATATATTCAATGTATTCAACAGGTATATTCGACTGTACTCAGATGAATACGCCTGTTGTATGCATTCTTCACGCGCACATAGGGATCGCCGCCATATATGTATCAGCGCACTCGAAAACTGTGAAACACGCTGCCTTGACGTGTTTAGAGTCTGCTCTACTTTTGCGCTCATATGGCAAGTGATAGCTTTGTTGCACAGTTAAGTAGTTAAGTAGGTTGCAGGCATTCGGCTACCAAAGATTAGTGCTGAAGGCGATTTATGAAGCATTGCTTCAGGAATTGAAAGGCAAGCTGCGGAACAGTACTTGTGTCACGCAACTGAAGAAACCTTAAGTAGCAGCCTATTGCCATAGGGTAGCTCTTAATTTCAAGAACGGGGCGACCAGGTACCATGTTACGGTTGCTTTTTTAGCAGTTCTGAACGGTCAAAATTGTGCCGCCATATATCACAAAGGACTAAACCTAGATTGCGAAAAGAAGCACACAAAGCTTGTAGAATGCCCTGTCGGTGTAGCTTACAAAATTCTCTTGGCGTGTAGCCAAATATACATCGGCCAAATTGGCCGCTGTAGTAATGAACGCCTGAATGAGCATTAGCAGTCTTTACCGACGGGCACCAGCTCACATATTACCCCTTCAGTTACGGATTCTGACTGAGTGTTCGGAGCTCGGGCTTCGAAATTTATATATATATATATATATATATATATATTTTCTGGAAACCCGGCTCAAATGTGGAGAAAAAGTTTTGAATCTGTAGCACAAATATTAAGGTCACATCAGGTCAGTAGTAATTACAGAAATAATTGTTTGCATATGTTACCATCTTATAGATAATTCATTATATGATAAAAAGGACTAAAATATTGGTTTCAAGTAGATGCGCTCGTTGTTATTGTGTAGAAGGCCTTCTGATGCAAGAAGAAAGACGCAGTTTCGCCTGAAAGGCGAAGCATCGATTACGATAGCAAATTAGCAGAAAGCCATACGAAGTAAGGAGAGTACTTTTATTGGCCCTAGCCCCTTGTAAACATTCACTTGCTAACTAAATTAATAAGCATGGTGTCAGCGCTCACAGCAAACATGAACGCCTCACACTCAATGACTGCAGACACTCGCTGTTAGAACGCTGGCCTGAGAAAACACGGCAGCAGCAGCGAGCGAAGTGACATTCGTGCTATCATTTCAACGCAAAGCGAACACCGAGAAAACACAGCAAGCACAAAGCTACGAGCCGCCGACTTCGGCCATCTCCAATGGCGTCCCGGACTAGGAGCTGCCACTCAGGCGCCACAGCAAGCAACTCTCTTATTCTTGAATAAAATGTTTTTACCACCACCACCACCAACGTATCAGATTATGGCCCCAACGTAGATCGCTGTCGAGATACGGCCGCGTGACCGCGCGCAGCCGCCACATGCGCAGTTGCAGCCCGCGCGCCTCGCAAAGTTGGGTGCCTCGCGCACGAGAGAAGACTCCGCGCTTGATTATCGCACTAGTCCCTTTCGCAAGGGCGCGATTGAGCCGAGATCGTCGGCTTCTCTCGCACGCTTTCACTCGCACACATAGCGTAGGGCGCGCGGCGACGGTGTTAGCGCCCTTGGACGGCAGGAATACGCTTGGATCGGCCATATGATTGGATGGATGGAATAACTTTACTGAAAAGTCCTGCGAGCTGAGGGGCACAAGGTCCCATAGAGCTCTCGCATAATCGCATATAATTGCTTTCGCAGTAATAACACTGATTGACAGCCGTATTAAAGAGCAGCGCGTGAAACATATAGTCAAACCTTGGAGTGTATCTTCTAAAAGCGACTGTTTTGCATTTCTTTGCTCACTAAGTGACTTATATTGCTTCACAGCATAAGCTGTTAACGGCTAATTCTAATAGCCATTTCGCTTGGCGATGTTGTCCGTCGCAGCTATTGCCAGGCTCCTACCCACTATGGGGGATTGGCCACGAAATGGTTGGATTGTCTTGAGGAAATAAGTCGTCACAGGCCAACGCCATACATACATGAAATACATGTACGGCCTACCTAATTAAATCAAGCAGGCTAGTTGACCCTTTGTCGCCGCCCCGTTTCAAAGGGTTGTCAATAAATCATCATCATCATTAGCATCGTATCATGCCACTTGTCACGCGATATGAGATGCGCGCCGCGTTGCGTCGATACATATGCACTTTGCATTGCATTTGCATATTATTACACCAAGTCGCACGCCATATAGCAATGAAATAGCTAGCGGTACAAGGTTTTTTGAGTTTCCTATCATGTACGTGGCTCTTACCCATTTTGGCGTAGGTCACGCTCGTCACGCGATGTGACATACGCGCCGCGTAGCGTCGATACATGCAAACTTTGGATTGGATTTGCGTTGTATTACACCAGGTGTCCTGATATGTGGCTGCCACATGTGGCACTTACATGTTGCATGTAGCCGGACCTGGTTAACTCAAGCAGGCTATGTGACTATTTGTCACCGCCCCGTATCAGAGGGGACGCTAATAAATAATAATCAGCATTATCAACATCACCGTATTGTGCCTCGGTACACGGGATGCGATATGTGCACTGCGTAGTCTCGATATTTGTGTTCACCCTTTGGTACAGGGTACTTCGGTACAAGCGACGAACCGCTGCTGAAGAAGCCAATCGTAGAATCGTAGAACGCGCGCGGCTACAACCGGGTAACTTCAGGCTCAACAGACCGCAAAGCACAGAGCATCACAAGCCGTAGCTCGCCTTCGACACCGGGCGGACAGTTCAGATCGTTCTCGCGAAAATGACGCAAAGAGACTTCACCGCAAAGACCCTCTGGTGCGTGCTGCTGAAAATGGAGCTCCAATGGAGCTGCTCCTCTTGCTTACGCTGTGAGTGTGCGGGTTGTGCCGTGCAGGCATGTAACCTTAATTGGTTAGCTGAGGGCTATGTTTTCCGTCAGCACTCTGGTTAAGATTACTATCTCGTCGCCACTAGTCAAAACATATTCAAAAGAAGGTTGCGCCTCCATTTGAAGGCACCGCGTCGGAAAGTGTGAACACAATACCGCAATATGTGTGCATGTCAAGGTCTTTTCAAGGCGACTTTGATAAAAAAAAGAAGCTGTGATATCACTGTCCGAGAATTATCACCGGCATTATTGATAAGGTCGCTTGGATCAAGATGCGTAAAATGTTGCTTCTGTTGATCCTTTCAACGCCGAATGTTGTTTTCAATGTATTTTGTATAATCTGCGCTTTCGATATGCCTGTCTTGATGGCTTCTTTGCGCATTCTCCTTAGGTCTGTTTTTTTTTATAGGTAGGGATGTGACATAATAAATATATAATTCGAGAGTAGTGCCTTGTCTATTCTCCTTCTTTCCATCATGATTGCGCTAAAATGTATTATGTTATACATAACACTACGCAAGGGTCTGTTGAGTTACCACAGCTAGGCTGCGACTGAACTGTGGTTTAACGCCGGGCTTTAGGATTTTTTTTATAAGTCTCTACAGTCTATTTAATTTTATTATAGCAAAGATTACTAAATCTATTATGGTGTAACGCTACTCTTGCTTTCTTATGATTGTGCTGCTTTCTGGAAGTTGTACTCCATGGAACTTTTGTTAACCACGTGTCTCGATGTAACGCTGGCACTCTGTGTGTGACTGCGTTATCTGTTCTTTTCTCCGCCCCCCCTCCCCCCCATTTGCTTCCTTTAATTCTTTCTCTTTTCTTTCTCTCTCTTCTGCAAGCGGGTGGGCACGGCGTCCCTTTTATTACACAGTTGCGAACCAGATTTTCTTCTTGTGATGTTTCTATGTATGTTCACATGATTAATAATAATAATAATTCTGGCAGGGTTCGCGGCAACATCAGCCGGCTGCGTGTCGTTGATGCTTCTTCCATGCCGTCACTGATCTCTGGAAACCTCAACTTTCCGATGATGATGATGGGAAACAAGGCAGCCGTGATGATCATTGAAGACAATGCGTGAGATGGACTGGACGGGCGCTCCACCAATCCTGAGCGTGCCGCCTCGTGCGAAGAAGACCGCGTTGCTAGGGCGAACAACGTTCCCATTCTGCTAAGTGCATAATTTGTGACTTGGTAGTCTTCAAAACTCGAAAATTTATGTCAGTGTTTTCATATGAAATGACATAAATTTTCCTTAACCGAGCACTGTTGAGCGCCTGAATATGATACTAATATTGATATAAACCGGGCTCTCCGATGTTCTTGAACGGGTTCCATGGCTACATTTACTTCGGCGCTATGTTGCCGGTTGTGATTGCAAAATATATTCTACGTAAACACTTAGCAGTCATTAAACGCGAGAAACCAAGCTCTGTAGCGGCGCTACGTACGTGCGCCGCTTTGAGAAACCATCGTCAAGATGCCGCCTGTGTAGCTGTATTTTAGGAGGCAATATTGTAATGCACTATTAATAAGTCCTTGCTATTCACCCTCCTATTGGGTGTGAACGTACTGAAAATAGCGTCCGCTTTTCTTTTTCAATTTTCTGCTTTTCTTCTTTGCACAGATCCGCATGCAGTGTGAACGCTGCGAACATTGATGTGTTGCTTTTCTCAATAAGTTATCCAGCTTACCTCGCTTTTTGCGTACCGCAGGAAGTATTCCTGTCTAACTCTCGCGCAGTTTACTAGTGGCGCCCCTTTTCGATGACAGCGGTGAAACAAGTAATAAATGCAACAAACATCTTCAGATTTGACGAGAATGGTGATAACTTCTTTGGTTACAGCTTTTGGGGCCGTTCTGGCGACCTAATACAGGAATATCACCCTCAGCCTCTTCCGTCCTTTCATCTGTAGCCAGATCTGTTCTCGTTACTGTCAAGCCCGTGTCGCTTGTTGTTAGGTTACGGCACAATAAAGCTGCTGCCGTTCGTTTCTCTGTCCAGTTGCAAATTCACAGCGCGGGAACAAGACAAGGGCGAGAAGAACGCGAACGTTCCTTGTCTTCTTCGTGACGTTCTTATCATCCTTCTCATATGCTCTAGTATTACTTGGCTAGTTAGTGCATGTAGAACAGTAAATATTTTAGTGACAAAAACACGATCATACAACAAAGTGGCTGGAGATCAACGCGGCTTGAACCTAGTTATACGAGCGAAAGCTCTGTTAAGCATGGTTAGACACGGTTCTTCAGTGCTTCTTCCCGGCGAGACATTTCGGCATGGTGCTCAGACTAAGCCTGGCGCCTGCGGCGAAGAGTTTACACGCTACCACCTGCGCGGGCTTCATCCATGGCGAGACTGAGCGACCAAGCGCCGGCGAAGCAGCCGTCAAACCCTCGCCTAGTCACGTTGTACACAGCGGCAAGGCTCAAGCGAGCGCTGCTGCGACGCCTCTCTGCAATTAATGATGATGATGATGATGATGATGGCAACTTTATTGTACCGCTGGATGATCACGTGACGTGACGTCACACCTTCACACTTGCACGCCAACGGCATCTGCAGCCTCGTGAGCGATCTTATCTGATCTTCCGAGGACGGGCCTGGGTGGCGCGAGTTGGTTGCTCGTCCGCGGCGCCAGCTGCGGAGGTCAGTCCACGGTTACAGCGAGTGTGACGAGAATCACTGCTCCTGCAAGGGGCCATGGCGAGCGGCTACGAGTAAGGTTCGATGTGACACTCCCTTGGGTGTTATCGCCGCTAACACTGGTGGCACGATTTCGCCGCGACGAAGGGCCGCTCTCGTCGCTAATGGAACCAAAGCGTGCGAAGAAAAGCGTAGTGCCGAACAAGACGGGCTGTGCGGCGACGATGACTATGATATCGCGCCAGAGGAGCGCGCGTCGTCTGCATGGAAACAAAGGGCTGCATGACCTGCATCGCGCCTGCTGTGAATAGCGCCCACGCGTCACCCATGCACGGCCCCTCGCGATCTCCCGATTAGCGGGGCAGTCACGTCACACTTCGCTCCGTTTGCAATGTGCCGCACGAGACAGATGTCCACGTAAGCTACGCTACTCACAGCGTTCTCTTTATAATATAAACTATATACCTATATAATCATAACACAAAATGTACACACTCGAAAGGAAAATACGCATTGAGCTGCGCTCGAATTTCGCGTTAGAAAGTATCGTAGTCGTCGGTGAATTTTTAAGTTAGCTGCCACAGACGCTCTATAGAACGATCGTATATCGGATCAGTGCTCACAGATAGGTGTGTTTAATGCTTTGTGATTGCCGCTCACTTTCCTGAGAATATAGAAAAAAAAGCAGGTGCGTTTTTTAAGGCACATTCTCTTGTAAGGGCCATTTTTTCGTGTCCTTTCAGTGCATGCCATTCCGACCCTTCCCATTTTCACTACGGTTTATTTTGGCCCCTCGTGATCCCGGGATATACCGCGAATGACATGAAAATAAGGTAAAGGAAAACAGATAACATATTGCAAGTGACACTGCAAGACCCCCCCCCCCCTCCCCCGTTCGGCAATCCTGTACCACAAATAAGGAAAGAAAGGGACACTGCTCTTCTCAATCTGTATATTACAGTGGTTTCACAGTAGTTTGGTGAAGCATAACTTAAAATGGTTCTGTCCTAGATACTTCACATGGCTGCACCATATATACCATATGGGAAAACCACGTCAGGCGTTTCCGTGTTACATTGAAATCATTCTACCCACTGAGATAAACAACTTAAATTGATTGCTAGGTCTTCAAATAAGTTCGGCCGGACATGTCCAGTGATCATTTCTAGTTTTGATTAAAAAATATTTTGCCGCCTGAATGCCAAGAAAGACGAAATAAATGTTAGTTTTGTAAGAAGAATCTGCCTTTGGGAAGAAAAAATACGGAAACACCCGATTACTCAGAAGCGGTTTTTGCGAATTTTGCCATATCCGCATTTTGGTTAGCTTTCAAAGAAAAAATGCGATGCCTTAGGCTCCAAAAATATTTAGTGAGTACAGGTCCATGCATAGTATCGATATTAAAGAATTATTACATAGTATCTTTGTTATGATGGGGAAAAGGAAATTGCGATAACGGGACTTTACACAATAAGAGCCAAAGTCTGGATGTTTTTTCTCTGTGTGTGTGAAAAGAACATTTTTCAAATTTTATTGGCCGGTTGCCATGAAAGACGTTGAAATTCTGGGGCAATATGTTTGCTCTAGGCAGCACTAGAATTTCACGAGAAGCGTTCAAGTTTAGGCCTAATATTAAATTAGCGCCACTTTAATAATAATATTTGGGGTTTTACGTGCCAAAACCACTTTCTGATTATGAGGCACGCCGTAGTGGAGGACTCCGGAAATTTTGACCACCTGGGGTTCTTTAACGTGCACCTAAATCTAAGCACACGGGTGTTTTCGCATTTCGCCCCCATCGAAATGCGGCCGCCGTGGCCGGGATTCGATCCCGCGACCTCGTGCTCAGCAGCCCAACACCATAGCCACTGAGCAACCACGGCGGGTTAGCGCCACTTTAAAGACGTTTTTCTTTTTTTTAAGAAGGTCATGCTAGATTTTCTTTGGTATTTCTCAAATTAGGTCTGTTGCCTTGAACTAATTTAATCTGTAAAAAAAAAAAAAAAAACATGCTGCATCATTTTATTTGTTTCGAAGTTACAAAGTCACGCAGAAATGTGACTAGTACTGCCGTTGTGACACAAGGGGTCTGTAAACGCTCGTGGTTCCAGGTTCCTTTATTTTGCGAAATAAGAATGCTCCTGGATGGTACAGAAAGCGAAGATTGACAAAACAGAAAATTTCGAGGTGAAAGCACTCAGCGCGTTTACGGACAGTAATTGCAAGAAGGGTGGGACATTGTCACGTGGTTTTGGGCGCTTGCTCTCGATATCGGGCTTTTAGGAGTATGTCCTGCCTACAGTTCATTAGAAACGGAATGGAGAGGATTGAAAAACATATTTTTAGCTCTACACAGGGTAGTAACTTCTTCAATGAGGGAGCACGCAGCGGAAGTTGCAGTGAGCCTGCACCACATTGGAACCGCATCACATCGCAAACGGCTGGAATGAATAGTCTATGCACTGTTGTCGATGCAATCGAATTTTTATCCTCCCGGTGTCTATATTAGAGACTGCTGTTCTCCACTCAAGAAGACCGTCTCCCTGTGAGTTTATTCGCGTCAATTACCAGGAATGCGTATTTTATTTCTTTCAGAGTACTGCAGGCCAACAGTTATGGCCCATGCAGGAGGGGCTATACAAGGCATGGAAATACACTGTGACATAAAAGAAAGAACGGCAGTTTAACAGATTGCCGCTAATAAACAAGCAGAAAAATATGTATACACATGTACATATTTATACATATATATACGTATACGCACATATACAGCACTCATTCACTCAAACAAATGCTCTTCTAGAGCTTTAACAAAATTAGGGGACTGGAAAATGGCCCCCGGAAGACAGTTCCAGTCGGAAACGGTCCTCGGGAAAAAACTGTGTTTTAATGTTTCAGTTCTTGCAAAAATTGGTTCCAGTAAATGACTTCCTCTGTGGTGTGTTCGTCTAGACGATAGCTGTTTAAGTTCTGTGGGATGCGAAATGTTTAGTTTATGTGCTAAAAGGTTATGCAGGAACAACAAACGGGATATTTTCCTACGTACTTGAAGTAGTTGGATGTTATTTATTTTCATTATTGTCGTAGGTGAATCAAGCCTTCTGTATTTGTTATAAATAAACCTAATCGCTTTCCTTTGCACCATCTCAAACAGGTAAATGTCCTTCTTTATGAACGGGTCCCATAAGACCGACGCGTATTCTAATTTTGATCTAATAAATGTTATGTATGCAAGACGTTTAAGCTTACCATTGTATTCTATGCACAGGGTCGACTCTCAAACGCAGCTGTACATCGAAGACCACTTTTAGCTAACTAAAGTCATAAACGGCTGTTGATGTTAGCTTTACCTAAACCTATTGAAAGCTGTAGCCACTGAAAGTGGCAATGAGAGCGGCAGGTGTGACGGCGTCTTTTGGCGTCACTCCGGGATTAATATTTTTTAACTGATCACCAGCGATAAGCGCACTCCTTTATCTGAAGCAAACACCCTGGAATTTGCCTTTTCTTGCTCTAATTAAATTGTCGAAAGTTTGACTTTGAAGGTTTTCGGGCACTGATAGCGTTTGTTGACATATGAACTAAACGAAACATCCAGATGGAGAAAAACATGTTGGGGGTGCGTGATAAGCAGTCGGCGTCAGAGTGTTTTCTTCCGGACTTGTATATTACCGTGACGTCATATTCTTGCAGTCTGAGGCTCCACCGCGCCACCCGTCCTGAAGGGTCCTTTAAGTTGGTTAGCCAACACAACGCGTGATGGTCGCTGACGACTTTGAATGTTGCCATAGAGGTAAGGGCGGAATTTTGCTGTAGCCCGAATGATGGCGAGGCATTCCTTTTCCGACGTAGAATAAGTGCCTTTCACTTTTGACAGCGACCGGCTAGCGTAAGAGATTACCCGTTCAAATCCGTCTTTCCTCTGGACTAGGACGGCACCGAGGCCTAGGCTACTGGCGTCAGTGTGGATTTCAGTATAGGCGTCCTCGTCGAAGTTTGCAAGTACCGGCGGCGACTGCATGCGTCGTTTGAGTTCTTGACATACATCGGCCTGCGGCGTTTACCACTTGAACTCGACGTCACGTTTAGTTAGCTGTGTCAGCGGCTCAGCGATGCGTGAAAAGTCCTTGACAGATCGCCTGTAGTAGGCACACATGCCAAGAAATCTACGCACTCTCTTCTTGTCGATGGGCTGCGGGAACTTTGCGATGGCAGCTGTCTTCTGCGGGTCGGGGCGGACTCCAGACTTGCTGATGACGTGGGCTAGGAACAGAAGCTCATCGTAAGCGAAGCGGCACTTTCCTGGCTTCAGAGTGAGCCCTGATGACTTGATGGCCTCTAGTACTGTTGCAAGCCGCCTAAGGTGATCGTCGAAATTTCCTGCGAAGACAACGACGTCATCCAAGTAAACAAGACAGGCCTGCCACTTCAATCCTGCTAAACCCGTATCCATCACGCGCTGGAACACTGCAGGCGCCGAGCACAGTGCAAATGGCATAACCTTGAACTCGTAGAGGCCGTCTGAGGAGATGAAGGCGATCTTTTCGCGATCTCTTTCGTCGACCTATATTTGCCAGTAGCCAGACTTGAGGTCCATCGACGAGAAGTATTTAGCGTTGCAGAGCCGATACAATGCGTCGTCTATCCGTGGGAGGGGACATACGTCCTTTTCGTGATCTTGTTCAGACGGCGATAATCGACGCAGAAGCGTAGGGTTCCGTCCTTTTTTCCTCTAAAGGACTCCAGGAGATGCCCACGGGCGTTTCGACGGCTGGATGATGTCGTCGTGCAGCATTTCGTCGACTTGTTGCCTAATAGCTTCACGTTCTTGCGAGGAAACTCGGTAAGGGCTCTGGCGGAGTGATCGAGTGCACTCTTCAGTTATCATGCGATGCTTTGCAACTGGTGTTTGTCGAATCCTCGACGACGTCGAAAAGCAGTCTTTGTATCGTCGGAGAAGACTTCTGATCTGTTGCTGCTTATCTTTAGGAAGACTTGGATTCACGTCGAAGTTTGGTTCGGGGACTATGCTCATCGGGGGAGCTGCGGTAGAATCCGAGAGGACAAAGGCATTGCTGGTTTCCACATTTTCCTCGATGTACGCGATTGTCGTGCCCTTGCTGATGTGCTTGAACTCTTGGCTGAAGTTGGTTAGCATAACTTCCGCTTTCCCTCCGTGGAGTCGAGCGATCCCTCTTGCGACGCAAATTTCACGGTCGAGCAGTAGATGTTGGTTGCCCTCGATGACGCCTTCTACGTCAGCGGGTGTTTCGGTGCCGACGGAAATAATAATGCTGGAGCGCGGCGGGATGCTCACTTCATCTTCGAGCACACTCAAGGCGTGGTGAATACGAGAGCTCTCCGGCGGTATCGCTTGATGACAGCGTTATCGATTTTGACTTCAGGTCTATGATTGCGCCGTGTTGGTTCAGGAAGTCCATGCCGAGAATGACGTCTCGTGAACACTGTTGGAGGATAACGAAGGTGGCAGGGTAAGTCCGCTCATGAACGGTAATTCTTGCCGTGCAGATTCCAGTCGGCGTAATGAGGTGTCCTCCAGCGGTCCAAATTTGGGGGCCTTCCCATGCAGTCTTAACTTTCTTCAACTGGGCGGTGATGTGTACACTCATGACGGAGTAATCGGCCCCTGTATCGACTAAGGCAGTGACTGCGTGGCCGTCGAGAAGCACATCGAGGTCGGTGGTTCTTTGTCTTGCATTATAGTTCGGTCTTGGCGTCGGATCACGGCTGGGTCTCGCTGACCTGTGGCTGGTATATGATGTCGTCAGGTCGTCTTTCGTCGTCGTATTCTTTGCTTCCAGACTTCGTCGGGACGGCGGCGTGGCGTTATGTCGTCGAGGTAGTTTCTTCCGCGTCTTCGTCGGCGGCGGAGGATCTTCGTCAGTTCGACGAACAGCAACCGCACCTCCATCAGTTGCTGCTTTTAGTTTTCCGGATATGGGCTCGCAGAGCGGCCCCGGGCTGGGCCGGTGTATGGTCGGCGCTGCGGCGACAGGTAGCGGCCTGGTGATGGCGAGCGGGGCGGTCGTCGAGGGTTCCACTGAGTGGCGCCGAGGTAGTCGGCGATATCGCGAGGTCGTTCGCCAATCTGTGGTCGCGGCGCGTTTACGGCGAACCCTCGGAGTCCCATCTCCCGGTATGGGCATCGGCGATAGATGTACCCGGCTTCTCCGCAGTGATAGCAAAGCGGACGGTGGTCGGGGGCGCGCCAAACATCAGTCTTCCTTGCAATGCTGCGTGAGGCGATGGGTTGGCGTGCTGGCGGCGGGGTTGGTGGCGGACGACGGAACTGTGTCGTCACTGGGACCTGCCGTGGGCGCGGAGAGGGTACGTGACGGCGGGCTACAGTGGCGTATGTCATCGCTTGCGGCTGAGGCTGCGGCGATTCAGGAGCTACTCCGAGTTGTTGTTGGAGCTCCTCACGGACGGCGTCGGCAATCGAAGCCACTTGAGGCTGTGATGACGGGAACAGCTTCCGTAGCTCCTCTCGCACGACAGCTCGGATATTCTCGCGCAGGTCGTCGGTGGCCAGTGACTGAACTCCGGCGTAGCTTGTCGAGTTCGTGCGGCGGTTGAATTGCCGGTTCCGCATTTCCAGTGTCTTCTCGATGCTATGGCCTCGCGAAGAAACTCTTCGAAAGTCTTGGGTGGGCTTCGTACCACTCCGGCGAAAAGTTCCTCCTTTACACCACGCATCAGTAGGCGGACTTTTTTCTCCTCGGACATATCCGGGTCGGCATGGCGGAACAGACGGCTCATTTCTTCCGTAAGGATAATTTGGAGCTTCTTGTTATTCTCAGTACGCGTGCTCATCGGGTCTAGCATGCTTCGTAGTATTCGCCACGTACTGGCCGTTCCCAGAGTTCCTGATAGGGTTCCACAGAACGTCGCCTACTCGTTTTTAGCGAGCTCGTTGGCGTGGCCTTGGGCTTGCTCTGCCAAGAGAGCGATGCGTTGTCTCAGGTGTTTGTTTAGACGTTGTCTTTTCCACATCTTGACCAGTTTCCGCCTTTCTTCCCACAGGCTGACCAGGTGAGAGTCTATTACCGGCACCTCCGCTGTACGTTCAATGGCTTTAGTGGTGTGCCCGTGTGCTTGTCGAAGGAATTCAGTCCAATGGCGCATATTGGTCGGGGCTGTATCTGACTCCTCCAGCGCTCTCTGGAGTTGTCTATAACGAGGCCAGTGAGTTAACTTAGTCATTCCTATTGTTCTCCGTAGGTTGGGTGTGGAGAGCGCTACTCGGATTATGTCGTGATCGCTTCCTAGGTTTTCCTCAAAGGAAACCCATTGTGCGTCTCTGATGTTAATTACAAAGGCACGGTCGGGCGCCGTGTCTCTGCTGACGCTGTTACCCGTGCGCTTCGGTTTGCCGATCTCATTGATTGCCCGTAAGTCCATGGCCGTTGCGGTGCGCTCGAGTAGGAACCCTTTGGGCGACGTTTTCGCGTATCCCCATAGTATGTGGGGTGCATTAAAGTCGCCCATTATCACTGCCTTATCCCTGGTGCCCGCTAAATCTTTTGTTGCTGAGAGAATGTGGGGTAGATCGTCCCCTTTGCTTTCGGGAGGACTGCACAGATTTGTGATTAGTGTGTGTGCCTTACTTCGTTTCTTTGGCATCACACTGCTAACTATGGAATTAGTCTCTCCCTCAGTCCATGCTCTTCAGAAAAAGTACATAGGACCCTCACCTGCCAGGGGATTGTCGTACTCGAAGAGACAATACAAGGGGGAGGCGAACCATAAATTAGACGAAGAAATAACGCACGCAGAAGTCTATGAGGCGGCACAATCCGCAGTTAAAAACTCGGCACCGGGCCCAAACTCGATCACAAATGCAATGATTCGAAACATGGATTCGGTAGCCCTAGTGAAAATAACAAAGATTTTCAATAGCGAGTGCTGGGGCCAAGGGAGACTTGCCTCAAGAGTGGAAATTGGCTAAAATAATCATGATCCCCAAACCAAAAAAGAATCCCTCGATTGATACACTACGGCCGGTGTCGCTCACGTCCTGCCTGGGTAAGCTCTATGAAAGGGTTATCCATAGCAGATTGCAGCGATACCTGGAAGAGCGGAGCTGGTTCCCGGACTCCATGATAGGATTTCGCACGGGTTTATCTTGCCAGGATGCGTTCCTCCTACTTAGAGACGAAATTCTAACTAATATACCGTACGGCGACGAGAGACTAGTCCTAGCACTAGACCTCAAAAGAGCCTTCGACAACGTCTCTGACGCCGCAATATTAGAGGAACTCGAACTCGCGGGTTGTGGTGAGCGCACATACAATTACTTAAGAGCGTTTCTTTCCAACCGCGAGGCGAGCATCAGTATTGGCTAAATCCCTTCGAATTTATTTAAAATGCCCGAAAAAGGAACACCTCAAGGAGCTATATTATCTCCTCTTCTCTTCAACATGGCGATGTGTCGCCTCGCGCGCGATCTGGATCGGATGCCCGACCTAGGTTACACGCTCTACGCGGACGACATCACGCTGTGGACGAACAGAGGTTCACTAGGGGATATGGAATATACGTTCCAAAGCGCAGTATTAGCGGCGGAGAAATTTTCTACATGGAGTGGCCTGAAGTGCGTACCCGAAAAATCTGAGGTCATCCGGATACACGCGAAAGTCTGCAAATCCAGAGGATCGATTAATATCGTGGTTGAGGGCCAATCAGTCCGAGAGGTACCCACGATGCGAGTCCAGGGTTTGTGGCTTCAGAGCGACGGGAGAGCAGTACAGACACTCAAGACCCTCAAATCCACAGCCCACAACATAGCCCAAATGATACGTCGCGTGACGCATCGAAAAGTGGGAATCCGAGAAGACGATACCCTAAGACTCGTACAGGCCTTAGTGGTTAGTCGAATTACGTATGGCTTACCGTACCAAATCCTGAACAGGGAGGAGGAAAAGCAGGCTAACACAATATTCCGAACCGCTTTCAAAGCTGCTCTGGGCCTGCCTAAATGTACTTCAACGGAGCGCATGTTAGCTTTGGGAGTGCACAATACTTTCGACGAACTGAGGCAGGCCACCCTGATGCGACAGAGGGAGCGCCTCAGCTTCACAAAAACTGGTAGGGCAAATTGGCTAGACTCAATATCCCAGCATACCCCATTCATTTCACAGAGCAGGCCTACCTCTCCCTCCTTCGATGAGATCCGAAATTACAGTAGCCACAATTCCAAATAATATGCATACCGAGTACAACAAAGAAAGGCGCAAAGCACGCGCACGACACATTCAATCAGCGTACTCTAATACTCATAGGTACAACACGTACTACACGGACGCAGCTGTGTATGCAGAGGCGACCGGGCAGCGCTACCAAAGGAGGTACGCCCTCGCAGTCGTGAACGCGACCAGCCAACAGCAAATTACCGCGTCGGCCACGGCAGGATCCCCCACCTCGACTGAAATATTAGCAGTGGCGATCGCACTCGCTCACGCGGAGCGTTCGCAAAGGGACTCGGTGGTGGTCACGGACTCCCAGGAGACATGTCGCATGTTTCTCAGGGGGCACGTGACTGCGGCTAGCCTCGCGATAATCCCCAAATCCTTCAACCACCATCATCGCCTACTGTGGTGCCCGGGCCACGCGGGGGTACAGGGGAACGAAAAGGCTAACGCGTTAGCTCGAGGGTTCACTAACCGAGCTACGACGTCCTCTTCTAACCCCAACCACCCACACTTTCCCTCACAAAATTCCTCCAATTTAAATGCCGAAGACGTCCTTGCTCATCAGCGCGGAGTCCGCAGAAAATACCCGCCGCCTCACCCACAACTTAGCGCGGAAGAGGCCGCCGATTGGCGTAAAATACAGACAGGGGTATTCCCCCATTTAAAATTGCTAAACGCCATGTATCCCACTCGTTATAGGGCCAACTGTCCTTGGTGCGGTGGCATACCTTCCCTATTACATATAACCTGGGAGTGCGCTAAGCACCCTCATAGGCCGAATACCAGCAAAACAATGGAGCAGTGGGAGGCAAAGCTCGCCCTCTTCGACCTGGCAGGACAAAAGTCCTTAATTAGCCAGGTCAGGCAGGCGGCAGAGGCCAGTGGGGCCCTGGACTGAGAGACTCCGACCACCCCTCCTTCAAATCCTTTCCATTTCAAT
This sequence comes from Dermacentor variabilis, assembly GCF_050947875.1. Lineage (NCBI taxonomy): Eukaryota > Metazoa > Arthropoda > Arachnida > Ixodida > Ixodidae > Dermacentor > Dermacentor variabilis. The sequence continues at coordinate 10,854,228 of NC_134572.1, read as the reverse complement.
AAAGTTTCTCAGTAAAAATGGCAATGTTCTCGTTAGGTAGCTGCCCTCGGGCGTCCAGCATAGCTTCGGCCCTTGCGCACGACGCTCGTAAAGGTGCGCAGGAAGCCGCTACGCAACAGGTCCCATGTTGTCATGGTCGACTCCCGGTTCTCAAACCACGTTCTGGCGGCGCCTTCTAATGCAAAGTATACATGCCGCAGCTTGTCGTCGGAGTCCCAGTTGTTGAAAGTCGCGATTCGTTCATAGGTCTCCAGCCAGGATTCCGGGTCTTCAGTAGCTGCTCCATGAAAGGTCGGTGGGTCCCGAGGTTGTTGCAGGATAACGGGGGACGCGAAGGCAGCCATTGGGGTTGTCTTGGCCACGATCTTCTTTGTCGTCTCAGGCAGAAGTCCATGCTCTGGGGGCAGTCCTTGCAGTCGGCGGCTAGTATGCTGGTCTTGGGCGATGCTGGTTTTGTCCTCGGGCTTCGGGCTTGGATCGCGGGGGCGTTCGGTACATGAACGCACAAGCACCTCCACCAGATGTCACGTGGTGGTGACGTTGAAGAACACAGTAGCAATACTGTGAAAGACAAAACGAACTTTTATTGGGCGAACCTGTACCCACAAAACAGGCTACACTTAGAGCACAACGATAGCGCCGAACACGGTCGGCGAACGTCGAAAATCTGATCAGCGGGTCAAGCGCGTCCGCTTTTATACATCAGTCGTCGAACGTTCCAGAGCAATCGCTGGGACTCGCGTGCCTTCTACAAAGTTCTACATTATTCGCGTCGCGCACACATGGAATCAGATTACACAAGGTTCGGTCACAGACAACGGATGGAAGCATCGATAACATTCCAGAAGCTTCCGATACATGCAGGCACGTTCTGCGCTGTACGATAACATTTGTTAGGCCCTGAAACATGTCACCCGATAAAGACAAATAAGTACACGTGTCAATATAGCTAGAGCTCGTCTACGGTACAAACAATATTGTTTGTTTTACTCTTAAGAGGAAGCTTTAGCTCGTGCCCAACTCCTACGCGACCTATTCAAATACATGTAAAACGCAAAAAAACATTTTCCTGAGATTACACCTGGACCTATTTTAATGAAATTGGTTGCATTTGAGAGAGAAAGTTAAAATTTAGTGACTGTTGGAAGCGGAATTTCTATTTAGGGCTTGAATTTCGTTAAAAAGATTTTAAAATGTTCGACCACTTGAGAAAAATAGAAGCGTGAAGTTTACAAATTCATAGCTCTGCACCAAGAACAGATATCGCAGTTCTGTAAACGGCATCCATTAGATCATTCAAAGCGGACAAATTCTATATGTCATTTTACATCTTACGTCAATTCGTTAAGTTGGTTACAAGGGCCATGCAAAAGCTGTATTTCCATATTACAATTTTTTTTATAATCATGTGTAACATATCAATTTTGTTCGCTTTATATGTACTATTAGATGCAATTCGCAGAATTGTATTATCGTTTTCTTGTTGAGTTACAGAGCTGTAAACTTGATAGTTTCGTTTTCTGAAAATTTTCGATTTTTTCCAATTTTTAATGAAAAGTTGACGACCTAGCTCAAGAATTCGAAACCAACAGTGACTAGATATTATGTTTTTCTTTTAAATGCAACAAACCTCGTCAAATTTGGTGCAGTGGTTGCCGAGAAAAACAAATTCTCCTTTTACATGTATTTAGACAGGAGCACCAGAGCTAAAGCTTCCTTTCAAGTTCGCGCGCGGCAACGACAGTCGAGCGACTTTATTTATAATAAACGTCCAGCTTACGTGTTCTGGCTCAATATTTAGCTCAACTCAGCAGAATAATTGAATAGATTAACACGTAGGTGCTTAGTGAATTCCGACAAAATTTCTGTTTTCATATCCCCGTAACCAGCCTGAAATATTTGGCATGAAAGACGCCGCTAGCGGTTCATTAGAGGCATGAAAGCACACAGCACATGCATTCATGTTCCATCTAATTCGCCCTCCAAAGGCATGCTCTGTAAAGAAATATAAGGGTCAGCTTCATGCTGTTAACAAACATACTTACTGTTGGAAAACTATTAGCTTCGGCTTTTCAGTGAACTAATGGAGGCCTATTTAACTACCAGCGAGGCGGAGTAGTTACTACTAGAGTTTTTATTTACTTTTCCCACTGCCGATATGCAACCGCTGTGGCATAAATGGAACACGTGACCTCATGCTTGACAAACGCAGCATTAGTCTCTGGGCCATCACGTATGGCATGCGCTCAGGAAAATTTAGCTTTGATAACATATTCGCATCTTAAGTGGCATTACGTAATGTAACAAATTTAACATCGCCATCGGATGATGATTTACCGCTACTGAAACAAGAACGAAGCATCTTGGTAAGTTACGCGGCACTTCACAACGAACGTGCGCCTCAACATTTACCGACGTCTTTCGCGGAGCACCGGTGGTGAAAGTCGGCGCTGCAGGGTGCCGACTATTGGCACCTCCCTTCCAGCGCCACCCTCCATGTGTTTCCTGTGCTTGGCATTAAGCATGCTTAAAAGGGAAGCGGGGGAACGATCGCTGCGACGCTCAAAGCATCGGGGCACTTGCTTGTATTGTGCATGCCTTGTAAGCATTCGCTTTCCCTCTTGCGGCCAAGATCGAACAAGGCGCGCTGTGGGCTGCATTATTGCAAGTGAGCAATTTCGACACTGTCAAAGTTACTCCAATTTAGTATTTTTTGAAGCGCAGTTACCATCTCCGTTCATCTTCCCGTGTGTTGTTTCGGTCCTCGAGCCTTCGTGCGGAAGTAGTGGTGGTTGTCGTTCAGCGTGACGACATCATAGCACTGCTCATTCGCTGTTCATGCTGCTAAACTACGCTATGGCATCGCCTATGACGAGTGGTACTACTGTTGCCTTTGTGGATTTATTCAAAACATGTTCTGTTATCACTTTTGCGCAAGTATCTTGCTGCGGTGACTAAGGTTCGGGAATGAAAGGTGTTCAACTGGGGAGGTATTCTTTACGAGTCCACTAAGCGGACATGTCCATTTCTTCTGCTGCTGAAGTGCTGATTGGCTGTGGCGGCCGGTTGCCGCAGACGCTCAGCCCAGCCCATCCAATCAGAACTTCAACAGCTGACGAAATGAACATGTCGAGTAGGTGGACTCTTACAGAAACCTCCCCTGCTCTCTTCCTCCACTGTCGACGACGCTTCAGAGGTGGCACTGCAAGAGGCGTTGGTGGAGTCTCCGGGCTTGGGCTTAGACTTGGGCTTGCATTCATATCCCTGAAGGCTGGCGCCGACGGGTGGAGCTTCTAGGTCTTTTGAGGAAGTCGATGAGCGACCGCCAGAGCTCCGTGGTAGCCGCGGTTATAATGGGATGGATTGGGCAGGCCCACTCTCGTAGCGAGCTATGCCTGATGCCTCTTTCAATTCTGGTGAGGACTGATATTGAGGGTATAGCGGCAGTCCCGTAGCAGGTGCTCTATATCTGCCTTCACGTGACACAGCCTGCATGATCCAAAAGTAGGAGTTTGTAGCTGCTTGGCACTACTGCTACTACTTCTGCGCTAGTTGCTGTGTCGCAAACGGTGCAGACGATACGGCATCCACAACGCCTGAGATCGAATTTGCCGTAATGTTACGCTCTGTCGGCGGGTGAGGTTGCGCGAGTGTACAGGTGGTATGTGCACAGGATTTGTCGCTGCCAAAAGGTAAGCTCGACAGTAATGCTTGGCCCTTACTAAGTCTTCTAGTGAATCATCGACCAAAGACTCTGTATCCAAATCTCTCAGCTAAGAGACTTGGTGTTGAATGAGGGCGCCTCGAAACTGCGCCGTTGATACATGCACTCGTGCAGTGCGATGAGCCTTCTCGTTGCCCGGAACGCCACTGTGTCCAGGAGCCCAGTGTGTAGTGAAGTTGTGCCCGAGAGTGAAGTTGTGTCCGAAAGAATTGAGTCGACTAACGCACATGCGTAGTTGTCTGACTGCAGTGGACGCGTATCTTGTATTTGCGCGTGTTCTGAGTGGTTCCTGCGAATCTGTGAAGACGTGATGGTGCGCGCTTGTGGCGGTAGGGCATGCTGCTTGTACGTACTTCGCGTACAAGCAGAAAACTGATCTGGCCTCCCGTTTATGAACATTTTCCCTTGTTCTTGCTTTTCTTTCCTATTTCTTTGTTTCCTATCTTCTCTTTTCATTCCCTCCTCCCGAAATAGTAAGCAGGCGTTATGCCCCTCTCGGTGGCAGTTGTCAGCTTGCTCCTTCCCTATTTCCTTTGTGTGCTTGTATGTTTCCACAACTAATAACAATAATAAGCATAATCCAGAATGGCTACGACCTCTGCTTGCGCGCTGTGGATGGGACCGTTCGTTGAGTGGAGAAGTCTTCCCTGTTGGTTGTCAGTGGCATCGTACCATGCTTTTTAAGGCCACACGTGGGACATCGTGGTATGCTTTGGGTTAGGACAGCGCTCCTTCCGATGTCTTAATTTGTGGCATGCATCACATGCCAGCGTCTTGGCTTTCACGAGTATGACATGCACTGCGAACGAGCACAACCCAATCCTGTACGATAGGCTCGTGCCATTGAAAGCAACCAGGGTCGCACCTTTATCTCCAAGTGGCCTGGAATTTAATATTTCGCATTTGCGGCCGTGCAAGTTGTTTATAAGTTGCTCGGCTGTCATATGTCACCAGCGTTACGAATGATGCCTCTGATCTGTCTCTTGCCTATGGCCTCGTGAGAAGGGAATCCTGAATGCGAGCTTCAAAGGCGTCAACAGCTATTTGATTACTGTGGTCTAGGTATCGGCTTTGAAACACTGGACGTGCTAGTTCTTCTTCGGTCTGCATAAAGGCTCGCATGTGATTATTTATGGCCGTATCGATGCGAACAAAATCTTCACCATTATTCTACATGGATGCCATGGTTTGAGAATCACTTTATGCTAGTACGCGGGACTCTGTACTGTTGCATCTGGGTTAGTGCCCTCTGTGTTGGAGGACTTCTTGAGTCGGCGACTGACATCCTGCCAATCTGACGCGACTCGAGTGAAATCCTCAGGATCGGAATACTCATAACATGGTCGTAATTGACAGGCTATTTGTTCTGTGCACGCGATTCGGGAAGGCTCCGCGTTAAGTCCGGAGGAGACGCCACGTCGGACGCTTGTTGCTGGTGGGGGCAGTGGTGGTAAACATTTATTACTTGAGCCTTTTTATAACATTACTTGTGAGGGGGCTCAGGAGCGCGTAGGGTGTTCGGGACTTGTTGCTGGCATAGACGCTTATGCTGACGAATATGTGCCACGGGCTCGTTTCTGACCGTTCTTCGTTGTTGAAGCAATTAAAGTGTTAGAAGGAGGTTCATTGAACTTGCTTTCGATCCGCTAAAGATTCTCGAGGTCCGGGAGCGGGGCGAATGGGTTGCTGTGCGGCTCGAGCAGCGTCCTCTCGGACAAGTGATAGCGGCCGTGATGGCGGCTGGGCTGTTAGCTATAGCCTTAGGACTCTAGGCGCGCCTTCTAATGCTTCGGAAGCCTGCAGTTCCATGTTCTTTGGTAGAGGAGCCTCTGACGGCGTCTCCCAGTGGTCAGGGGAAGCCATGGAATGGGCGAACACTGAGGACCAGAGCCCAAGGCCCGGCGCATCGGTAAAAAGTATTGTGCTCGTCGGAGCTGCCGTGACAAGCATCGTTGCTATTCGGCCACCTACGCGGATGTCTTTGTGGAGCAACCGGCCATTCCAAGTGTTCAGTGTCCAACGCAACTTTCTAGAAGAAAGAGATGAGGCGGACTTTCAGCATTGCTCTCGTGAATCGTAGTTCGATTGAACGTCGCCGATGTAGCTTTCGCGCGTACACTTCGCGCTTTCACGAACGAAAAATGCAAATAGCCGTGAGCATGACGCCGAGAACCTAGCCTCGGCAAGCCAGCCTCCTACGATGCCGTCCCATAATATTCCCTCCAGAGTCAGTCTGTGCAATGAGGCTGCAGGAGGGTGCCCTGCACGGTTATTGGGTTTTTACAGTAAAGCTGTATACCTCGACCACCCAAGGAAGTTTTCGTGTCGTAAGCAGAAAACTTCCCATGCGTGGGCCGATCCCGGAGATAGTACAATACCGGCCCGACCCGCATCGGAGGGGAACCAGGCGTTAAGCACTCAACATACGTGGGCCGATCCAGAAGATAGTATAATACCGGCCCGACTCACGCCGGGGGTGAAGCAGGCGTTAGTCACTCCTCATATGTGGGCCGATCCGGAAGATAGTGCGATTCCGGGCCTACCCGGGGAGGAGGTAAAGCAGGCGTTAAGCACTACCCATACGTGGGGCGATACCGAAGATAGTGCAGTGCCGGTCCGACCGGCGGCGGAGGTGAAGCAGGCGTTAAGCACTCCCCATATACGTGGGCCGATCCCGAAGATAGTGCAATACCGGCCCGACCCGCGGCGGAGGTGAAGCAGGCTTTAGGCACTCTTCATACGTGGGCCGATCCCGAAGATAGGGCAATGCCGGGCCGACCCGCGGCGGAGGTGCAGTTCGCGATTACGGGGCCCACATACACAGCTTCGCTGGTCATCCTTCTTCACAGAGTGGAAGGACCCTGAGATTTTTCACAAGTTTTTTATTCTTGTCTCAATCAAGCACCGTATACTACAGCCGCATCACGCACATCGTACCGCATCAGTCATCCATATCAAGTTGCCAGCCCGCCATCGCGCACAACTACGTTTTCTGCTTCGTTATTTTTTAGAGCAGCTACAAACTAGAATGGACTACCCTATGACATCGTCTCCATCGCTACATCATCTGCTTTTCAAGAACGCATAACTGATCATCTCAAATGTTAAATAATCTCGGAATCTCGGAACAAAGCGGCAGAATTATGACCATAATCCAAGGAAACTGCGGAGCTATCGTGCAGACTGCGGTGGGTTGAAGGCACTGACTGCCTCAATTTGCCATGGGTCAGGTCGGACTGCATCCTTGATCACGAGGTGGCCAAGAACCAATGTCCGGTGCTACCCAAACCGGCACTTCCCGTAGTTGAGAATCATCATCATCATCATCAGCCTGGTTATGCCCACTGCAGGGCAAAGCCCTCTCCCATACTTCTCCAACTACCCCGGTCATGTACTAATTGTGGCCATGTTGTCCCTGCAAACTTCTTAATCTCATCCGCCCACCTAACTTTCTGCCGCCCTCTGCTACGCTTCCCTTCCCTTGGAATCCATTCCGTAACTCTTAATGACCATCGGTTATCTTCCCTCCTCATTACGTGTCCTGCCCACGTCCATTTCTTTTTCTTGATTTCAACTAAGATATCATTAACTCGCGTTTGTTCCCTCACCCAATCTGCCTTTTTCTTATCCCTTAACGTTACACCTATCATTCTTCTTTCCATAGCTCGTTGCGTCGTCCTCAATTTAAGTAGAACCCTTTTCGTAAGCCTCCAGGTTTCTGCCCCGTATGTGAGTACTGGTAAAACACAGCTGTTATAAACTTTTCTCTTGAGGGATAATGGCAATCTGCTGTTCATGATCTGAGAATGCCTGCCAAACGCACCCCAGCCCATTCTTATTCTTCTGATTATTTCAGTCTCATGATCCGGATCCGCAGTCACTACCTGTCCTAAGTAGATGTATTCCCTTACGACTTCCAGTGCCTCACTACCTATCGTAAACTGCTGTTCTCTTCCGAGACTGTTAAACATTACTTTAGTTTTCTGCAGATTAATTTTTAGACCCACCCTTCGGCTTTGCCTCTCCAGGTCAGTGAGCATACATTGCAGTTGGTCCCCTGAGTTAATAAGCAAGGCAATATCATCAGCGAATCGCAAGTTACTAAGGTATTCTCCATTAACCCTTATCCCCAATTCTTCCCAATCCAGGTCTCTGAATACCTCCTGTAAACATGCTGTGAATAGCATTGGAGAGATCGTATCTCCCTGCCTGATGCCTTTCTTTATTGGGATTTTGTTGCTTTCTTTATGGAGGACTACGGTGGCTGTGGAGCCGCTATAGATATCTTTCAGTATTTTTACATATGGCTCGTCTGCACCCTGATTGCGCACTGCCTCCATGACTGCTGAGGTTTCAACTGGAGGAGGAGGAGGAGGAAGAACTTTATTCTTGTCCTGTACAAGGTGTTGCCACCTGCCTGGCTAGTCCCATGTTGGGACCGGGAGGTCAAGCCTCCTAGCCCTATCACGGGCGTACTGGACAGCCAGGACTTGGGGGATATGATCTGGAGATCTGATCATTCCTAAACTGAATCAAACGCTTTCTCGTAATCAATGAAAGCTATATATAAAGGTTGGTTATATTCCGCACATTTTCTATCACCTGATTGATAGTTTGAATATGGTCTATTGTTGAGTAGCCTTTACGGAATCCTGCCTGGTCCTTTAGTTGACGGAAGTCTAAGGTGTTCCTGATTCTATTTGCAATTACCTTAGTAAATACTTTGTAGGCAACGGATAGTAAGCTGATCGGTCTATAATTTTTGAAGTCTTTGGCGTCCCCTTTCTTATGTATTAGGATTATGTTGGCGTTTTTCCAAGATTCCGGTACGCTCGAAGTCATGAGGCACTGCGTATACAGGGTGGCCAGTTTCTCTAGAACAATCTGCCCACCATCCTTCAACAAATATGCTGTTACCTGATCCTCCCCAGCCGCCTTCCCCCTTTGGATAGCTCCCAAGGCTTGCTTTACTTCTTCCGGCGTTACCTGTGGGATTTCGAATTCCTCTAGACTATTCTCTCTGCCATTATCGTCATGGGTGTCACTGGTACTGTATAAATCTCTATAGAACTCCTCAGCCACTTGAACTATCTCATCCATATTACTAATGATATTGCCGGCTTTGTCTCTTAACGCATACATATGATTCTTGCCTATTCCTAGTTTCTTCTTCACTGCTTTTAGGCTTCCTCCGTTCCTGAGAGCATGTTCAATTCTATCCATATTTTACTTCCTTATGTCAGCTGTCTTACGCTTGTTGATTAACTTCGAAAGTTCTGACAGTTCTATTCTAGCTGTAGGGTTAGAGGCTTTCATACATTGGCGTTTCTTGATCAGATCTTTCGTCTCCTGCGATAGCTTACTGGTATCCTGTCTAACGGAGTTACCACCGACTTCTATTGCGGACTCCTTAATGATGCCCACAAGACTGTCGTTCATTGCTTCAACACTAAGGTCTTCTTCCTGAATTAAAGCCCAATACCTGTTCTGTAGCTTGATCTGGAATTCGTCTATTTTCCCTCTTACCGCTAACTCATTGATAGGCTTCTTATGTACCAGTTTCTTCCGTTCCCTCCTCAGGTCTAGGCTAATTCGAGTTCTTACCATCCTATGGTCACTGCAGCGCACCTTGCTGAGCACGTCCACATCTTGTATGATACCAGGGTTAGCGCAGAGTATGAAGTCTATTTCATTTCTAGTCTCACCGTTCGGGCTCCTCCACGTCCACTTTCGGCTGTCCCGCTTGCGGAAGAAGGTATTCATTATCCGCATATTATTCTGTTCCGCAAACTCTACTAATAACTCTCCCCTGCTATTCCTAGTGCCTATGCCATATTCCCCCACTGCCTTGTCTCCAGCCTGATTCTTGCCTACCTTGGCATTGATGTCGCCCATCAGTATAGTGTATTTTGTTTTGACTTTACGCATCGCCGATTCCACGTCTTCATAGAAGCTTTCGACTTTCTGGTCATCATGACTGGATGTAGGGGCGTAGGCCTGTATTACCTTCATTTTGTACCTCTTATTGAGTTTCACAACAAGACCTGCCACCCTCTCGTTAATGCTATAGAATTCCTGTATGTTACCAGCTATATTCTTATTAATAAGGAATCCGATTCCTAGTTCTCGTCTCTCCGCTAAGCCCCGGTAGCACAGGACGTGCCCGCTTTTTAGCACTGTATATGCTTCGTTTGGCCTCCTAACTTCACTGAGCCCTATTATATCCCATTTACTGCCCTCTAATTCCTCCAATAGCACTGCTAGACTCGCCTCACTAGATAACGTTCTAGCGTTAAACGTTGCCAGGTTCATATTCCAATGGCGGCCTCCTATATGAACACAACAATCAGTTGAGAATCAAGCCAGCTTTTTCCACGCCTTCCAAAACCAAGCTAAGGCAGGTGTTGTGCTCTTCAAACAAACGGCCGAAAATGACATCATCCAGGTGACATAGGCATATCTCCCACTTTTACGCGAATATTTTTGTCCATGAATCTCTCAAAAGTGGCTGTCGCGTTACAAAGCCCGAACGGCATAACGTTAAATTCGAACAAACCATCCAGAGTCACATGTACGCTCTTCTCTCTGTCGGTGGGTCCATATGTGTCTGCCAATTGCCTGATCTTAAATCAAGCGACGAAAAGTAGGAGGCTGAATGCAGGCAGACTATTACGTGATAAATTCGTGGGATCGGTTACACATCTTTCTTTGTGACCGCTTTTAGCCACCTGTTCTCAATGCAAAACTCCTAAGAGCCACCTTATTACAGCGAAGCTGTCTTTTGCTAAGATATGGAAAAAGATGTGTCCGAGGTGTTGACCAAAAACAAATAATCATGTTGGCCGATCCTGGTGAGAGTGCAGAAAGGGTCCAAGCTCAATGGCACATACGTCCCTGTGGGCTCGGGGAGCCGTAACGTGCCCTTGAACTACCGTTCTGACATGTGGGATCCGAAGGAGTCCCAGGCAACAAGGGCAAGAACAGATGGATGGATGAATGGAAAAACATTATTGAGGTGCATCGGAACGTGTACTAGCACGTAGCGGGCTGCGCTCACGTAAGAACAGATGTTCTTGAAAAAAAATGTTATTTACAACTTTTTTTACAAAGGACTGTTAAAAAATTCTCTGCGCCAACCACGCAAGCCATACGCCACAGCTCGCGCGTTCGTCGTCATCGTCTTCCACAGCTGGCTCCGTTGTGCAAAAAACTATCATCATCGGCAACACCTCGAGCATCGTCGTCTTCTACAGCTCGCTCCGTTGCCGCTCGTCGTTCCAGCATAGAATTTCACTTCTCTTATGTCGTCGTAATGTGGAGGCCGCGTTTACGGCGGTATGAGCCATTGCTTAGAGGGGAGATTCATTGTCTTACGTGACGGACACATTTAATCACAGAGGTGATACGCGAATGTGCGTGCGTACCTATATCGCCCCGATGACCACAGATTAGGCCAATAAATATGTTCGTACCTTTGCTCAGCATTCTGGGTCACCTCTGTGTCGTGCGCTAAACAACTTCGCTGGTCATCCATGTTCACATAATGGAAGGGCTCTGAATTTACTCTTAACCAGGATAACTGGCGCTTCCCACGGGCTCAAGGACCCTTGGATGACATTTTTCTTTAACATCTGTTGCAGTTGCTCAGCAATAATTTTCCGGGTCGAAGAAGACACTCGATAAGGCTTCAGCCAGATAGGGTGTATTAAAGTGGAAAGTTGGGCGAGTTGGTATACATTCATAATGGTAACAGCGCGAACAAGACGACGACGGAGTGAAAGAATTAGCGCTGGTCCTGTGTCCTTTCCCTCCGTCGTCGTCTTGTTCGCGCTGTTACCATTATGAACGGATATGGTGAGCTGAGTCGGTGTTAAGCCGATAACGAACTCGCGAATATGGAACAATGGTATGGTTTTCCCCTTGTAAGAAGTCAAACGTGGAAGCATGTCGGGTTAACACTTGTTCCAAGGCGTCATGTTCACGTGTGAAGAGAGACTTGCTGACCATGCATGATCTGAATTTTTGGTTCAAGGGGACAGATAGGTTGTTCATTTGGGTAATGCGCCTCATCGCTGTCGACCGTAACGGAACTGCACGTGTGGTCGTCGAAGACAGCGAACTTCATGTGTTCCGGAGGTAGTGCGTGCACGGCAGAAATGATTAGTGCCCGCAACAACGTGGTTCCATTGTTCATGGACACAGCCCTACTAGGCCTCCTTAGCACAGAAATTGGTGAGTGGTTGAACCATGGAGCTACATGAAGCGCTTAGTATCAGCAGAAGCGATGGAAGGAACAGGCCATATCAACAATGGAGGCAGCGTCACCTCATCAGCAACAACAAATGCATTTTGTTGACGCAGTAGTTCACCAACCATTCCTGGGACAAAGACGCTGCTGACAGAAGGCTCACCGGTACCGTTATCAACAGGTGCTCCAGATGTTTTCAAAATGTCGATTCCCAGGATAGCATGCGTTGTTACGGCTGGCGTGTAGCACCTCGTGCAGAAAGGACTTTCACCCACCATGCCTCGTCGAAATGAAGCGCGACATCCTAATTCGCCATGGTCATCTCGAGTGTCTGCCGGTCTGGCGGAAGCCCCGCAGTGTTTACAGGCCTCTTTTGTGTGTGTGCGTGCGACTTTAGAGGGACCCTTTCCTCGAACTGTCAAGCTCTACAGGGGAACTTCCGCGAACCAGCAACGCCCAAAACAGAAGGACAAGCGTCTGCAATTCCCGGACCTGAGGCTTGGTATAACCAGAGGCTGGAAGCCCTCCTCCTTGCAGCAGGCTCGGTATAACCAGAGGCTCGGTATCGGAGGAGCTGTGGCGCCACTTCCCGCGAATCAGACTCTGTGCCGGTCACGTGACATCGACGGAAGCAAGATCCCTCCCACTATTGTAGAGAGCCTATTTAAGAGGCTCCGAAATGTACTTTTTTGGATCACTTCATGCTCTTCTCATCTTCTTTCATTAACCTTTGAATAAACCGTGCAAGTTTCGCACTAGAAATCGCCTCATCCTTGCCCGGTCCCCATGGTCTACCGGATGCCTGCAGCCCGCCGACAACGCCACGCTACCCAATAGTAACGTCGGTCGAGCTTCGATAGGCAGGCGTCGCTACAGCTCGGCAGCAGTACGACACGCTACCCTGGAGTACGCAACAGCGTGCAACTTTCAAGAATCGCAAATTTGGTTATGAAACACTTTTCAGCGCGTGAAATACTCGCAGCACAAACACCAGCACAAACACCAAGGGGATGAAGCATTTCGCCGCTTACACCATGAAATATGGTATGACCATCTAAAGAACACATAAGTTTACGACAGAGGCGATTCTTGAAAGAAAGGCTCATAACAGATATCGTAGTCACGGCGTCCACCAAGGCCATTATTTACACTTCCAGTTTGTTTTGCAGCATCGTAACCGTTAGAGCCATCTGTTTCGTATAGTTTCCGGCGGCCTCACCTCCATCGGTCGCACCTCCCGGCGGTGATGGTGACGACAATGAAGGTCACCGTGGCGAGGAAGATCGATGCTGGCGTGAAGACGGCGGGGTCAAGCTGTGGCCGCTGGTATGACCATCTAAAGAAAACATAAGTTTACGACAGAGGTGGGTCTTGAAAGAAAGGCTCATAACATATATCGTAGTCACAGCGTCCACCAAGGCCATTAATTAACACATCCAGTTTGTTTCGCAGCATCGTAACCGTTAGAGGCATCTGTTTCGTATTGTTTCCGGCGACCTCACCTCCATCGGTCGCGCCTCCCTACGGTGATGGTGACGACAATGAACGTCACCGTGGCGAGGAAGATCGATGCTGGCGTGAAGACGGTGGGGTCAAGCTGTGGTCGGAAACAGGAGAATCACTGCGGTGATTGCGCCGAGGAACGGTGTAGGGGAAGGTCATCGCACATTATCCTTGAGGCCACGGACGGCCGAAGTTTTGACTGTCTGGCCAAGATGACATCGATGTTGGTGTATATCATCTTGGCATGTGGCGACGCTGGCGACAGAAATGACAGAATTTCCACAGACGGTTATCTGGCGGCCCATTGTAATAAGTGTGTTGCACAACCGCCTTGCCATCCTTTGCTCGATAAGACGGTCATTTTGTATCGGCACCGAAATGACCTGACAAGGCAAATCAAGGAAGCATCCGAGATTGCACGGGCAGGGGATCTATCCGTCAGCAGGCCGTCTGTGGCATTATCATCTACAGAGCTTGAATTCATGGCATGACGGCATGTGGCGTTTTCTCTCAAGCTTTTATGTCCCTCTTTCCCTTATCAGAATCAGTTGCGTATATATACTCCTGTACGGCAATAAACGCTGTGCTGAAAGTTAGCGCTTGTCCTGTCTAGTCCTTGTGGATCGTCCTTTGCGTGCTGTGCTACCAGTGTAACTATATGTTTTGCCAACCAGCCCAAGCTTATACTCTTCTGAAATGAGAAATATGCCCAGTGGCGCCACAGCTGTAGCACAAAAGAGGCTCCCAGACGACGCCGTACCCTTGAAAGGTGGTGTTAGGACGCTCGGGCCGATAAGATCGCTCTTCTGTTTCCAGGTAGCCATTGGACGAGCGTCGCGGATATCCGATAGTATGGTGGTAACTAGACTCCTGGCGGTAATTTGGTTGCATCCTTGATGGTGGACTCACGTGACAGTGTTCCACACCGGCGCAGCAATGGACAGAGGAGACAGTGGGAGACGGCAAAGCTGCTGAGCATGATGGAAGCCTGTGTCGCTGTTGATTTTTGTGTGTCGACTCAGCTCCTCCCGCATGATCGGCCTAATAGTCGATATGAAATCGAGGGGTGGGCAGTCGTCTACGCTGGCAACAGCCGTAACATTGTCGAGCCGGCCAAACATCGATGTGATGCGCCACGTCTTGAGGGCCTCGAAAGTGCCGCAATGACGTATGGCTCCGGCGACTGAGTTGAGGCTCTCCTTGTCTATGAGGAACTTGTAAACATCCTCGGCGGACTCCTTCAACAAGTGGCCGACTTTGTCTTCCTCTAGTATGTGAGGCTTGACTGTTCTGCAGAGCTCGAGTATGGCTTCTATATACGTTGTGCACGTCTCGCCTGGAACTTGGACTCTTTGAAGCAGCGTCTGCTCTGCCTGCTGCTTCTTTGCGACAGAACCGCCGACACGCTCTTTGATTTCAGACACGAACCGATCCCATGTTGTAAGCTTATCCTCGTGGTTATTGAATCACATGAGCGCCATGTCCGTCAAGAAAAAACCACGAGCCATTCCACTCTGTAAAGGTGGTTGACTAGCCGAGCTGTTTAGCGCACGATACGAAGGTGACAAGTAACTTTGAACAAAGGTACGAACTCATTTATTGTCTTGATTGGTGGTCATCGTGACGAAAGGTACTCACACTCAGTACCTTGATCGTGCCTTGATCGGTGGTCATTATTTCACTCCCAACTGCAATCACATCATTTGGTAATGTCAAATCGATGCACGTACGGCGCTGGATGGTCGGTTGGGCCGGATCGGTGTGGCACCGCAAGGGATATATATGTCTGCAACATGGAACGCGAAAACTGCTCCCTTTTCGGTACGGACACATCCACATTGAAATCATCGACAACGACAACAGGGGTAGTGTCATCGCCGCTAATTCACGCAAAGTAAGTGGCCATGGCCCTTACGGGACTATGAGCCATTGCATTTTTTTGCTTGTTTACGGGGGTATGAGCCATTGCTCATGGGAGTATGAGCCATTGATGATGACAATTTTCGACATGCTGTTATGTATGTTGTATGCCTGATTGAAAAGAATTTAAGTACTGTTCGCTTCACTTTGCTGAGTCCTTGTAGCCTCTGCCTTACGGGGCTATGAGCCATTGCATTTTGCTTGCGTACGGGAGTATAAATGCTTACGGGGGTATGAGCCATTGATGATGATAGTTTTTGTTCACGGAGAACAAAAATGCACGGAAACCTAGCCATATACAACTTCGCTGTAAAACAACCTTTGAGAGCTGACTTACTCCGTCCCAATGGTAATAGTTGCTCACCCTTTTGTAGTGGTTGGGCCACTCGTCCACGTCCTCGCCAGACTTGCCTGCGGAAAATCGAGGCTCTGTGAAGTGCTGGCGCTGCCAGGAACCAGCCGCCGTAGAAACTGCATGGAAGAGGCCACTGGAGCTGCTACAGCGCGGGTTCAGTCTTCATCGCGTGACACCTCGACCACCAGCAGTAGTGGAGGCAGTCTAGCAAGGCGGCGGCTTCAGCGAAGGTCAGGTGGTTGGAGAACCGTGTTGGCGTGGTCGAGCTAACCCGCACCTCTGACAAAGCTGTTACGAATTATTTTGCGTTTATTTACAGAACAAGATGGCAGACATAATTGATCGGGAAGATAGCCGTTGAAGTGTTGTTGTTGTTGTTGTCCTGAGTATGATGCTGCTCGCCGCAGGGACCGTCGTCGTCCTCTTCTTCAACCTCTTTTCTCGCCGCGTTACAATATTATTGACTTACTTTCCCATGTGTCCTGTAAAATCCGAATTTTCGCCGATGATTCTCTCATTTATCGCACTCTACGTAGCACCTGCAATCAAACAACAACGTACTAACATGGTGTGACGATTGGTTAAAGATTCTTAATGCAAAGAAATGTAAAGTTATGACATTTACACATAGAAGTAGTACCCTCGTACATGTTTACCAATTTGGAGACATGACTCTCGAACTAGCAGTCCTATAACTACATAGGTGCGACTGTGCAATGATCTGTCCTGGTATATAGATATTTCTAACATTATATCATCTGCTAATGACACTAAGCTTTTAAAACGTAATCTCCATTAGGCTCCACAAAATGTAACATTATCTACCTATAAACCCCTTGTTCCATCAAAACTGGAACATGCATGCCAGCTGGAGCCCACATCAAACATATTGGCACGCACTAGTTACGCTAGAAGTCGAGGAAGAAGAAGTGTGCGTGGTAGCTGCTGCAAAAACGAACTGTAAACGGCCGTTCACTTAGAACCGACTGACTGGCTTTTCCTCTCGTGACAAACTGGTGGAGGTGCGGGGTACGCATCCATCGTATGCCTACGGGTCCTGAACCAGAAGCTACCGACGCAAGTACCTCGGGGACGGCAGAAATCTATCGAAGCAGCCATCGCCTCCAAGGTCTTCCACCGCAATACAGTCCCCTGGCAAGCTCCGTGAGGAAGATGTCAACAACTACCGCAAGCCAAACCGAGAGAATCCTAAATGCTGCCGTACCATGCATTCTCAACGCGCCTCGCACGCCTAACCCGTTCCACGGCGACGCCTTTGAGGACGTTGAAGACTGGTTGGACCATTTCGACCGGGTCGCCGCCTTTAACGACTGGGACGATCGCCATAAGTTGAAGAACGTCTACTTTTCCCTTTTAGACGCGGCGAGAGTATGGTACGAGAACCACGAAGCCTCATTTACCAGCTGGCAGGAATTTTACCGACTGCTTTGCGAAGCCTTCAGCACTCCCGAAAGGAAAGAAAGAGCCGAACAGGCACTGTCTTCGAGGTTCCAAATGCCAAACGAAACCGTCGCCATGTTCGTCGAAGACATGACGCGATTGTTCCGTCGGGCCGATCCACTAATACCAGAAGACAAGAAGGTGAGTCTGTTAATGCGAGGTGTAAAGGAACAGCTTTTCGCGGGCCTCGTGCGCAATCCTCCTACAACAGTCTCTCAGTTCGTTCGTGAGGCAACAGTCATGGAACGTATGCTTCGGCAGCGGCTCTCGCAGTATGAACGCCATACCACCATGACTGCGACTGCTGCATGCTCTCTCGTACCTGCAAATGATGACAGGGAGTCCCTTACCGAGCTAATACGACAAATTGTTCAAGAAGAACTGCAGAAGTCCTATGCATCGGCTTCGGCACCTCCCAGTGCCGCGGTTCTTACGGATGTCATTCGGGAAGAAATCGGCAAAGTAGTTCATCCCTCGCCACCAACACGACCCGAACCTCCCACGTTCTCGTACGCGGATGCTCTTCGGGCTTGCGCGACGTCGACGGGCCGTTTTTCGCAGCCGCCTGCTGGGATTTGTCGACGCTCCCCAAGTCCGATCCACCGCACGAATCCGCAAGCACCCTTTCATCCTGGTCCGCGCAAATCTACAGTATGGCGCTCCCCCGACAACAGTTCGTTGTGCTATCACTGCGGGGAGGCTGGTCACATGTATCGCGACTGCCAGTACCGACAGATTGGTCGGCGGGGATACCATCCGGACACCCGTTGCCCGCGCTATGGCGAACGCCCGCACGAAATCGAGCAATACTTACAAAGTAACCGGCTTCCTCCTGCCCCACAGCGAAGACAGTCACGGTCGCCTTCACCTCGTCGGTCCGCGTCACCAAACCGTGCTCGACCCGCCTTTGATTCCGCTGGAGCCAACGGTGGAAGCCCGCGCCGGGGAAACTGAAAACGGCGACCTCCGGGGGTGAGGCTGCTGTCATGCGAACCGTCAAATATCCTCCGCCGTCGCCATCCCTTCGCGACGTACCGCTGACGCCTTCATTCCAAACTGCAAAAAGAACTTCTGCTGCTATTACTGCTTCCATCGAAGGTTATCCGGTAACTGCACTTGTCGATACGGGAGCTGACTACTCGGTTATGAGTGCCTCACTGGCCACTCGGCTACGCAAGGTACTGACAGCGTGGGACGGCCCACATCTGATTACGGCCGGAGGACACCTCGTGTCACCCATTGGACGATGCACAGCCAGACTTGCAATTTCTACTTCGACTTTCGTAGCGTCTTTCCTTGTGCTGCCGAAGTGTTCTCGGCTAGTTATACTGGGCATGGATTTTCTCCAGGAATATGGGGCGATCATTAACCTTCGTGACTTGTTCGTGACTTTTTCTAACTATGTTTCTTCGGATTCGAGTGTCCTCGAGTGTCTTCGTCCTCGTTGAATGCCCCCAAGACCAACTAGGTATAGGCATCGCCGAAGGTAACCTCACCATATTGCTGGATCGCGAAGTCGGCGTCGCACGAGGTCTCGTAGAGCTCCAACATAGGAAAACCACGATTCTAGTTACCAACTTCAGTGGCGAATACAAGCACTTTGCGAGGCATACCACCATGGCCTACTTTGAAACGGTGGCCGAGTCCAACGCCTGTGCTTCGGTAACGACAATCTCGATTCCGGAACCCAGCGATGTGGACTTGACCAGTCACATCGTCAACCCACAGCTAGACCAAAACGAGAAGGAGAGGCTCCTCACTCTGCTATCGTCATTTAGCGACTGTTTCCCCACCACGTCGAAGGTCAAACAGACTCCTTTAATTAAACACAGAATCATCACTGAACCGACCGTCCAACCTGTTCCCCAACACGCTTATCGCGTGTCGCAGAAAGAACAGGATGCTATTCGTCATCAAGTTAAACAAACGCTCGACGATGATGTCATTCAACCATCGACAAGTCCTTGGGCTTCACGTGTTTTATTAGTTAGAAAGAAAGACGGTTCACTACGATTCTGTGTTGCAAACTGAACAAGATCACCAAAAAAGACGTTTACCCACTTCCTCGAATTGACGACTCCTTGGATCGCCTGCGACATGCCCGTTACTTTTCTTCAATGGATCTGCGTAGTGGGTACTGGCAAATTGAAGTTGACGAATGGGACCAGGAAAAAACGGCGTTTATAACACCCGACGGTCTCTATCAATTTAAGGTCCTCCCTTTTGGATTGTGTTCCGCTCCGGCCACATTTCAACGCATGATGGACACAGTTTTATCTGACCTCAAATGGAACTCGTGTTTAGTCTACTTATACGATGTAGTTGTTTTTCCCACCACGTTTGAACAACACATCCAGCGGCTTGAGGCGGTTCTTCAAGCTATCCGCACCGCCGGCCTCTCCCTGAAGCCCGAAAAATGTCACTTTGGCTACGAGGAGCTCAGATTTCTAGGTCATATTGTCAGCAGCACCGGTGTGCGCCCTGACCCTGACAAAGCCATGGCAGTTGCTCTGTTCCCGATACCGAAGACAAAACACGATGTCCGCCGATTTTTAGGGCTTTGTGCGTATTACCGCCGTTTTGTACCCAATTTTTGTGAAATTGCCGAACCTTTGCAACGACTCATCAAGAACGACGTCACATTTGTTTGGGGCCCGGCACAATCCGACGCCTTCCGCGACCTTCAGCGACGTCTACAGACACCACCGATCCTTGGTCACTTTGACACCGAGGCTGACACAGAAGTGCATACTGATGCTAGTAACGTTGGCCTCGGAGCGACACTCGTACAGTTTCAAGCTGGTGTTGAGCGCGTTATTGCGTATGCGAGCCGCACCTTGTCTGCTGCTGAAAAAAACTACTCAGCAACTGAAAAAGAATGTCTGGCAGTCATATGGGCTATCCAGAAGTTCCGCCCATACCTGTACGGACGCCCCTTCCGTGTCGTAAGCGACCACCGCTCTCTCTGCTGGCTGGCGAATCTCAACG
Source organism: Dermacentor variabilis (assembly GCF_050947875.1). Lineage (NCBI taxonomy): Eukaryota > Metazoa > Arthropoda > Arachnida > Ixodida > Ixodidae > Dermacentor > Dermacentor variabilis. Next base: position 10,834,029 of record NC_134572.1, on the reverse strand, counting down.
ACCCTTCAGGCCGTCTCGCAAGATGGAGCCTTCGGTTGCAGGAATTTGATGTGACCATCGTCTATAAGTCTGGCCAGAAACAGACTGACGCCGACTGTCTCTCCCGCGCCCCCGTTGAACCCGCACCGCTCGATACTGACGACGATTCTGGTTTTCTTTGTACTCTTCCGTCTTTAAACTTTGCTCAACAGCAACGCCAAGATTCCGAGCTCCAACCCTTGATTGAATACCTTGAAGGAAGCCGCCCACAACCCCACGGCAGTTCGCGCGTCACTTGTCCTCTTTCTGCCTACGTGGCGACATGCTATACAAGCGGAACTTTCACCCTACGGCAACCGTTTTCCTGCTCGTTGTTCCCGCTACTCTCCGCGACGACGTTCTACGTGCATGCCACGACGAACCAACGTCCGGGCATCTTGGTTTCACGCGTACTCTCGCGAGGATCAAGCAGAAGTACTATTGGCGAAAACTCACAAAAACCGTGAAGCAGTACGTCAGAAGTTGTCGCGATTGCCAGCGTCGCAAAGTTCCACCACTGAAACCAGCCGGTCTGCTTCAGCCTGTCCGACCTCCTTGTTCACTTTTTGAACAAGTCGGGATGGATTTCCTCGGCCCATTTCCCAAGTCTTCGGCTGATAACCGCTGGATCGTTGTCGCCACCGATTACCTCACTCGATACTGCGAAACACAAGCCGTTCAGCGAGCTACTGCTTCAGATGTTGCTAACTTCTTTACCAAAAATATCATCCTTCGACATGGTGCTCCCGCTGTCGTCATCACAGACCGTGGTACGGCCTTCACTGCCCAGTTGGTCCGAGATATTCTGCAGCTGAGCGGAACAACGCACCATACGGCAACTGCGTATCACCCGCAGACTAACGTTTTAACTGAGCGTCTCAACAAAATGATTGCGGATATGCTTTCCATGTATGTTGCCACGGATCATAAAAATTGGGACGAACTGCTTCCGTATGTAACATTCGCGTACAACACTGCCCTACAAGAAACCACCGGGTTTCCTCCTTTTCGTCTGGTCTACGGACGCGACGTCACCACTGTGCTCGACGTGATGCTCCTACCAACTTCGTCTCAACCTACCGCACCAGATACAGACGCCTTTGTTCAGCGTGCCGAAGCAGCGCGGCACCTTGCGCGGCAACGAATTCTATCCCCGACAAAGTCAAGATGCTCGTCGATACAACATATGCCGTTGAGACGTCACATACAACCGGGAGATCTTGTATGGGTTTGGACCCCTATACGTCAACGAGGCCGGTCAGAAAAATTATTGCGCCGATACTTTGGACCCTACATAGTTTTGCGTCGTCTAAGTCCTGGCAACTACGAAGTTATTCCAGCCGACACTTCGCACCACTCCCGTAGACCACGTTCCTCTGACATTGTTCACGTTACCAGGATGAAGCCCTACCATTCGCGCTGACTCTCGTCCACAAACTTTGTGATGCGGCCCCTGTCGTCACGTCCGTTGTCTATCTCATTTCTTTTATTTTCTCCTTGTGGCATTTAACAGCTCCCCAACTTTATTTATTTTTTTTTTTTGGAGGGAGGGGTAATGGCACGCACTAGTTACGCTAGAAGTCGAGGAAGAAGAAGTGTGCGTGGTAGCTGCTGCAAAAACGAACTGTAAACGGCCCTTCGCTTAGAACTGACTGACTGGCTTTTCCTCTCATGACAATATCTTATCAACTCACTTGAATTTGTTCTGAACTGGGCTACTACCTTCATTCACTCACAACATTCATACGACGATGGTATTTATGCACTGAAAGCAGAATCCGCATTAACACATCCATCTAATCGCCGATGCACTGCTAGTCCTGAGATCTATCACAAGTTCTTTTTCAGCACTGTTCATCGTGCGCCCTACATCGTTCCTGCAGCACGAATCTATAACCGCAGCAGTCATCCGCTGCAAGTCGCACACCCGGCTGCCCGAACTGGTCATTTTCCCACCTTGATCATTCCTCGAACTCTGAAAGACTACAACGAAGGCGCCAAATAAAACAACGTCCGTTGTTTTATTTGGCACCTTCGTTGTAATCATGCATAATCAATTCGCCCACCAGCACGTGCTCTGAAAGACTGGAACGTCCTTACTGCTGACACTGTCGAAATCCCTTCCCCGTCTTTATTCCAGCAGCGTATTACTGACCACTTTGCGTATACCTAATGACGTGCACGTAACGTGAAAATTACCCGCCGTGGTTGCTCAGTGGCTGTGGTGTTAGGCTGCTGAGCACGAGGTCGCGGGATCGAATCCCGGCCACGGCGGCCGAATTCCGATGGGGGTGTAATGCGAAAACACCCGTGTACTTAGATTTAGGTGCACGTTAAGAACACCAGGTGGTCGAAATTTCCGGAGTCCTCCACTACGGCGTGCCTCATAATCAGAAAGTGGTTTTGGCACGTAAAATCCCATAATTTAATTTGTGATGTGAAAATTATGGAAACCCCACCACTTATGTAATACTCCTTCCAGGGCCTTTAATGACAATAAATTTGAAACTGAAATTGAAGTAGAAACCTTCAACACAAGTCTTGGCGGCAGGGTGACAAAATTTGAAGACCGTGTTTTTCACAGACACAGTGAAAGAGCATCGGAACTTTGACTGATATTCTATAAGTATAACATATACAGTATTGTAATATATCAGACGGTTGACACGGGACGCGGAAAGCCGTCATAGGATTTTCTGCGACACGGGGCCCTTAACGCTGTCGCGTTAGTATGAGACCGTAATCACCGCACCCACTGACAGTGGGCCAGTGCCGTCAGCGCCTTCGCAGAGGGATGGTATGGTAGACGTATGGTAACGCTGGTATGGTGAGCGCCATCGGAGCAAGCTGTGGAAGAAGACGAGGAACGCGCACGCAGTGGCACGAGCGCGTTCGCGCGGTTACGCCGAGGGACGCCGACACTCAGCGTACGGGCGGAACGACAGGAACGGGCGCGCTGTGCTACAAAACAGGAAAGAGGCGCCGACGTGTTCTGACGGGGGAAAGTTTGCTTGTCGAAACATTGGCTCCCGCCACATCCCTTGTTCGGCCATTTGCGACCGTGTCAGCGTGCCATGGCTTAAATCGTAATATTACTAAACAGCATATTTATATCGAGAGACTGGTGCTGGTGCTGCGCCGAAGTTAACGGCCCGCAGAACTAAGCGAGGAAATGACCGAATTTGTTTGAGGTTTTTTTAGGCAGATGGAAAGCAGCATTATAACTACATGGAAATACTCGCAAACGAACCGCTCATGTAATTTCCCTTAACTAGTGTCCTTTAATGTAAATAAATATCAAATAAATAAATAACACTTATATTTCTGCTTTCTCTTTTCGCCCGATTGTCAAGGTTACGCTGAAGGCTTTTCCTGGTGCGAGCTCCGTACATAACATTTGTGCTATTTTTGTACTGCACGTGCAAGAAAAATATAAGGAAACCACAGCATGTAACAGCAGGACACGCGTAAGTTCAGTGACTCGACAGTCCTCAAAGCGTTACTTGGTAAGTTTCATGGCTTTATGCAACCCTGTTCAAGACAGTGCGTAATGGCTGCTACATTACGCACTCTCTACAGTCTCAAATTCTAAATGTCGTTTTTTGATTCTCTCTTGTAAAGGGTAATTGTCCGGACGGTGCTCAAGAAAACAAGCGCCATTGTTTTCTCCCTGCATACGTAAAGTCGTTTTTTACATCCTCGCTGAGAAGCACGTGGCCTGAGCAATTGCAGAGAGTGTCTTTCTGTAAATAGCGAATGATGGTCTGAGGTGTTTCGCCTATTCTTATGCAAACATCGTGATGCAGCCGCATGTTTGAGCCGCCACTGGCCGCAGATTATTCAAATCTGCTATTTTTACGTCACCGGATATTTATGTTATGACGTAGTTGTGGAGCTCATGCTGGCTTAATATCATAAAAAATTAGATCAAGTTGCCTTATAGGAATGTTCTAAGCAACTATGGTAGTTTGAGCCGTAGTAATATTAGGCACCCCGTGATTACGTCATTTTTTACGTTAAGCCAAGAAGTGACCTTATTCATTGTGCTGGTTTACGAAACGTTTTCTGCAGCTTTGTGATTAAGTGTGTTCAATTTGCTTCTCGCTTAAGGTAGCACATCAAATATTCAGTATTAAGTTAAGACAACAATATCTGCTTCGTTTTCTTTATATCAAACACAACTGGAGCCTAGAACTGTCGGCGCATCAATTCTGTCAGGCTCGGCCCATTTTGTGGCTCATAAATTTTGGCCGTAGTACTTTCTCTAAACTCCCCAATCCTCCTCCCCACGTGTAAGCTAGAAAACTGGATAAAGTTTCTCTCGTTCTCTCATAACCAAGAAGAAAGCCGGCTAAGAGAGGTCCTGTAAGTAACACCCACATCAGTTCCAAACTCAAATATGCGCCTTCCGTTGATCATTATGTTAAATTGTGAGAAGCCTCGTACCAACGGTGACAACATGATGTTTTCCAGCTATGTCGTGTATATTGTCGCAGAGGGAGTTGTGAAGCATCAATTTTGTTTTCCTGTAGAATGCACTGACGTCACTCTCGCGCCGCTCATGAAAGAGGCAGTCATGAGCGCATGAGTGCACTGTATTCTACTACGTCATCCGACTTCGGCCAACGCCGCGTTAGAGACTAGAGTCTTCTGCTTCGCACGCACGTGAGGCGAGGAAAGCGACACCGTCTCGGTAGCTGCAATAATGTTTCTCAGCGTGAAAACCAAAACGCTCACTTTCAGCTGGCAAATGACCGCTTTTATCCGCACGTGCTGACCTCTCTTGAGCATTGTGCAATCCCTTGCCCTGTCAACAACTGAAAGCAGACTAAGACAGGTAGCCTCAGGTTACGCCGCTGCCGAATTACGGTGGTGTACTTTGAGTATTTCTATGCAGCGCTGAATAGGTTGCGCTCGTTTCCAACCCTTTGGCATAGCGAAGAAGCCCCTTCTGGCTCCTGGGTGTTTCAAGGGCAGCTCAAGAGAAAATGTGTTGTAGCCAAGCATTCGTGTGAAACCACGCCGATTTTGTCCGAGGAAGAAAGGCCAAATACCTCTTAGTTACGGCTACCCTCTTCACCAAGCAATACGACTGACGCGAGTAAAGTGGTCCCTTTGTATTCAAATGCGCCGGCGTGGGATTCCCTAGGGGGGCCGAGCGCCTAAGGCGTCAAGGCTGTCCTCGCGGGCACCAAGTGCAGTCGGCAGCTTTCACCGCTCTTGCGCTGCTCGCTGTGCTCACGGTGCCAGAATCATGACATCGCCAGCCGCTGTCAGCTGGAGTTTCTTCGCACCTTCGCGCTTCGACGCCGCGCTCCTGTCGTCGCTGCCATGGTACAGCGTGCTGCTATCGTGTACCCTGCTCGCTATGCACTGCCGCCGGTGGTTCTACACATGGAGTACTCTGCGCCCCATTCCTGGGCCCGGCACCGACTGGCTGCCGCCACTGTTCTTGCTCTCCGTGTACTGGCAGTACAGGAGGCACCTCTCCAAAAGTGCCACCTCGGGTGAGACGTTATGTTTCCAACTCGTTATTGAAATACCTTGCAATGGTCGCTTAGCTCAATTCGTTTCATTTCAAGTGTACCGAACGTACTGTTCTCTAAACTTCACTTGTTCATCACAACCTTTAAGAGTGGTTGCGATTGTTTGTGACGTGTCACCACTGCATGGGATAACGAGTCCCTGCAGTTGTAATTCCATCGCTGGTGAGGAACGATCGCGCGATGGAATTGAAGTGCGATCTGAACAATATTTTATTTATTTATTTATTTATTTATTTATCTATTTATTTATTTACTTATACATACTGCGAACCACTACTGTGGACTAAGAAGGAGGGGCCATCAATCGTAAAGATAGGAACAAACGAAAAGCGAATAACAATAATAAATGAAGAATGTCAATATTACACACATAGGATATGGCATGATTAACAGCCGCAAAAATGATACTCCAGTTCAAACGCAAAATCAATGGAATCAAGTACACTTGCAGGTGATTTGTTCCACTCCGCGACAGTTTTAGAAAAGAAGCTTTCTTAAATGCGTTAGTTCTGGCGAAAACCGGCGCCAGTGCTCTATCATGAGTATGTCGAGTCTTCCTTGTACAGGGAGGCTTTCCTGGTATAGTAAGTTCAATAGTTCCGGAAAGACAGTTATGTAAAAACGCAAGACGACTAGCTTTTCTGCGAGAGCGAGAGAGAGAGAGAGAGAGATAATAAACTTTACTCAAGAACCCCGGTCTGGGTTTCTGCGAGACTTCTTATTAAAGTTTTCCCATCCATCCATCCATCCATCCATCCATCCATCCATCCATCCAGAGCAGGAATACAGTGCTGACGCATTAACAAAGTGGGCGAGCCATGTCTTCGGTACATATTGAAAATAAATCGCACTGCCTTTCTCTGAACACGCCCAAGTTGTGCAATGTCGCCTTTATTGTGCGGGTCTTATGCAATCGCGGCGTACTAACACAAGTGCTATATGCGAGATGTTTAACATTATATGGCGCATTGTTATGTTGTCCCCGGAGAAACAATATCTTTTTTTAGAGATGGTGAACATATTACGGATATGTGTGTAGACAGGAAAAATTCTTTCTAACGGGACGCCAAGGTACTTGTAATTGTCTACACCTAAAATATCGCGGTTATTTAGTGAATAATTGTATTTGTTAGGTTGCTTTTTTCTGTTAGGTGCAACAGAACAGATTTTTCAGTGTTCAGCTCCATGTTCCAGCATGTGCACCAATCATCAATACACTGCAAGTTATCTTACAATACATAGTTGTCATATTGAGAAGTAATTTGTTTAAGAACAACACAATGACCCACGAGCAGCCGGATAGATACGCCACCATGAATGACATCGGCCAAATCGTTCACATAAATTAGAAACAGTAGTGGTCCCAGTACACTACCTTGAGGCACGCCAGAAGTTACCGGCAGTGCACCTGAATCACAATTATTTATTATTGCTAACTGCTCCCTCTTCCTAAGATAAGCCCCAACCCACTGGATGGTATGCGATGACAGATTAATGCGCGCAAGTTTGTGCAACAACTTCCCCTGAGACACCCTATCGAAGGCTTTCGAAAAATCGAAGAACAAAATGTCAAGCTGTACAGATAGGTGAAGTACTGATGCAAATTCATGCACATTTGACAGAAGTTGCGTAACGGTGAACATCTGTTTCCGAAAGCCGTGCTGATGGGGTGACAGGATGTTCCGTACAAGTTATGAATGTGTATCGCAATCCCATGTTCTAACAGTTTAGAACATGTGCTGGTGATGGAAGTGGGCAATTAGTTGAAGTGAATCGTGCCTTGCTCCAGTCCTTCGGTATTTCCCCAGTAGAAAGTGAAACATTAAAAAGCTCTGTCAAAAATTGAGCTATTTGCTGTGAATAGTGCAAAAATGCATTTGGGATGCAGTCGAGGCCATAGGACTTCTTTGCATCGACTTTTAGCAGCATGGATATGACGCCTTAACGAGTAACCAGAGGGTCATCAGGCACAAGTACCGGCACAGTTCTAGGCATTGAAGTATCGGCTATTGAAAAAAAAAAGACACTTTGGAAGTAAGGATTAAAACGACTAGCTATGTCCGCAGCATTCGTAATCATTACACTGTCAACTTTTATTTTAGTAACAACTTTGTTTTCTTTCAAATGACGCCAGAATTTTTGACTATCCCTTTTAAAGAAGTCAGGAAGAGTATTAGAAAAAAAGAAAACAGAAATGGTGGGCGACCCTAATGTGTGTTATATGTCTCTTAGTGGCACTCGCACCTCGGCGTTGGTGTTCTTTAGGTTAACTTTAGGCTAACGCAAAGTACGAACCGAAATAGGAGGCAACTGTTTTTCATTAATTAGCCAGGTAACTATCATGCCACCTCCTTGTATGTGACGTCGTTAGTGACGTCATTACTTCTACTTTCTACTTTCGGGTTTCCAGGAATTTCGCCAATGTCGCGCTCGTGCTCAATCTACGATTCTGTGCTTTGGTGTGCGGTAATCAGTGATTTCTAATTAATTCTAATTATTCCAGACACTTCAGTAACTCAAGTTGTAACTAAACCTGTGCTCTGACATCATATATATACTGAAACCCGTGAATTTTGTACTGTACTATGTTCTTACATTTTTTCTTATTTATTTTGAATTTCGTTCCCGGTCGTCTCAGTGATTTCTAATTATTTCTAATTGTTCCAGACACTTGAGTAACTCAACTTGTAACTAAACTTATGCTCTGATATCATATCTATAACGAAACCCATAAATTTTGTACTGTGCTACTTTTTCTATTTTTTCTGATTTATTTTGGGTTTCGTCCCCGGTCATCTCAGGAGGTGAACCGGAAGTGCTGAGCAAGGAACGAGAGTGTCACTCGATACTCGAGCCACTAGTACCGTACTCGGGATACCTTGATCTTACCTAGTAAAGTCTGCCTTAGTGCTAAGAATCCGGAAGATGACGTTTTCTTCTGTTTGCAAAGACTCTTCATTTTTCGTTTTGTCTGGATATTTTCCCGAGTAGCCCAAGGGTTCGATGTTCGCTTATGTGTTTGTTTAGCAGGTACATACTCATTCACACCAACGGCGACAACGTTGCGAAACCTATTCCAAAAGGCTTTAATGTCAGTGATCGGAAAGTCGAGGTTAGTATCTAGATAGTCAATAATGGAAGTATTGTCTGCCTTAGAGAAATCTTTAAAGACAGAGTACGTTTTAGAGCGATCGTGTGTAGCACCTGGTGAGTTCCAAGAAAAATATATTAAATCATGATCCGAAATTCCTGAGTGTACCAAAACATCCGCACCATGAAAAATCTCGCTGATGAACAATAGTCCAGAATTCCATTACCTCGCGTGCTTTGATTACTAGTCTGCTCATTATTTAGACAAAACATCAAGTCTAATAAGGTATCACCTGCGCCAGCACAACCATAATTCACACGTTTCCAATTAATAGATGGTAGATTAAAATTTCTTGTTAAAATAAAGTTCTCACCATGCAAAGACTGCACATGATCGTATAGTTTATCCATGAACGATCTATCTCCATCAGGTGATCAATATACGACGCATAAAAAGAACGTGATCCACCCGACGAACAAGTTAAGCAGCAGGCGTTCGTGTTCAGTAATTTTATCGCAAACGGAGACCTCAACAGATTGTTTCGTGACGACAGCTATGCCGCCTCAGCGGGAACCCCTATCCCTCCGATTTAAGCCGTATCCCGACGGTAGGATTTCAATATCACCATAGCCCCATGGGGCCAGGTCTAAGAGATCACACAATCATGTGGGTCGTAAGTGACCAAAAGTGGTTCAAGAGAATCCGATTTATTAATAATGCTCCTGGCGTTTCAGGAAAGTAGACGTAAGTCCTCTGCGTTAGTTATTAGCTATGTGCCTCTGGGGCGCCGTTTTTAGAGCGCAGCTTCTAGGCGCCCGTTCCTGCGCCAAACATCGGCATTGGCCTCATTGTCGGCGTAACTGAGCGAACGAGCACAGCGAAAGATGAAAGCGAACGCGGAGCGCAGCGGGGGTATGAAAAGTGCGGAGGAGGGTGCAGCGCAACCAGGAGGCGGAAAGCGGAGGAGGGTATGGTGAAAAAAGTGAGCAGGAACGTGGGGTGCCGGCACGACCAGGCATGCGACCAGCCAGGCCAGCGCGGAAACAAAGCGCTGGCGTGGGCTTCAGACACACTGCGCATACGCTGCGGCGCCTGCGGCGCCGCCGCCGAGATCGCGCTCCGAGCCACGCTTTCCCGTGTTTAGGCTTTCTTTCTGAACAATGAGCAACGCGACCGGTGGAAAGGCTTCGTCTGCTGAACGAGCTGCCCGAGCAGAGGCTCAGCGCCGCCGCCCCCCGAATCCTTGTCTTTCAGAATCAAATTCTTTGCCACAATGTATCGCGACTTCAAAACACCTAAACAGCTGCGCTCGAAATTCGCATTAGGGAGTATTGCAATCATCGGTGGAATTTTTTCTCTTGATCTCTCTCCGGCTTTGCGCTTCCCCAAGGCAATTTCCGTTTGCGAAGTGTATCAGCGCAATAATCATTTTGTATAAGTATATGCGTTCCGTTCACTTCATGGCCGTTACACTGTACACCTTTTTCTCTGTAATCCTGGAAGTGCGGTAAAATAGGCCTTTTTGGTGCTGGATTTTCCAAGCCGACTAGTGTTGCTAATTGGCATGCAGTTTAGGACTAACTTGTCGGGAAACAGCTCTTAGATAATTTTGTCGCGCAAATCATTGCGCGTATACTGCATATCAGTTAACCCACATTCGTCTCTAATTCATTAGGTACACTCTGAATGCCACATATAACAAGATTTAAACGTATGTTTTGATTTTACAACTTGACCATTTTGGCATATGCCAACCTCTGAGGCTCTTCCACTGTAGCAATAGCTGTCTGCAGGTCTGCTATGATGGTGACTGCTTCGTCCGATACCTGTATCTTTCCTTCCAGATTTGGAAGGCGTTTTTCATAGCTCGACATATCTTCTTTTTTTTTTTCAGAATCTTCTAGGCGACTCTTGAGGTCAGCAATATCAGCCCTTATGGTCTGTTGATTTTCTATGAGCTTCTTGAACATTTCGTCCACAGACGGTCCGGGGTTTTCCTTAATGTCACCACAAAAAGCTAGCTTGCAAGAGCAGTAATACTGATACACAATGTACAAACAAGTTTAAGGGCACGACAAAATTGCTATAAATCTATCGTCACTACGTACTGAGTAGCATTAACCTGTACAACGAACATAATCCGCTTGGTTAGCAACCTTTCCCGACGAGTTTCGACGTGCCCTCTGACAGGTCCCGTGGAAAGCTGCACCTTTATAGCTGTCATTCCTGATGACGTCATGAAGCCCAGTTTGATCCAATGAACCGAAGCATTCGTGACAGTGAAGCAGCGTCCAAGATGCTTGGACGCTGTTAGCTGTTAGCTGTGGAGCTAAACCTCTCTAGTGAGGCGTTGATTCCGCCCCGCAAGCACTGGCAGAAACTCTACAATGAATATAAACCGTTTGGTTAGCGACCTTTCCCGATGATTTTCGCCATGCTCGCAAGGAAATTGCCTCATAATTCTCAAGCAACTAGTGCTATTTGTAAAGAGTTAAAAAGGGACGCAAGAAAAAAGAAATTCACCGGTGATTACGATACTCCCTAATGTGAAATGCTAGCGCAGCTCTATATTTCTTTTCATTTCGCGATATGTTGGCTGACGTGGACAATCTGTCTCGTGCTGCACGTTCCGAATGGAGCGAACTGTGGCACGTCCGCCTCGTTTATCGGGAGATCGCGAGAGGCAGCGCGTGGGTGACGCGTAGGTGCGATTCACAGCAGCTGCTGCAGACAGGCCTCCGCTCATGCAGCGTTTTGTTTCCATAGAGACGACGCGTGTTACACTGGGGCCATGTCGTAGCCATCGTTGCCGCACAGCACGTCTTGCGCGGTGCTACGCGTTTCTTCTCACGCTTCCGTTCTACCAACGACGAGAGCGGCCCTTCGTCGCGGAGAAGTCGTCGCCCTCTTGCGGGAGCTGTGATCTCCGTCACACGCGCTGGTACCGTTGTCAGATGGGAAGAGGACTTGGCAACCGGAGGCGCCGCGTCCCAGAGCTTTCATGTACTCATCAACCCAGCATCATTCGATACATTGACCCCGGTACCGCGGACGAGCGTAGCCCTCTCCGCCTCATTCCACTCTAGCCACTCCTCGGAAGCGCAGATGAGATCGCCCAAGCGGCTGCGGATGCCTAGGCTGCCGGCAACTCTGCGCATGCGCAGGCCGTTTCCCCTCCGCTCGTCCTCCACTTTCCGTCTCATGGTTTCGCTGCACTCTCCTCCTGCGCTAGCGCCTTCCTTTCATCTCCCGCTGCGCTCCGCGTTCGCTTTCGTTCTTCGCGGCGCTCGTTCGCTTGGTTGCGCAGACGCCGTCGGACCACGCCAACACTCGCCGCAGGAACAGGCGCCTAAGAGCTGCGCTCTAAAAACTTTCAAACATATTTCAACCTGGTACATTATGAGAAATTTTGCTTTCCACATGAAATGTTGGTACCAGTAACATGTGCCATCCCAGATTTCATATAACGAACCACGTCATAACGTTCTCTCATAATCAAGGGCACCAGCGATGTGTGTATCTTACCCTGGTAGTTACGTCAGCTGACGCAGTCTGCTTGATGCCTTCCACTTCTAAGATTACTATGCTTCTTGGGAGTATTGTCTTGAGAATACAATCGGTCGATCGAGTACCTGCCATGATGCAATTGAGGGTAATCAACGAGCGCTCTCCCTCGCTTCTTCGGCATGTTCGTTGCTGAGCTTATCATCAGCGCGACATCAGTTGTCCCGATCGTCTCTTAGCTATTTCTACAAAAGCTATAGCTTTTATCTATATCAGCGGGGGCGCTCACAACCGACATCATGAACGTGTTAAAGAAGTGAATGTGGAAAGATGGCAATAGGTGATTGGACACACTTCGGGGATCTCCCACACAGTTTCAGCGACTGCTTAAAAGAACGGATCACACTATTGTACGAATCACAGACCAGTGGGATAAGTTCACTGCATTTGTAGCCGTGCGATTTCAATATCCTTTTGTTGGTTGATTGGTTGTTTAGTCCTAAATGAAATGGCGAAACACATTACGTAGTATGGGCCCAGAATCAAGTGACAAAGGGATATTAATAAAACTAATAAATAAACGTGACGAACAAACACGATGTTATGTTATTGGGAATTTTATGAAATAAATTATAGAGACGATACTAATACATTTACTTACTAGTGAAGAAAATGGTTTCTTTTGTCTTCGTAGCTAACTTCTTTTTCATTTGACTTACTTCACGTTGATGCGGCATTTGCTTGATCTAAGTCTTTCGCACAATTTTTATGCTAGATATTCTAAGGGTTCCTGTGCTACAGTGGTTTTCAGGGTTGTTAGAAAAGTATCCAAGATGTACGAAGGAAGGACTTTCAAGGTGTACATAGGAACGAGCCCCACAGTTGTTCTGCATACGCCTGAAGCAGCAGAGGTAAGCCGAAAAAAATATTACCACGCTTTGCTTTCTTTAATAAGGAAGTAGGGATCTAAGTCCAAATATGCAGCAAAACTTATAACACGTGACTTTTCCACATCATTTGAAGATACAATGTAGTATATCTCAGGCGTTTACGTGGCTGTGTCACCTCTTGATTCTTCTTGTTTGAATTGTTCAAATTTGCTATTTCATTTGCGTGCCTTTGGTTAGGTGGTACATCGGCAGAATACGGTTTCAAGCTCTGAACACCTAATTACAGAATTGTATAAGATGAGACAGCCTCGTAGGATCAGTTTGCAAATTTTGTTATGCTGTTACATATATAATTCAGTTTAAAGATTGCAGAAACCATGCTGCTCTTAAAATTCCTTTCTTCCTTCTTATTACTTGCAGGTTTTACTTTCTGCAAAAGGAAACACAGGAAAGCCAAACTCATACGCATTCCTGAAGTCATGGTTGGGCCCAAAGAATCTGCTGACAAGGTGATCAGAACAAGCTTCACCCTGCATTCTCCCTTCCAACACTACTAAAATAAAAGCCCACAAGAATATCGCAAAGAACCGACACAAATAATTTATATGAGCACTCTGTTGACTCGCGACCTGTTCGACAGTTACCGACAGCGTCTCAAGTAAGGCAATTTAGATTCTGATCAGAATAGCGAGTACATTGTTTTTTGTGCTTTAAAAAAATTATGGGGTTTAACGTGCCAAAATCACTTTCTGATTATGAGGCACGCCGTAGTGGAGGACTCCGGAAATTTTGACCACCTGGGGTTCTTTAACGTGCACCTAAAACTAAGCACACGGATGTTTTCGCATTTCGTCCTCATCGAATTGCGGCCGCCGTGGCCGGGATTCGATCCCGCGACCTCGGCTCAGCAGCCCAACACCATAGCCACTGAGCAACCACGGCGGGTTTTTTTATGCTTTCCGTGGTTCGGAGCAGCCGCTATGAAAACGTAACCACTACTCTTTCCGGTGTCATGCGCATAGCACTACAACGCGCAGCCTATTCCTTCACGTCGTCTAAATGCAGGGTCACACAAGTTCTGCAAAGGCCCTATTTGGCTAGAAATTTATTGAAAGGCTAGATTCGGAGAACCACCTTTGGTTTATGGAACGGTTATTAAACATACAACATATTCATTTCGTACACCTCTTTTGTGCTTTGCGCTGTAGCGTGCTCTGCTGCACTGAGAACGTTCAAGCCACTTTGTTGTTCAAAGATCTTGCAGGTTAGATTTTTATAACAACTATGCTAAATGCGTCTCTTGTTGTTCTAAATATTTATAATGAAGCAACAACGTGCAATTTTCTCAAACGATACGGAAAAACAACCTTGCGGTATAAGATGTTATTTCAAGCTTTTATAAACCTCGTACCTCTTCTAAAAAAAATGTCAGTATATCCATCCTTTACAGTTGATTAGCGACTTTAATGGTATTAGCAATCGATCTGAGGGTAGTGCGTTATTTTTGATGATATGTTATATAATCATTCTTACGAAAGGCGTCACGTACCCAGTGACGCGCACCCAGTGACCCAACTTGGCACCGAAGGTGTTCATTGAAGAGCGGCACACACGCACTGACATGCTGGCCAAAGTTGGCGTCAAAGAAAATCGTTGAGAGAGCGGCGCGTACCGAGTGTCAGATAACTAGCGAGCTAAGTTGGCATGACAGAGGTTTATTGAAGAGCATGTTACATAACCAGTGACGCAGGTTGGTTTTGATCCCGGTTCCCTCAGCACAGCAGCCCGACGCTCTACTCATTTGACTATATGGACTACCGAGTGATCCAAGTTGGCAGGAAATAGGTTAGACGTGGACATACATACATACATACATACATACATACATACATACATACATACATACATACATACATACATACATACATACATACATACATACATACATACATACATACATACATACATACATACATACATACATACATACATACATACATACATACATACATACATACATACACACACACACACACACACACACATACATACATACATACATACATACATACATACATACATACATACATACATACATACATACATACATACATACATACATACATACATACATACATACATACCAGGCTTAAAACGCTATTAAAATGCAATGCATGCTGGAATACCATAAAACTACCTACCAGAGTGACCAAGAATACGTCATCTCTACTCGGCGTATTCATTACAAATATAAATCCAGATTCAGTTAAGCTGGCGTATTCGTGTCGAATTTGAGCGACCATATGCCAATATTTCTATGTTACAACGGTCATCTACAGAGTAAGGAATCACAGTCGACACACCTTATTCAACCAGTAACTGAACAAAATCTTTTGATGTTTCGTACCAATATCCTGCAAACAACCTGGAATACTGTATTTGAATCTAAAAATGCAAATGACGCTTATGAATCTTTTTTAGCCTCTTGAAACCAATATACGACGCTAGTTTTCTGTTGAAGTGCGTAAAACAGAAAAATAAAATACATAAGCCATGGATTAGCCCGGAGCTATCTGTTCGAATACGCAAGAAGAATGCTTTATATGCTGAATTCATAAAGACCAAAGATCTAGAACTTTTCCGCCGTTTTAAGAAAATTCTGAATTGTCTAGATAAAGACATAAAAGAGGCGAGGGCGAGCATTGTTTCAATGCCTTTAGTTCTTCGAATTCATTTTCGGATGTTACGTGGAAAAACCTGCAATCTCTGCTAAATTACAATGTTCCTGCTGAACAGATGCATAGTTTGAAAATAAATGGTATGGAGGTAAAGCACAAAGCACTTGCCTTTAACAAACATTTTGTTAACATTGGAGCACACTGCGCACCGATCAATGATCTTGAATACATTTCTCAAAATTCCAGATAGCGCGCGTCATTGCTAGGCGCATGGCCACAGAGTTGGCAGACGACAGAGACAATGCGTGCACTTTCACGTTTCCTAGGTGACACGGGCCTGGACTCACGCCTGTGATACCAGTTGCGTAATGTGTCCTTCACCTCGCTCCTCCCGTTATCATCCCCCATTGTGACCCTTTTTCTTTCCCTCTTTCCCTTCCCTTACGTGGAGTAGCAGGCCAGATGCTCCATTATCCGGCCGACCTCTCTACATTTTCCAATCATTAAAATACTTCTTCAAAATTCCAGTTCTATCATTTCTTTATTCAGTACACGAGGGGGAAATAACTACTACAATTCTCAGCCTAAAAAACAGTAGTGCCAGGGATATTGACGGCCTTCAAATTAAACCTATAAAATACGTTGCTGATCTTAAATCTCAGTGCATTACTTATGTCTTTAACTTCTGTTTAAACGAAGGTACCTTTCCTCATAGGATGCAGATAGCGCGCGTCATTGCACTTTTTAAGAAAGGTGATAAGAACAATTTGGGAAATCATTGGCCATTATAAATACTTCCTGTGTTTTCAAAGGTTTTCGAAAAAGTTATATTAAGGCGGCGAACTTAATTTGAGAAAAACAATCTGCTAACTGACAGTCAGTATGGCTTCCGTAAGGGGATGGGCACTCAACTCGCTTTGCTAGCACATAAAGAACACCTACTACAGCATTTGGAGGAAGGCAAACTTGTTCTGGGCATTTTCATTGACCTATCAAAGGCATTTGATTGCATTAATCACAATCTTCTAATTCAAAAACTTGAACGCTATGGCTTTCTTGGCAATTTGGCTTCTCTTACACGTTGTTATCTAGAATACCGCCAACAAATAGTTGTCATAAATGGCTATCACTCAGATCCACTACCTATCTCCTCAGGCGTCCCACAGGGTAGCATTCTAGGGCCTTTTTTATTTAATATGTATGTGAATGACATTGTTAAAATTAATGAAAGTGGGAAATTTATCTTGTAGCTGACGACACCAGCATATTGATAGGTGGTAACGATATGGATGACCTTACCGACGACGCTAATTTCACGTTAGCAAAATTAGATGAATGGACACGTAGGAATAGCCTCCTGATAAATGAGAATAAAACGAAAGCTGTAATATTTCGAGCTAAAAACAAACATATATCAATCAGCAAACTTATCTCAATAAATGCAACACCTATTGAGATTACTTACAGTATTAAAACGTTAGGTGTCACTTTTCATGAACATATGTCATGGGATGCTCATGTGGATAGCGTGGCAAATAAACTTGCGCAAGTAATAAGTTTAACATAAAGAATTTGCCATATACTTCCACCGGAAACTATGATGTTAATCTATAATTCATTGTTTTCCAGCAGAATAAACTACTGCCATCTAATATGGTCTGACACAACACAGGGAAATTTAAACAGGCTTCATAGGTTGCAGAAAAAGTTCCTTAGAATTGTTGAGGGCTTGCCCTGTCACTCGCACACACAGCATCTTTTTGACAAGTACAACGTAATCCCAGTTGCCAAATTGTTCGACTACATCTTAGGCAAAGCAGTTAAAAACGAAAAAATAAATAATAGCTTCTTTTTACAACGTTTAGCTAACCTACAGGAAAACACTTCTGCCCGCCAGACACGCAATACTATGCCCTGGAAAGTGGGAACTTATAAAACAACGTATGGTCTAAAGACACTACAGAACAAATTACCCAGGTTACTTAATAGATTAAATAATGAACACGTTAAACTTGAAGATATAACATTCAAAGAACTTCGACAGCAATTTAACAAATTCTAGGCAGTTACTTTCTTAACTTTTCGTTTCTGCAAACCAAGTTTTTCTTTGCCCCCTTATCACTAACAATGTACATGTCGAGGAAATAGTTCCGTTTTCGCTCTTTCAATTTACAATGTCTGCTTTATCTGTTTTGGTTCTCTTTACCATAATTGTGTATGTATTACTGTTATTTCTTGCGGATAAGTGAAACTGCATTTATGTTATTTGTGACTACTCCGTCGTTGACTGTGATGTTTTATTGTATGAGTGAACTTGCAATTTTTATTTCTATGTTGCCTTATTTTTTGTGTACGTCACATTGTACATTGTACGCTCGGAATGTGTAATTTCAAATGTGACCATGCGTTATGTGCCTTTTTTGTCGTTATGTAACTGCCCCGTGTATGGGGTGCCTACGGCTCTGTCAAGCTGCCATTCATGACAGCTTTTACTGCAGGTCTCCCGTGTCGTGTACGTTTACGGGACACAAATACAGACATCATTATTATTATTATTATTATTATTATTATTATTATTATTATTATTATTATTATTATTATTATTATTATTATTATTATTATTATTATTATTATCATTATTATTATTATTATTATTATTATTATTATTATTATTATTGTTGTTGTTGTTGTTGTTGTACATACATACCGCAAACTGGGGGAAGTTCGTAAAGAATGCTAATAGCATTAAAACAAAGCATTCATTCACTCTAACCAAAGTGAAAAAAGATCGGAGACGTGTGATGCAAACGGATCATCACTTATTGCAGCAAGGGGGACCCGTGGAAAGCAAAGGCGAAACTCTTCAAGAACGCATTCAACACGGAACATCTCGAAAGCTGCATGGCTGTGTTCAATGACAGCGGAAACATTCTTGAGAAGCGCATCGAGTCCATCACATCGGAGTCACCGGACAAACCAGTCGTCTGCTACACAAACATACAGAACTGCGTTCTCGACATCATAGGCCGTGAGTATTGCGCTACTAGACTTCTTGCTTTGATCTTTGATCCTTGAAGCTCACCCTGGTCGCTTAGCATTATAATCGGGGGCTTGAATGCTTCGTGACTAAAATAGAAATTATATATACGTGCTTGCCTCCATTAGCCGTGCTCTATGCACCATATACAACCATATACCATATACAACGTTTGCCATATACAAACGGGGTAAGTGCTCGAAGGATGAAGTTGTATCCATCTTAAACACTAGCAAAAGCGCTAATGGCTTTGCGCTGGAACTACAAAGACGTGAGCAGCCATAGCCATAGCCATAGCATACGTATGTGCCATCGCCTTGATGTTGCAACATTGCTGCTGAGTCATATTGTTTTCCTACAGCCTTAAATACTCATTTTCCTGATTTTCTTGTGCTTTTTCTACCATATGTATAATGTCTCGCTTTGCTGTTTCAATGCCGTGAGCCTCTGTGCATCATACGTGCTTTTCTGTGGTTAGCTTCTTGGCGCCCGTCCTTAATTTATTGTACCCCCCCCCCCCCCCTATACCATTTTATTAAAACCTGCAGATTTGTGTGGCGCCAAGCACGGAGTGTTTCTACTTTGTACCGTTGTGTTAGTTTGTTCGTGCTATGCAAACAAGCATTGCGACCAACCCGCTCTTTACTGGCTATTGCCTGAAAAAAGCTCGAAACAAGAAATTAACACTGCCGCCACTGACCTTGAAAGCCTTTCTTGGTAAGGACCAACAGCCCTTGTCAAGCTCTCTTCAGAGAAAACTGTGCAGAGCTAGTGCCTGCAGTGGAAAATCTTTGCCTAAAGAAAAAAAATGTGTTCCTGATTTGAACTGGTGAATGTTTCAGCTTAATGTACCAGGCGTCATAATTTTATGTGGGAATAGAGCAGACCAGCACATGCACTCTACCCTGTTCTGTGCATTTTGATAACGATATTAGAAGGACATGTCCAAGTGTTCCACACTGTTAATTTTGCCCGTAGAAAAACGGGCGGCGCTGAAGTGTGTCTGCACTAGCGCAACTTATGTTCGAGAGTTCACGGGGAACAAGTATTATGGCGATCGTATTATCGTATTATGACAATAGCAGTTAAATGGACGCTTCAGGTGAATTCCTGCCGTCGCCTTGAAGTTCCGTATTAAGTCCAAGGGCGATAAAATCGTCGTCGCATGCCTTACACTCTAAGGAAAATCCAGGGGAAAACGAGAGTAACTGGGCCGTTAGTCCTAAAGAGGGCGCTTTCGTCCCTCAAAAGACTAACTGCATGAATGTGCGCGCCATGTGCAAATTTCGGAGAGGAAGTGTTCAGTCCCTGCTCGGAAGGAGAGCAACGGGAGGACGAACGACAACAGTTACTCTCCATGCACTTCGCCGTTTTTGTCCGTGTCACGGAGTGATGCGGCGACAACGGTATTGTCTATATATCATGGGAATAGTTCGAAGTCGTGCATTGTTTATTGAACTACATGCAAAGCAGCACCTTGCCTTTCGTGAGAAAATTGCGTGAAACTTAAAAGCTGCCATGTAAAGAGCCATGCCCTTCGCGCGCACGCCAACAGGCCCGTGCTACTATCAAGCACACGAGTACTGAAACGTCGTGTAATATTAATTCAAATATTGTCCCACTTGCATTTATTTAGTTATTTCTCTTCCAGGTGCTTTGTTTGGAATCCACTTAGGCTTGCAGAACGGAAATAGGAAAGAGTACGCCCGCTGGTTTAACTAGTGAGTCCTCATCCCTGGTTGTTTGACTGCACGGATCTTGCATGCTGCAGCGACAACGCAAACGCCCTTGCGAAAGGGAACACGAATTGAACACATCGGGCCCAGTGTTTGCCACCAACTACATGATACAATTGCAAATTTGATCGAGCTTTATGTCCTATTAAGTCACACGAAATTGGATTTTCTTGTGTGTCGTCCCTGCTTCGGCCGTGACAATCCAAAAAATCCCGTCTGATTTGTTCCAGATATTCTGCAAAAGCTCCCTCACATAATCATTTTAACATTACTATAATGATGCACTGTTCGCAGCCGCGCTTAATCTTCAAAGATTTATGTTATGACTACAGTACTTAAATACAGTCTGGATAACATAAAGAAATCACGGACACTCTCGTTGGCTCCAATAATTCGCATCTTTGCGTGTGTGTCTGGTAAAGTGTCAGCGCGCGTGATAGGATGCTGGAGGAGTTTTTGTTATACGGCCTTGTCACTCACTCACGTCTCACTAGCACACGCTCACTCACGGTCACTTACTCATGTTCGCTCACGCCACTCACTCTGATAGACTATGTTTACAGTGACTGGGCGTTTTAGATACACCGTGACTGCTCGTTACCTGCATTTAAAAAAAAGAAACGGTTCACATGGGGCGTCTTTTCGAAACATTCACATGAAGCCTGACGTTCCTGTTGACGGTGCGATACTTCCGACCTTGGCTGTGGATACAGGCCCTCTACGACAACACGAAGGAAGGGAAGCTTTGGAAGAGCACAGTCGACAATATCGGCAACCTGCACCTTTCTGTAAGTGATATAAATAAAGCGTTTCTTCATTCCGAGCTTCTAACGTCACGCTGTGCCTGCTGACAAATGTTCTTACAGGGTCGATTGCCGCCACAGTTCACTGCAGACTTTATGCGTGTGGCGTATAACTTTACCGTGTGGTCCAGGACAAGCTTAACATAGCAGTGAGTAAAATATAGAATGCAATCTGTTCGGCACATTTAATGAACAAATTTGCTTATAATATATATATATATATATATATACATATATATATATATGCGTTTAAAGATCGCGTTTACATTACCAGTGCGGCTCATATACGGCAAGCTTAATTCGTGCTACTCTCCTAGCGAGTGTATTCTTCGAGAGGTTTGGCGTGAAAGCTGGCAATTGATAAGGTTTTTTTTCACTGTTACAAAAAGCACGTCGCAAGAGCTTGCTGGACGCGTGACGTAGCCTCGTAGATGGTGGCTTTCGTTGTAAAGCGACGTGCCACAATAGAGAAAAGAACAATTTTTTAAATTAAAGAAATGCCGACTCATATGTGCGTCTATAAAATTGCGGAAGACTCTTGACTCTGCTAACCGTCCTCAGTTGGGCACTGGCGGCAAGTTTTGTTACTTGATATATTGAAGCCCATACTGGTTACGAGAATTGCACAGTATAGTTTTGCTTCGGGTTATTCTTACTTTCAGCCGTGCTATACATCTGTAATTTGCAATTTATTGTTACTTTTCGTAAATGCTTGTTAATTATTTCTGCCTCAGAGTTGTATCCACATTGCTGCACCGGTGTAGACTGCGCCGATTTTATAACTTCTAAACTGTATTTTTCTACACGTGAGTGCACATTATCACAGATAACCATACATATGTCATGTTTACGCTATGCTTTGTCTGTTCACTTACCCTCCGGCATGCTGGACTTGATGTTTGGTGGATAGCGTTGTCTCCTCACAAGCTGAAGATGCTCCAGAACAATAAGCTCCTTCTGCTAGACTAAATTGGTACGGTATCACTATTGCGCCAGGATATTCATTCTATAAAGACAATAGCTTTCGTTGGATATTACGCCCGTTTTCATGGTCCGTTATAGGTGCTGGCAGAACTTTCACCGGCAACTCAAAGGCAGCGATGAAAAGTGCACGTGACCTCATGCAAACGCGTTGCGAAGTGCGTTCGTATCCGAATACGCCAACTATGGCAGCTCTTCGAGACGCACGTGCTCTCGTGCGAGAAGCTTATGTCCTGTGGTGGAGCGCTCTGAAAGGGAAGCCTTTTCCCGCCACCTTCTCTCTCCCTGGGGCCGCTGCGGGAGAGCAGGGTGGCAGTCGCCTTCCATGCGGGTGATCGCGCCTCCGGAGGAAACACTGATCTGACGAATCGGCGTATACGCGTAGCCACCTATACCACCGCTACAGATAGGCTGGTTAAGAGTGCTCTTTTCTACGGAGTTACGCAATTAAACAACAAATGCTACCTATATATCCTACTGCAACAAATATAGGCATTAAAGCTCATCATTCATTTAAACAAACTTCTAGAAGCATTCGGCTATTCGCTAACAAAGACAATTGTCGTCGATGGTTTCAGCCCATTCTTTCTCTCTCTGTCTTTTTTTTTTTTGTGCCTAACAGAATATGGCGACTGTACCATAGGTAGTAGTATGTTAAAGTATTAAAGTCGCTGTTTCACCCGAAAGGCGAAGCATCGATTGAGATAACAAATTAGTATAGTAACACGAAGTAAGGATAGTAGCTTCATGGGTCGTATAAACTTCGAAGCATTTACTTACAAAGTCAATTAACAAGCACGGTGTCAGCGCGCACAGACAAACATGAACACATCCCACTCGATGACCGCGGACACTGCCAAAACGCTGGCGTGAGCAAGCGCGGCAGTAGCGGCGAGCGAAGTGACTTTCTGCGGTGTATTTGGTCATTCCAGCGACTATAGGCGGCGCGACGGTAGGTCAAAATGGCTGCCGAGACGGTGATAAGGCGATTTCGCAAGCGTGTACATCTCGAGCGGCACAGCACGTCAGGCCCCCTATAGTTTCACTGTAAACCATGCTTTCTCTCTCGCTAAAGATACGCCAAGGTGTGTAAATGAAGGCGAAGCCACGTTCAACGCCGGTGACATCTTATGCTGCGGCGTCAAGTCCATTATACGATTTTTGCAAAGGGGAGAGAAGAAGCGTTGCGGAAAAAGGAGACGTGGACAGGAAAAACGCTCACTTGCGACTAAGTATCCATAATTACTTTGTTTAGCGCAGAACAACGGACACAAGAAAGACGACAGGACAAGGCGCCTTGTCCTGTCGTCTTGCTTGTGTCCGTTGTTTTGCGCTAAACAAAGTAATTATGGATTCGCACTAACTATAGCACGCCAACGCATTGTGATCAGGAACGTTATTGCGCATGCGATCTCATCGATAATTATATACATACATACATATATATATATATATATATACATATATATATATATATATATATATAAACTTCGCCTAACAACGGGGCGTGCATCACTGTATTAATAATGACAGCTATAGTGTAGGTGATAGCAACAACGGCATGCGCAAGTGGTCTGACAGAAGTCATTCCAAACAAACCTTCGGGGGGAGAACGACATGAGGGGGTGGCGTAGATACCTCAGCCAAGTGCGAGGAACGTTAATTCCTTATCCATCAGATGCACTGACTGGGCACTAATGCAAACCTTAGCGTGGGCGTCAATTTGACCTGCCTCGAGGATTTTCCTTTCGAGCCTTTCTTTGGACCTGCTTTTAATCTCGGTTTTATCGTAAAGGGGCTTACAGCCTCAATTCTTGCAGTGCGCAGGAAGGTTGCCGGAGTTGCTCAAGGCCTGAAGAATGAAGAATGTTCTCTTCGCCCTTCACTTAGACGGCGCCGCGGCTGCCCAATGTAGACTATGCCATAGTCGATTTGTGTAATATATACCACGTCGATAGCACAGGAAGCGAGCGGTTGCGTGCGTTTCTTTTCGCAGTTCTCGTTCTTCTTATGGCCATCTTGTAAGGGCGCACAACGGAGAAAGCTTGAGAGGAGCTGTAAAGACGAGGTCAATGCCGTGTTTTTTCCCGATCCTTTTTAGGTTGTGTGAAATCGTTTTGTCTCTGAAAACATACTTAGTTGCAAGTGAGCGTCTTTCCTGTCCACGTATCCTCCTTCCTCAACGCTTCTGCGCTCCCCTCTGCAAAAATAATGTGAAACCAACTAGCCCAACAGCTTACTATTTCATTAGAGACACCGAGGTCAGCGTCGAATCGCTCTGCCTGCAGACGAGTGCAATCAAGGCCCGCCGCACTGCGTTAACGCCGCAGTACGTGAAGGCTTTGTAAAGGTCAGTATGTCGTTACTAGCCTTGTAAATGCTCACAATATGTTTTGACACTTCTCGCGATTAAACGCAGCTGGGGCACACCCAACAATACGCGTTTGCTTTATGCTTTAGCTGTTCCAGCTCTGGGGTGGCCGCCATCGTTTTTCCCTAAGCCCACGAACTGCCAGAACCTAGCGTAAACAGCTCCGCTGTAAAAAGAAGCAGAGAACAAAGAAACGTATCTGCATTCAGTATGTAATAAGCTTATGCTTGTAAGCGCATTGAAGCATAGTGTTTACGTAATGCTATTGTTCTTCAAGTTACGAGGAAAATAAGCGGGTTATTTAGGGAGCAGTATTATGTTTAAATAGTGGGTCATGTGTTTATCCAAGTATATGAGAGCGAGAATTCGTTTTAAAAAGGCGCCCAAGAGAAAATTGCTCTGCGAGGAAGCAACACAATAGAAACTGTTTACACCTTTGGGCAGCATACGTAAGTGGGCCGTTGATACATGCAGCATTGTCGTCGTAGGTAGCCACCAACAATAAGAGCGGACCTAACGAGACACTAACTCGAAACATGTGCGTAATGAAGTTCTATGCTTAATAGCAGCTTACGCATATTGGTGCAATGTGAGTAAACCTTGACACCATTCAAATAACAGCTGATCATACAGTGCAAACGAAGTAACTAAGCATCTTATTAAAAGAGAAAACTCGACAACCTGCTCTGCGAGCAATGAAGGGGGCTAGTTGGTGAACGTTCATTGCGCTACGTCCGTCCACATGCCGTCCTTCACTTAATATCGTCGGTGTAAAACTGAGCGCAATATAACCATGAGCAATGGTCTGCTTGAAAATGGTAGTATCACAATGAAAGTAGGTAAGATATAGGAACCTGTAATGTTCTCCTTTAAAATAAAATCATGATAAAGCAGTACCCTCTGCCAACGTCAATATTTTTTTGGAGGGGCGAGCGAATAATAACTTCTGAGGGTTTACGTGCCAGAACTACGATATGATTATGAGGCACACTGTAATGGGGAACTCCGGATTAATTTTGACCAACTGGCGTTCTTTAACGCGCTTCCAACTCTGAACACACGCGCATATTGGCATTTCGTCACCATCGAAATGCGGCCGCCGCTCCTGGCAATCGAACCCATGACCTTTTTTGCGAGTAAATACAGTTAGAAAGTGAAGACAGGTCATGACGTTCTTGTTAAGGGAATTGTGCGCTAAGATAAGTAATACTTTTCGACAAAGTTAAGACTTATTTCATTTATTTCATTTTATTTCATTTATTCAACCTTAAGGGCCCGAAGGCATTACATAAAGCGGGGCGTGCATGAAAGTCGAACAGCTTCATAAGAAAGTCACACAATAAAGTGCACATTAGTTGTAATAGGTACAAAGAGAGAATTTGAAAAAGAAGAAAACGGAACGTATACACAGTGCCAACAAGGCGATAAATAAATAGATGTGGTATTCATATGGTTATGTTGGCGTTATCAAAATCGTTTAGTTTTTCGCGAAATGTTTTGCGGTCGCTGCACGAAACAATGTCATCCGGGAGTGCGTTCCAAAGTGTTACGGCATGGGGGAAGAATGAGCTGCTCATCGCCGTCGTCCGGCACTTTATCGCCGCCAAGGGCCGAGTATGAGATAAACGGGATGATGTTCTGAACGGGCGTTTTAAGAGGGCGTGTCCTGATTGGGTGAAGTAAAAGAAAGTGTGAAGAAGGCAAAGACGAGAAGTTATGCGCCGTGAAGCAAGCAATGGAAGAATCAAAGTTTGTTTTAAGGTGGTTACGCTGATATGTCTTGAATATTGTTACGTAATGAAGCGAGAAGCGCGGTCTTGTACGGCTTCTAAGTCATCGGCGAGATAAGCTTGTGAGGGATGCCAGATGGATGAGGCGTACTCAAGTTTTGGTCGCACGTACGTTAAATATGCTAGCTTTTTTTTATTTCAGACGATGCGGATTTTAAGTTACGTCGTAAGTACCCTAGTGTGCGCGAAGCTTCGCAGCGAATTGTTTGAATATGTTTCACCCATGAAAGTGATGGCGTCATATGAACTCCTAGATATCTGTAAGTACACGTGTGATCAATAGGAACAGAGTTAATGCGATATGTGTGTTGCACGGTGGTGTGTTTACGCGTGAAGGATATTACCTTGCATTTAGTGAGGTTAAGAGGTATGTTCCATTTTCGCACCAAGAAGCGATAGTGTCAAGGTCGTGTTGTAGGGTCATTGTGTCGTTAGATGTATGAAGGGGGTTATAAAGAACGCAATCGTCTGCAAAAAGCCGCAGCTTCGTTTATATGTCAGTGGGAAGGTCATTTATGTAAATCAAAAACAATAGAGGAGATAAACCTGCGCCTTGGGGAACCCCGGAAGTTACACTGGTAAGGGTTGACTGAAAATTGTTAGCATACGTAAACTGAACGCGTCCTGTTAAAAAATTTTCAATCCATTTGATAATCTCGGGACGGATACCGAGGGAGGATAATTTTGCAAGGAGATGGTTGTGAGACACGAGGTCAAAGGCCTTTGAAAAATATAGGAAAATTGCATCTATTTGAAGGTGATCGTCCATGTGTAGTAGTAGGTCGTGGGTAAATTCGGCAAGTTGAGTTTCGCTAGACAGACATATACGAAAACCGTGTTGTAAAGGGTAAAAAAATTGATTGATTCTAGATAATCCATTAGGTTAGATGCTATAATGTGCTAAAGGAGCTTAGATGGGACACTGGTTAGAGATATCGGACGGTAATTAGTAGGGTTATCGTCCCTTCTTGCTTTAAAAATGAGAACTACCTTCGCTCTTTTCCAATCGTCGGGAACGTTTCCTGTGTTTAAACATTGATTAAATATAAGGTAAAAAATTTTGTAGAAGGAGTTATAGCACTTTTAAGTAATTTGGTGTTTACGTCGTCGCAGCCAGCCGAGGATGATATTTTAAGAGAGCGAATTAGATTAGACATGGGCGGGGGGGGGGGGGGGCATCCGGGTTTATTTGTACTTTAGGCATTGTTTTTGCCGAGAAGCTAGGTAAAGGTTCCATAGTGCAAGGATTAGGGACGGGGAATACCGACGTGAAGAATTCATTTAGGGCTGCTGCGGAATTATTAGGGCTTATTAATCCATCATCTGAGTCAACGAGATTTATTTCGTTAGTTTGTTGTTTCGTGGAGATGACACGCCAGAATTTGTTTGGGTTTGAGCGAAGCATTGTAATCAGGTCAACAGAGAAGAATTTGTCCTTGGCCTCATTTATTGCTTTAATATATTCAGTCTCACAGAGGCGGTGTCGCTCCCATGCTTCTGGACTTTTTTTACTTTTGGCGGTTCTGTAGAGGCGTTTTTTCCGGTTAAGTAGTGATTTTAAGTGTTTGTTACACAATCGGTTATTTGAGTAGGACTTAATAATGATTGTAGGGATATATTTGTTTTTTAACTTCAGCAACGTGCTTTTATAGAGCTCCCAATTAGCATTCACAGAACGGGTTGCGTAGGACTTTTCGAAGTGTTCATAAACGCGAGTGAGTTCATGATTGATTAGCTGAAAGTTTCCTCTATTATAGTCGGTGATTAATTTTTTCGTAGGGGATCTTCTTTTAAGTGGTATAGAGAGGGATACATGAAGACGGTTGTGGTCGCTAATCAGCGGGAACACGATGACGACTAAAAATTTCCAACGATTACGATATTTCTTAATGCCATACTAGAGCGCAGCTCTATACGTGTTCTCATTTCGCGTATCAATGTTTTGTATAATGATTATATAGTTCCATGGTTTATATCACGAAGAGAACGCTGTCGGTAGCGTAGCTAGCCCGGACAATCTGTCTCGTGCGGCACTTTGCAAGCTGAGCGAAGTGCGACGCGATTGCCTCGCTAAACAGGCGATCGCGAGAGGCAGTGCGTGAGTGTCGCGTGGGCGCGATCCACAGCAACCGCCGCAGACAGACCTCCACTCATGCTGCGCTTTGTTTCGATAGAGACGACGCGTGCTATGCTGGCGCCATGTCGTAGCCATCGTAGTCGCAGAGCCCGTCTTGCGAGGTGCTACGCTTTTCTTACGCTTTTGTTCCACCAACGACGAAAACGGTCCTTCGTCGCGGAGAAGTCATGCAACCAGCGTCAGCCGCGACAAAACTCAAGGGAGCGTCGCATCGAGCCTTATTCGTAGCCAATCACCCTTGCCCCTTTCAGGAGCAGTGATGCCCGTCACACACGCTGGTACCACCGACTGACATCAGCAGCTGACGCGGCGGACGAGCGTAGCCCTCCCCACCTCACGCCACCCCAGCCCCTCCTCGGAAGCGCAGATGAGATCGTCCACGCGGCTGCAGTAATACTTCTTTTATTACATAGCTACTTCGCCGTGGTCGCCGGCCAATCAGCGCATGCGCAGGCCGTCTCCCCACCGCTCCTCCTCCGCTTTCCACCTCAAGCTTTCACTGTAGCCTCCTCCTATTTCATCTCCCGCTGCGCTCCGGACTCGCTTTCATCTTTCTCTGTGCTCGTTCGCTCGGTTACGAGGTACGACACTGAGGCACGCCGACGTTCAACGCAGGAACGGGTGCCTATGAGCTGTGCTCTAAGATTACGCGCACAATCTCCTGTGGGAGTTTTCTGAATGGAGCGTAAGCACTTGCTACTAATCATGTGCTGTTTCGCCGTTGTATGCTGCTGTGTTTGGTCTAATTCTGAGAAACAACGCGAAATAATCGTGGAACCGTAAAATATGGCTGCGACGCCGAAATTATAACTGAGACCAGCGTGAGACGACGAAGAAGAGGCGAGTAGCAGCATGTTCGTTCATGTTCTATGATGGTGCGTTCGGATGGTGCCGCTGCTTCGTGGAAGATGAGCACTGGCCGATGCGTGCTGTAGCACGCGACGTGACTGAACAGCGTCACGTTTCGTAGGTCTCGTGCGTAGACGTGCTCGATGACGCTGCCTCCTCTCGATTCGAACCATTACCAACTGTGATGAACCGTTCTCTGGCAGCAACTGCGTAACGCGCGGCTGCGCCGGCACCATCTGGTAAGCGATCAGCAATGGGGACAGAGTGCGCAGTTCTGATACTTTCGTGTGCACTGTGTTCTCGCCGCTCAGTTCGCGTTCAAGCGAGAGGCAGCGAGAAGGTCAATTCGCTCGCTGCTGCGGCCCCTATCTAGAAAGAGATCGTCTTACGTGAAGGACGGACAGGTTTCCTCGTTGGGTAAACACAGAAATGCTCACGCATTAAAAAAAATAGCAACAGCATTTTACCAACAGAAACGATAAAGTAATGGCGCGAGGTTGAACAAATCAAATCTCAATTAAACTTTCACGTCCACTACAATGTAGCTAAAGGAATATTGAACGATAACAACTGGCGCCTGTGCTCCACTGCGATAGTACGGGGGCGAATCAGAAGGTGTTTGCCCCATTTTTTATTAGCCGAAATAAGGTACATAAAGGTAATTACAAATATAACGTACTATTATTCTACGTACTTTTGTCCCATCGCAGCACTAAATTTGAGATATGTTATCACTCAGCGACGCACGCGGCCTCCCCGAACGCTCATTGTCATGCAAGTCTTCATGGCCTTTGGCCAACTCTTAACGCCGCCATCTCACACTTCTGAAAGCGAGATACCTTTTCGCATACGTGAGCTGCATTTTCCTGTGTATTTCGATGGGTGTTCGTCCCTTGCTCCATAGAAAACGAATCACAGTCTTTTGCTAGTACGCCGTGAGCGTGTGAAGCACAACCGCCATCTTCAACAACTGACAGCAGCGCCGTGCCGCGGAGCTGCTGGCAGATAAGGGCAGGCCGGTCCAAAAAAGGTCCACTGCTAGGAATGGATATGTTGACTTCGCATTTACAGCCGTAATGTGGCTAAAAATATAAAGGCAAATACTTTCTGAGTCACCCTCATAGTATCTCATGAGTTAGTGATAACGTTGATCTTGTTCCATTGTGCAGGTGTGGTAAAAAGTTTACGGTACGCGACATCCGAGAAAACGAAGGCTGTTTTCTGAGCCTGGGCATGCAACGTGGATTTCAAATGTGCTGCGAGTACTAATAACGAACGCGACAAGGATGGTGTTGTACTGTTTTAATGGCCGCAAGCTAAAACTGGGCCGATGCTCGATTTTTCCCTGAAAACTACATGCAGTGAGCTTTTGACCATGCCTGCACATGCATAAGCTCGGAGCTCGCAGCTTGGAGTAAGTGATACAGGCTTCTTTAGGGGTCAGTTTCAGATGACAAAGGGAACGCAAGTTTGAACAAACTGTATTGCCTATAATTATGAGAAAACATTTGTTTTGCACTGTTTGCAGAAGGGCCAAAGAATGAGTATTTTCCACACGTGCATGAAGTCGCATTTGTGATAGGTTTTGAAGTGTCTTGACTTGGTGCGCCCTATATATTGGTGGGTCGTCCTTTCCTGCAGGTGATAGAGCGAAGGAAATCTGCGATATTAAGAAAGCTGGCAGAACAGAGCTGCAACGACGAACTTGACGACGAGTTGTCTTTCCCGGCAGCCGTGGATGCCGCAATAAGGAAACATATCTCTGGACCATCGTCGTACACCTTGGACGAACTGGAGAAAGACACGACGTCGGTAACTTTTGCTGTAAGTTCTCTTAAACATATTCTATAGTGGCTCAAGCCCTGAGTACTTGTGTGCTCCGTTTATACGGATATCCCATCAGGCAATTATAGATACATAAAATTTGTTGACAGGAAAGACAGAGAGGTAGACCTGAGCTAGTGCGCTCTAGTCAGCGACTCTGCACTGTGCAAGAGGGAAAGGGAGTGAAAGTACTGGGATGGGTGATGATGATAAGAGAAGTGGTGAGTGCTTATGTATATTAAACAGTGGCCCTACTAGAGCCACTCGTCTAGCTTGGTGTCCTGCAGAAACCAACTGCGCTTTAGTTGCCCGCATTGAGAGAGACATAGAGAGAGAGATGCAAATGAGAGAATGGCAGGGAGGTTAACTAGAGCTAAAGCCTGCGGTTTGGTACCCTACCCTAGATGAAGGGAAAGGGGAAGTAAAGACGGTAAGAAGAGCGGGGACAAAAGGAAAGGCGTGAAAAAGAAAGGACGGGATGGGATGAGATCATTATAGTCTTTCTAATAGGCCACTGCCCCGTAAGAAAGGTCAACAAAGCCTTGACCGACTTTCGGTGCGACGACAGTTCATGTCGGCATTCCAAGACTGTCTGTTCTAAAAGTGGCTTGTCGTCAAGGCATGCCAATACGACCGCTATAGTGACAGCCGGAGCACACTGTATCGAGGACAGTAGCAAAGTACGTGTGCTATAGTCTCCTCGCCGCCGCAGTGACTGCAAGCCGCGCTCTTGTCCATACCGACTCGAAAGGCGAAAGATCTTATGAAAGCGACACCAAGCCACAGTCAGCAAAGTTTGGCCGCTGCTGTCTCAAGTCGAGAGAGGCCAGATGGAGGTTGAAGTCAAAGGGACGGGTCCAGTCGGTGTAGACGTGTGTACTTCAAGTTTGGTATGTTCCATAAAGATCTTATGACTTCATTTGCAAGGACACGAATTTTCATTGCTGCGTATGCTCTTGAGAATGGAATGGAGTCTTACAAGACCTCCTCACGTGCAGTTTGTGCTGCTGCATCGGCATGTTCATTGGCCATTATGCTACAGTGGCTTGGAATCTACTGTAACGTGATGCCGTGTCCTTGCTCGACGAGGTGGTGAAGCAGCAGTATCATTTCTAAAGCTAGTTGTTGGTGGGGTCCGCGGCGTAAGACAGAAACCAAACAATGAATAGCAGCCTTGCAGTCACTGAACACGCTCCATTTCTTGGGTAATTCATCAGAAATTACGCGAAGTCCACAACGAATAGCAGCGAGTTCCGCGGCAATCGATGTAGTCTGGCGAGATTGTAGAATCTTTACGGTGGAGGTTCTTGCAGGAAAGATCACCGATCCGGCGGACTCATTCACCGTGGTTGAAGCGTCAGTTTATAGATGATGATGCTTGTCGTATGTCTGTATGACAGCAAGAGCAGTCAAAGTTGCTGGAGTAGTGGAGACGAGAGTTGTGCTTTTGTTCGTATTCCAGGTACCATTAGTCGAACTTTTGCTTGAGCCAAGCAGCAAGGGGAAAACAGAACTCTCGCTGGAGCTATATAACCTGAAC
This sequence comes from Dermacentor variabilis, assembly GCF_050947875.1. Lineage (NCBI taxonomy): Eukaryota > Metazoa > Arthropoda > Arachnida > Ixodida > Ixodidae > Dermacentor > Dermacentor variabilis. The sequence continues at coordinate 10,801,234 of NC_134572.1, read as the reverse complement.
CCGCATTGAAGTTGCAGTATCAGGCCATGGCCCGATGGTTGCGTCCTCCGACAGTGGTTGCCTGCCAACGCTGGCTAGAGAACATTTCAAAGTCCTTCGCTCCAGCATATATGCTGGCAATCGCAAAATAAAGGTTAAACAAACTAATGCGAAAGACAAGGAAATAAAGGGAAAATGCATTGCAATAGTCAGTACTATCAAGGTCCAACCCGCGTCTTCTGGTCTCTAACAGTATGATTGAACCGTGAGCAACAATCGAACTGTAATATATACTGTGATATTGAAAGGTGGCTGGGCTGAAGCACGGCTGGCTGAAACATCGCTGCATGTACAGCTTTATAATTGTTAATCTCAGAAAACGTGCCTATTCTGGACGCTTGTTGCAGGTCTTCGCTTGCAACGCACTGTGTTCACGAACGAAACACGACTACTTGCTCAGCGTCCACATGTCTTGACGAAAAGGGAATAGGCTGAGCTGCGTTGTCGCTTAAATGCAAACGCTTGGCTCGCACATTTTCTCTGTATAATTAGGCCCTCATGCGCTTGTAATGACCTAAAGCTGCAGTACATATTAAGTAGATATCTTTTATTTGAAAAAAAATTGACTCGACATAGTAATCAGTCAAATCCAGCAATCCTAGATATATTTCAATGATATTGGCGGTTATATTGCAGACAGGAAATTCACCTCTTGATATTGATACCCTTCTCAGCTTCACCAGCTGATATTAAATCAGAGTGTCGAATCTAAAAAGAAATAATAATGGTACGTTTCGGGTTCGAGCTGAACGCGCTCCTGTGTCGTCCGTGTTCAGAGAAATAAAGATTTATAACAGTTCGCGAACCCGTTGGTAACATTGAACCGGTTTGCAAACTAGTTCAGCGCAGTCGATTCTATTCTGCCCCGTGGCGATATGCTGCATAGTACTATCGACTTGTATTAAGAAGAAGTAAATAGCGTGGGATAATTCTTGCATCAGCGTAAGGTCTGCATAGCTTGCACACTCGTTACTGTGATAACAGCAGAGTCAGTTAAATGTCGTTTTGCTTCAGGTTTTCACCACAGTGCTAAGAACTGCGGCACTTGATATATGTTGCGGGAGACCTCCCCCCCCCCTCCCCAGTGCGATGTCATATTAAATAAATTACAACTTCAAACTTCTAGTCTGTAGAAAAGCAAGAAACTAGGAGTTGACATTGCGCTCAGTTTGTTGCTTTTTTTAGAAGTAGGTGCCGCTGATGCTTCTGAACGATGCATAGAGTTTCCTGCAACGCCCTAGAGGGAAATCTGGCGCTGCAATAGTTGAGCCACCACGGGAAGGATGGGAAGTACAGGGATTTGTCTGATCTTCATGTTTATGGATTCGTTTATTACGCTTTATATGCCTTCATTGTCGTGAATTTCTGGACAAGCCATACTTTCCGAAGTGCAGAAGACGCTGCGATCACGCACAATCGCTACTATAATTGCAATGGTTCAGCTTGTCGAGCTGGACAAATCGAAACGCGCCAAGCCTCTCAAGGCACTGGCTTGCCCGCGATAAATTCATAAGGGCGTTATATGTCGCTTGTCGACGCATGCATCCGTGGCGTAATGGTTTCAATATCGGGCTTGTGGTAGAGTTTCTGTGCTGGAATCCTGCCATCGGGCAATTTCAATATTGTTTATTTAATTATTTATTGCGCGGTGCATTGTTGAAACTGACGAGCTTACAAACTCACGAATCCGTCTGAAGGCAGAAGGACTAAGTATAGGCAAATCCATATACTTCCCATAATTCCCATGCTGCAGCTCCCGTAGACACTAGCGCTAGAGTTCCCTCAAGTATTTATTGTATGAAACTCTATGTAACGATGAACAAGGACGACTTGTGCTAAACCATACGTCAATCTTTCTTGCGCATCTGCAAGGGGCGCGTAATCTTGCGCTGGCTAAGGGCGGACGAAAGTCAAAAGCACAGGGCGGCAAAATAAACGCCTCACCCAGACTCACTCAAAAATATTTTTTTTCTTTTTACTTTTTTTTGCTTAGGTATTACTGGGAACGAAATTCCACTCCACCGCGCTCACTTGGACAGTTCGACTCACCAGAATCAGAATCAGTCAGGTCTACTTGGCCTACAGGCTCTCGCAAACTCAAGCTTTCTCGGGCATTGAACACATTCCCAATTAAAATAGCTTCATACGAGACTAATGTATCGCACATGCAGAGGGATTACAAGCGCTAAACGGTTTTAAAAAGTCAAGCACAAGATGATTGTGGTGGTAGTAATGCTGTAGCAGCAGATGGAGTAAGCCTGGCATGCTCAGCCGGCAATTGTTCTCCCTGAGCATCTGAAACGTTTAAACATACACGCAAATTACTTATTCCCTGTGCATCACAATGTTTTATAAGAAACAAAAATGTATGGCGTACAATGTTGGCAGTACTGGATGTATTTCCACTAGGTATAAATAACATGTACTAAAGGAATATTTTAAATAAATATGGTAATTTTTATTTGTGTGTTTGTGCATGCAATACGCACTTGCGTGTATGTGCGCTCTTGCTGTTCAAAATAGACCTCGGTCCTTTCCAGCATTGTGCGGCATGAAGGACCACCTAGTAAACAAGAGTGACTAAACTTGTGCGCAGAAAACGACTCTAGGTAATGCCACTTTTTAACTACGATCCAGCGCAGAAAGTGGGGATCACGGCTTTTCTTTTTTAGTCGTCGGACACGGCGCTAGGCACTGATAATTTCCTTAGTCCTGATCGGGCCACAGTGTAGCTTTGTCTGCTACGCTACGTGCCATAGTGCAGATGCCCAGTTCTAACAGTGGCACTGCTGACGTGCATATTTACTCTCAATCGCACTGAACGCGTGCCCCAAACATGGAGGAAGGGGAAAGACTAGACGTCACGTGACGATCTCGAAGCATATTCATAAATATATAAAGGAATGGTCACGGTAAATTTTCCCTTCTAACGTGATGCGCAAGCGTAGCGAGGTTCGATTGTGAAGAAGGTGCCACTAAGAGTTACCGTGTACCAAATAGTGTATGTAACATACCCGGTAACCGTGTAGGAGCTACTCCCCAACAGTCATCGCGCAAATAGACCCCAGATAGACAGTGATGGTGCGGCGTCAGAGGAGGCTCGCTTGCCTACAGGCGAGCTTCTTGGCATCATGCTGCCTTCTAGCTTTTTTCGCGTCCTCGATGGCACGAAAGCGCCCGCGTGAAAGCTACACTGCCGACGTTGATTCTAGCTACGATTCATGAGAGCGCTGCTGAAAGTCCAGCTAACCTCGTTGTTCTCGAAGGTTGCGCTGGACACTGTAGCACTTGGACAGTCCGGTCGCGTCGCCGAAGCAACAGGCGTACTACTCATGATAGAAAGGGGCACAAGCATAGATGCGCGACACGGCCAGCTAACGAGCAGTGCTACGATGTCAGTCGTCAGCGGCACTGAACGACTGCCATCATCACCGCTTCCGTACGAAAGCAAAAGCGCAGTACAGACAAAACAGTGGAGGGGTCGAGGGAACTCTTAATTATATGAGCAAGTGAGCCGACCGAACCTATTGAAAACTCGGAGACGTCGATATCGCTCACTTCAACACCACAGCCCACAGCTCCGTAGCATCACGCTTTGTCTGACCTTGGCCGCAACGGTGAACGGGAAAATTTGCACAGCACAGGCTACTCGCATGTGAGCGCATGTTCGGCGTTTCGCAGTGAGCCTTCCTCTACTTCCCTTCCAAACCTGCCTCCTGCGTGCCACGGAGGCGCGACCAGTGGGCACACGCGAAGTAAGGAGATACACGAAGCGTGTCACCATCGAGGAGGAGGAAGAGGAATGAACATTTTATTGATGAGGAAAAAAAAATGGCGGAAGGGAGCGGTGCGGTGCCAACTTGCGTTGCCGGTGCTGCGATAAGGACAGGCGTAAAGCCGACAGTGCGCGGATCGCGCACAGGAGATATAGGCCGTCTCGTGTGGGTGTACGGGAGTGGCAGGGAGCCGGAAGACAACGTGAACGACGGTTGCGTTTTCCCGTGCTTGATCTTTTCTACTTTCGTGCACTCGTGTGATGTAGGCGGCGCGCTCTCATAAAGGAGGCGTTAAATTCACCGCCGTCGCGGCAAATTCAGCAATGTTTTTTTTTTTTAAGTTAACAGTGTTTAGCGCAAAGAAACGCACGGCACGAGAGAAGGCACACAGGACACAGTGTTGTGTCCTGTGTGCCTTCTCTCCTGTCGTGCGTTTCTTCAGGCTAAAAACTATTCCCACCACTGTATTTTGTTGAACTTCTTTTTAAGGTTCGCAAAATAAATAGAACTCAGACTCGTTCACAAGAAAGAGAGAGATATATATAAAGAGGAAAGGCAGGGAGGTTAACCAGATATCAGTTTCCGGTTTGCTACCCTACACTGGGGATGGGAGATAGGGGTTAGAAAGAGGACAGAGAGGAAAACGTTAAAAAACACGCACACACGGAGGCACACACACACACACAACACACACACAAGAGGCGTTCACGTTAAAGACGTTCACTAAGGCCGGTAGATCGCAAAAAGCGCAATAGTGCTTGTACGGCCTTCTTCTGTGACGGTAGGTCCTTTCTATGGTGTAAAATTTTTTTCTGATAGTGGTTGGTCGTCCAGCTGGTCAAGTTCGTGGCGAAGGCATTCCCTCTGTGGACTGTACTGCGGGCAGCCGCGCAAAATATGTTCGATCGATTCTTCATGGCCGCAGTTGTCACAAGTTGCGGTGTCCGTCATCCCTATACGGAATGCATAGGCTATGGTAAAGGCCACGCCCAACCACAGTCGACATAGAAGCATGGCGTCTCCACGGCGAAGCTGTGATGGCGCTCGAAGACCTAATGTTGGATCAAGTGAGTACAGTCGCGTATTTCTTAAATGTGGCTCATTCCATTGCGACGCGGTGCACTGCCGAGCAAGTAGGCGGAGCTTCCGTGCTGCGTCAGTTCTAGAAAGAGGATTTGGGACGTGGTGCTCCTCAGTATGGGCTGAGCGGGCAGCTTGATCCGCCCGTTCATTGCCGATAATCCCGCAGTGACTTGGAAGCCAATGGAAGGTTATTTCATGGCCTGCATCACTTATATGGTGTAACGTCTCTGTAATATGAAATATTAGTTGTTCGTGCGGTCCGCGTCGTAAAGGTGACAGTAGAGACTGCAGTACCACCTTCGAATCGCAGAATACCGTCCACTTGTGTGGCGGTTCATCACCAATGTGATGAAGGGCAGTAAAGAGCGCTGGGAGCTCTGCTGCCGTCGAAGTTGCCGCGTGGGTCGTCTTAAATTTGATTGTTGTAGCTTTCGCTGGTATGACGATTGCCGCCGCGGAGCTGTTTGGAAGGACAGATCCATCACTGTAAATATGCGTAGAGTCACAGTAGGTCTCAAACAAATACAGTAGCGTGAGCTGTTTAAGGGCTGGTGATGATAGATCAGCTTTTTTGGAGATGCCAGGTGTGGTGAGGTAGATTTTTGGCTGAGCGAGGCACCATGGAGGAATCGAAGGTCTCGCAGCCGGAGTGAAACTAGCTGGCAATGATTCTTCATATGCGGTTATCGTTTGGCTGAAAGATGTGTGTGGCCTGTCCACTGGTAGAGAGGCTAAGTGGTGACGAGGAGTCCTGGCTAGATGCCTTATATGGGTCCTTAGAACTTGAATTTCAATGTGGGTCTTGACAAGGTGGTCTCTAGCGATTGCTATCGTAGCCACTGTTGAAACACTCTGAGGCAGGCCTAGACAAATCCGGAGCGCTTGAGTCTGAAGACTGTATTGTGCGTAGATTCGTTTTATCTGTGTTGGTTATTTCTGGCAAGCTGTAGCGCAGAAATCCTAGAAAAATCACCCTGTACAGTTGTAACATGGCACTTCTTGACATTCGTTCACAAAATATATTTTTTGCTTGGGGCCTCACTCGGGACTCATTCTCATCAAAGTTCTACTAAACCGGCCTCACTCGGAGTCACTCATCAAAATTCTACTCAGCCGGGGTTTAGTCGGACTCAGACTCAACAAGATTCTACTCAGCCAGGCTCAGACTCAGACTCGCGGTTTGGTCTGTGTGTGAGTGAGGCGACTCGTGAGTGAGTTTGCCGACCTATGGCCGAAAGCATTCACATTGTGCCCCACCAATAATTGCTACAACTTGAAGAGCGTTGTACTCTGCTTGACTAAGGATCAAACGTGCGTTGAACCATGGCACGTACAAAAAGCAGATTTCGCAGGCGGTTTACAGCCGCGATCACCGCTTACTGAGTAGGCGACGGCATTCTTTAGCCAACGTAGTGTTATGGTTACAATAAGTAATGCAAATGAACTTGGCGATATCCCTCCTCAAGGACATAGTCATTTCCGCTCTGCATGTTGACCTAACTTATCTAGTTTTACTAACAGACCTAATGGCCGAATTGGAAGCGTCACCAGAAATGTTGATTCCGCGGAACCCCCGAAACAAATTTTCGGCCGCGGAATACAATTGGCATGGCCGCCTCCAGAAGCGCAAGCACCTCTGCAGAGGTGGCCGTAGTTCCCAGCACATACCCATCGTCTATCCCCATTCTCGCACTAAACGCAACTTGCGAGTCGCATTATTCAGCTAGTAGGGTGCGCGCGCAGGTTGAAGAAGCATAGTCATTCGAACAATCATGCAAACGATTGAGCACCAGCTGTGGCCTTAAATGCTTGAACCATTTCGTGCGTGCTGAAGCGGTAATCGTTATTTGTGTGTGTGTGTGTTCTGGTGCGTTCCCCGCCCTCCCCCCCCCCTCCCCGGGTTCAGGCGCGCTCCAGAAATATCGGTTCAGGTTCAGGCTCGGTCGACACCCTGATGTTACTGAGTTGTGCAGGCAAGATGACGCATGACGCTGTCTCTCTGGGCAATCATAGATTGAGCAAAGTTTTGTTTGCGCTCTACATTGTTTTATGAAGGCGCTGTCGGGGAGTTAAACAGGGCTGTTTATTACACCATTTTCCTTACAGCGCTAGTTGCAAAAGTTTCCTTATTCTCTCTTATGCAGCGTCCTTCGCAAATAAAGTCCTCAATAAAGATTAAATTATTTTACTTCATAGCTGCATTCCATTCGTGGCTATATGATCGACAGGCCAGATGCTTCACATTTGTGCCACAAGATCTCCGCGTCGAGTTGAGTTGACTTGAGTGGTTGTAGGCTATTGGTGGGATTAGCCTTGCAGTGGCTGCCGGCAATTGCTCCACCGTAGCGACACATAAAATAAATAAAACTCATAAATCAGACACAGACCTCACAACTACAAATAGTCACTCCTAAGGTCACCATGTGGAGGCCAAATCCGTGTCCTGCAGGTAATTTAAAAGAAGGCGAGAAACCTCCTTCCTACACAACTGGTTCCCGCGCAGGAAAACAATGTCCTGAATAGAACTGTGGGGAATTCCTGTCTTATTGAGGGCCCGAATAACGCACTCCTTTCCGCGTTATACGGAGTACAGCATATAAAGTAATGTTCTATGTCACCGTATGCACCACACGTTGAACATAATGGAGACAACGCCAGGCAAGTCTTATACATCCACGCGTGCAGCAGCAGTATTTGGTGTTTGGTATATTTTGTGTATTAGCGCTATGCGTCAGGGTATTAGAAGTAGTCCGAGGAAATTTAGAAAATTTCCATAACTTCCGTGAGGGCCACCTCTAGAGCATTACGTAACTCACATAATGCAGTGGCAAGTGCACCGCTCTCCATCCCGGAAGGTACGCATAGATGCGCCGCCACTCGATTCAGTTCGCCGGTTTACGTTACGTAAGGGTGAAGGCGAACTTCCTTCAATATCGGCGTCCCCCTGGAACCATCTTTCGGAGCGCCAATGTACAGAGGACGCGTGCTGTGCGTTTTGAGGGCGGAGCTTGTGCTGAATTCCCAGGTTGTCACCGACTGCAGACAAATTATTATGATTAGTGTGAAGACGTCACGAAGAAAGACATGTGACTTGTTGATTGTGCACATATCAAGTCTGCAGAAAATAATAATATGACATATGGACCTTCCGAAATGTTGTGATGGCAGCAAGGATTTCAGAAAAGCTGGTGGCGGTGCTGTATATGGTAACGAAAGCGGGAAAAGAAATCATGCAGTTTTTCTCTTTTTTTTGCAGTCTCGCTCTCTATAAGTAGAACAGCTGGTATAAGGGTATTGCCTGTCCCTTGACAAACGACACCAAGATCTGCACTTAACGTTGTCAGTGGTAAAGAGGTGTCGATATACGGGAAGATTTGTTTACGAAATACTGCGAAACGATAGCACTTAGCTTACTGATACAGTTGCCCTGCAAAATACGTCGAGCTCTTGTGAGTTCTGATGTATCGGCCAATAATGTTGAAGTCATTCTTGCATCCCTAGGGACTCAGTAAATTTTCGGTCAACGTTCAAGAATTAAGGCCTTATTCAAATGAGCTGGTTATCCAACGTAGGCTGCCGATTCCACGTCAGCAGCAATGAGCTGGACGCTGTACCTTCTTGGCTTGAACCCGGACAAGCAGGCCAAACTGCAGAAGGAGCTGGATGACGCCTTAGGACGGGGCATTGAGGCCGATATAACCACAAGCGACCTCAAGCAGCTTCCTTACCTCGAGTGCTGCATCAAGGCGAGTTTCTAGGAAAACCCCAAGAATTTGCAACCTCTTGGACTGAGAAATTTAAATCGAGGAATGCTGTATCGGTTATTACTTGCAAGATAAAAAGTTTGGGAAGTCAGAAAATGGAAACGTGTGAGGGAAATGTACATCGTAACTTCCCAGTGTTAATTTATACGAAATGCTCTTACTACTCATGAGCAATTTGCGTCCGGGAGATGCATAAGCATCAGACTTGACATTAGAGATAGCTATTTATGCTCTGTCAATATGTAACTTTCAGGGTCCGCTGAGGGTAACGTTTTAACTAAACCAGAATACGGGCGAAGCCTGTTTGAGTAACGGACTTATACTGCAGCAGCAAAATGGCAGCAAAATACAGCATCTTGACACTACAAAATGATTAGATTATTTGTTTTTTCTGCATATTCTTTGCTTAGCCGTGAGAATGTTTACGAAAGCAAAGTTTGTTGTAAATATTGAGCCGTAATCGCATTTTGTGGTATTTTCTAACCTTCTTTTGGCTGGAAATGTTCAACAGCCTTTATGACTGCTAGTTGAATTTGTGCACTGCTTCGTTTAAATGCTAAAAACTTAAAGTCTAAAGTAAAAAGAGCAACTCTACTGCACAAGACTGGGAACATTTTGACTAAACTGAATAGTAAATAAAGTGCGCGAACAATCAATAGTATCAAGAAAACCTTAATGATTCAATAAACTTGGTGCTGGACTAGTTGGTGATGCATTCTTTAAAACTGATGGTAGCGCTAAAAGCGGCGAACACGCGGTGAAAAGACAACACGATGACGAGGGAACGCTACTGACTACTGGTTTATTTTTGAAAATGGTTCAATATTTAATAAAATCATAACACAAGCGAACAACTAAACTGCGCCAGCTTTCTTTTACAAATAATGATATCGTAATATCGCAAGCAGTGACGAGAAGTCAAATGATAAAACACCCAAGCAGCAAGAAGTGAAACACATGACCAATTGATGAAAAGCCATATATACCGGTTTTTCAAATCTCTCTAGAAGCGTGCGCTCAGCCGAGTACAAATGTATCGAAACATCGGTGATGCACAGACCCGCCTTTTTTTTATTGAAATGAATATTAGGAGTGGTTGGCGTTATGGTGGCACCTGCTACTCCTTGTCACTTGGCAAAGGAAACGCATTCCACATACTAAAAAGGCGGGTCCAACAGTACATGAGTCGCAAAGTTTTGTGCATTTGTGAACTAATGCGCAAAGCTTTGCTTTAGCAAAACTTTAGCTTTAGCGCTTGCACTTCTGCCAAGAACCTTTGCTTCTTTGAACCGTGGCACGCACTCGCAAATCATCACATTCGAAACTAAATTCGCAAGCTTGTTTCGTTTTGTTAAGTTTTGAGAATTATCCCTTAAGCGGTCATTGAGGCAACGCTCCGTCTGCCCGATATAACACTTGCCGCAGGACAGGGGAATAAAGTACACCACTCCTGGGGCACACCTGACGAAGGCATCTTCATGCTGCTTTTTGCAACCGCGCTGACCTTCACCGCAGATGCTGGGGCACAGCCTCGTCAACTTGTTTGGCGCAGAAAAAACAAGCGGCACGTTGTGCCTGCTGGCCACCTTATTGAGGTTGTGTGAAACCTTATGAATGTAAGGCATCACCTCAGGTTTGGTCTTCACGCGTTCAGGTGCAGCATTCACTCGTCGGGGACCAAATTTCTTGAGGAGGGTTTCAGCGACTGCTACAAGAACTGAACAAGGGAAGCCTGCGGCCAAAAGCCTGCGAACCTGATTGTTAAAACTAGAAAGCATTTCGTGTTGGCACGACTTTTGAAGCACCGATTCCATGCAGAGCGATGCAATTGCTCTTTTCACTGTCTTTGAATGAGGCGATTCATAGTGCAAAAGCTCTTTCATTGCGCGCAGGCAATACGCCGAGCAGGTGTGTCCCTTAGTTATCCTCAGCCTTAAGTCTAAAAAACGTATCTCGCCATTTTGCGGAAGTTCATGGGTAAAAACCAGGCCTTTACCATGGTCGTTAAAAATACTTAAGACCTGTCGTACAGTATCTTCAAAAGAGGTGTCATTACGTGCTCTTAAAATGATAAGAAAATAATCGTCATATCTAAAAACCTTTAAAACCGGGCCTCCAATAAAATCTCGATCCGAAATGCGATCAACATGAGCTAAAAAGATGTCGCACAAGATAGGTGCAACGTCTTTTCACCGCGTGTTCGTCCCTTTTAGCGCTACCATCAGTTCTAAAGAAAACCTTCATGGATGCATCTCAAGAATACAAGCCTCTCCTTAATAGCACGTGATGATATGAGCTGCATTTTTTTAGTACCAAGATTTATTTTTATCGAAGATATGCCCAACTATGCATAAAAAAAATATTTGAAAATGCAACTGAAAAGGTATTTTATTCTAATGTGCTTATTCGGGTTCCTGTCGTTACACGCAGGAGTCACTCCGTCTCTGTCCGCCGTTTCCTTTGATCGGCCGAGAACTGGACGAGGAACTCGTGATCGGTAGGTCTAATACTTACGCGATAGCCTATCATGCATGAAGAGCGCAACTTTTTTTTTTACAAAGTGCATATCGCGCACGTGCTAAAAGCAACTGATACCTTTTCTTTGGGGATCTGCTCTTTTTCAGGGTCGCTAACTTGAGGTCAATGAACATCAACGTTCTAACGAATTAATATCAAATCATTCATTATACCCGGCTTATTTCCTAAAAAGCTGGAAGCTGTTCACCAGCTTCGTATTATTTTTCTTCTTCCTTTAGAATGCAGGTCATATTTATTAGCGCTTGTGTGCCTATATTCCACTTCTTGCGTGTCACGCTTCTTACGTTCTATCTACATTAAGATGTTATGCCACATATAGACCCAGTCTTTAGATTCCCATAATTACTTTTTAAAACACAAGGCCCTTGTTTATTTTCTTTCACAATCTTTCGTTATTGTTATGGCTACATTACCAGGGTGCATTTTGTTTTGCTGCCAAAAAGGGCTTTGCTCCACCCGGAAATGATGTCGCTGGTTGGTCAGACAGCGTGTCGGTCATTTTATCGTGGCCCGCTTATGTTGTGCTGTGAATAGCAAGGCATAAAACTAACTACCTCTAACTACCTCAGGTTCTCGCAAAGAAGCGTAAAAGAAGATAATCGCATAAAGAAATCAATATTGCTGAAATGTGGATAATACATTTTCCTCGTTTCTTCATGCAGATGGTTATACCGTGCCGGCTGGAACGACGTGCATGATCAACATTCACAGCCTGCACAGGAATAAGGAGCAATTCGCTGACCCCGAGAACTACATTCCCGAGCGCTTCCTGCCGGAAAACTGCAAGAATATGCACCCGTTCAGCTTCATTCCTTTCTCGAGCGGCGTCAGAGTTTGCCTGGGTAAGCTGGACGACTGCGAATTTCGTCATAATCAGATTTCATGTGCGCAAAGCTCGACACTGCTAGTCATTCATTAGGCGTTACCTTTATGCCAATCCCGTAGAGGTGTTCATTATTTGGCCATACTCCACCATCTCAGCCTACCCCTATTCATATCCCCAATTCCTATTTTCACGTGCTACAGCAAGAAATCGGTTATGTACATGTGAGCAGAATTGTCCGCTTCCAAAGGGAGTTCCACAGCTGCTCTTGGGCGGTGGTGAATGCCAGCGTGCGATGACATGCTCGGTATTAAACGTTAGTCAAATAAAATCCAGAATCTCAACTTATTCCTTTGAAACATAATTATCACTTACTATAACATAAAAATTGCCTTACGTATATCTAATTCGAATAGGTAACATATCTGAACTTTTTTTAGACGGTAGTCGCGTCGCGTTCTATACTGGCTCCACGTTGGAGATATCAGCTACCATTTTCTACGACTTGTTACGATCGGCCAGCCGGAATAGTCACCTTCCACCCTATCCTACTCCGCTGCGACGAATCGCTTCGTGAAGCCAACAATGCGTTCCCTTCGGACAGGCGTTGGTCCTGTGCTCTTCCTTGTCCGTTTTTTTTTTTTTTGGCGCTGTTTAAAATGAATGATCCGTAGCAACTAGCTCGCACTTAAACCTCTTCTAAATGCGGCACCAGTAAGGAGAAACACGTTTGGCGGACCGAGTATTGTTTGTTGGTTCACTGTCGCCTTCGCGGACGATGGGAGCAAGAAAGCTCCTGGAAAATGGTGTTAAAATGCATTTCCTCGCGGATCCCGGTAACCGCCACGGTCGCTTGACAAACGCTCCAGCTAACTGCGGAGTCACTCCAGGAACCAAGACGCGTCAGCTTGAGTCAAGCGTGACAACCCCTGTCTACGAAACTCCCCTTCTTTCTGCGTGTTCAGTGAGAAAAGGTGCGGCAGTGATTGCGCGAACCCTCGCCCTCAGCCTTCGACGATTTTGGACGATCCGGTCGGACGAAGGTTGGACGGCAGTTTCCCTGGCCTAGGGATCTAGGGAGGACAGAGGGGGCTTTAGCGAACTTTTTCGGCTCCTCGGTGCGCTTCACTTCGGTCATGTTAGACTGATGCGATGTAATGTTCTCCACTCTTCGTGTAGATATTGTAAACGAGCCCAGTACTCCTCGTTCTCGATGAGTACACGCTCCTCCCTTCAACAAAGTCCTTAGCGTGGGTGAATCGGACGACCGCATAGGCCAGCTACCACTTTTGACACGCCCGATCCCAACTCTTACAGACTGCTGTGGTACTACAGCAAAAGTAGCAACTGCTTTTAGCTTTTTTTGGAAGAAAATAAATTTATAGAAGTCGTCAAATGTTACAGGAAAAACCAACTTCCTTGATTTTACAGCGCAGCTGTTAGGGGGAATTCCGCAACGAATTTAATGCAGCAGTGAAGGCCGACGTGCGACGGCATTATCGATATCAAATTTAAATGCAACTCATGGTGTGTTGGAGCCCCGAATTAACTGTAAAACGTAATAAAGAACGTCTGTAGTATAAATATTACCTTGCATACCTCATTCGAGTGCACAACAACCTACATGCACGCGTGCTTCTTTTTTGGCCAGTAATCTTCAATTCATTTTCCTCACGTGGCGTTGTATAGAGGTTCCGCGTTGGAGGTCAGTAATTTGCACGGATTCGGTGTTGAAAGCTGCGGCCGCCGTAATGGAAGGCAGCCTGCGTGGCAGCCGTCACATAGCCACGAGTAGCTGCTGTTGGAACGAGGCCGTGAGATATATAGCAGACCGTTATTAAGTACTTCCGAAGTATATGAAAACTCGCGTTTTCATATATATATATATATATATATATATATATATATATATATATATATATATATATATATATATATATATATATATACTTCATGTTCACAATTAAAGGCAGTTTAAACTGTGATTTATGTAACGTAGTGTACTTGCTCGAGCGCAGCACTTGCCACATGCAATACACAGGCCAGACTGAAACACCTTTCAGAATCTATTTAACGACAGGTCGTATGCCAAATCCCAACCAAACCTACCACTCTCAAAACATGTTAACATGCCGGGCAACTCATTTAACAATCTCAAGCTAAGCATACTTCAATTTGGATTCTTCACTAGCCATGAACGCGAGCTTCGCGAATCTTACCTTATTCATAAATTTAACATTGTCTCGTCCGGAATAAATGAAAACAAAGGAAAACTAACCTGTCTAACTTTAGATTGAGCACAAATATACACTTCCCACACAGTGTACATGTATAATTTCAATGCTCTTTTTTTTACATGTGGCTTTTTGACGTATGTGGCTTGGAGTTGTACGCTTAACGCCTCAATTTTTAGATAATTCGAGGTTGCACTTAGAGATGGCATGTGCTAAAGTACGTCATTTTGTTTTCACTACGCATAATCATGGTAACCGCTGGCAGTTACTTGAGAGTCATGTCGTATATATTGTATCCTGAAAACATGTGCATTTCATGTTTTGTATTCCAAAATGCGTGTCATTGATAATGATGCGTGATGCGCAGTGTAAGTTCTAGTCAGCACAGATAGTGCGCCCTCTGGTCTTGATACGGTGCTTTTAAAGCTGTGTATGTGTTGTTCATGCGTTACTGTACTCTGACGAAGGCTGGTCCACCAGCCGAAAATATTAAGTAACTACGTCTTCCAAAAGGTTCGTCGGCTCTTTCAATCATATATATATATATATATATATATATATATATATATATATATATATATATATATATATATATATATATATATATATATATATATATATATATATATATATATATATATTATTCGTTAGACGCATACGTGACTTGCCCGCGCGAATTCTAAACGGGTGACAGGTGCACATTCGTGCTTCCTGTAGTCCATCTTTGTGTGGTCATTTGGGCCAGAAAATCGGCACGGTGAACTAGAACGGTGCCTTACGCTTGAACGTTTGTTGAAATCTCGTTGAAAAAGTTAGACCAGTTCTGACGCGTATTAAGCAAAGAAATGCCGTGACATTATTATCGAACTGTCAATGACATGCGCTAATTTATCCCTATGTCTTCTTGGCAGTGTTCAGCCTGCGTATCTGCTTTCCGATTGGCCGGCAGATGACATGAAAATGGGAGAGGGTCGTTCTGCCGTTCACATTCCTTTTCTTTTCTGCTGCTATACTGGCTTAAGGGTTATGCGGCTCTGTGTCCCTCTGTCATGTGTGCATGAATGTATTTTCCTAACTGTTCTTACTCTTCTGCCCTAACGCTGTTTCCCCTCAACAGGGCAGAAATTTGTGATGGTGGAAGCGAAGGTCTTGTTGGCGAAGCTGCTCTCCAAATACACGGTGGAGCCGACGCGGCCGCTCGAAGAAGTGAAACAAGCCTACGAGGTCGTCCTCAAAGCGAGGGGAGGACTGCGCGTCTGGTTCAGGAAACGCGGCGACCCTGTGTGATCGCTGCCGCCACGCTGCGTCACAGTTCTGCTCAGCTACTACAGGGCGCGCGGGAGCAACAACCACCAAGCTTCAGTCCCAGTGCCGCACCACTCTGTTCTCTGCGTGGTTTAGAGATACAAATCAAGCGGCTCCTAAAGTTAGGTTCCAGTCATGCAACTGGACAAGACCGCAGTTTCGATAGTGAACTTTTAAGAGGGCGACTTCTACAGCATTCAGCCAACGCAAAAACAGCAGACCTGTGCAACTTCTAGCAAGACATAACCCTGTCATAAAGCTCTGACTTGGGCAAATCCTTAATGCGTCACTTTGGATTTAATACGACGCACGCAAAAACCAGGACGGACAGCTAGAAAGGCATACACCGCCAGCGCCGAACTCACCAATAGAGGGTTTGATGATGCATACACAGCTATATATAAATAAGCACAAATATACACGTGAAAATAGTTGCCGCAGATGGCAACACTTTCGCGAACACGAAGATTGTATTCAGGCGTAAATATCAGACTTCCCAAGAAATGGTCGAAGCATACCACATTTGCGAAGAAAAGAAAAACAGTGTTAACGAAGAGAGCGATAAAAGCAAGGAAACCAAACTTCAATAGGTTTGTAAGACAAAGAAACGTTGTTTCTGTAGAACATATTTTCTTGACATTAACTGAATCAGAAGAGCGCGGAAACCCGTGCCTTGTGTAAATTTGTGATTGTTTATTGAGTGCGTCAAAATACCCTTCAGTTGCGAATTTAGCGATGGTGGTGTGTGACGTTCTATCTATCCGTCGCGAATTTCTTTTTGCAATGTTTTGTACCCAAACTGATAACCCTGTCACGCGTGTCATATTAATGGGCACTTTGTGTCCATTAATGTGTATCTCTATATATATTCTATAGTCCATAGTCACCGGTGAAATAAATGTCGCAGCAGCATGGCACTGACTTGCCCCCGAGACGAGTAAATCAATCCGCTCCACTGCAGCGGCTGTTCGTCCTCACTAAAAAGCGAAATAAGTTCTCTGCGTCGATAGCGCTCAATGTTCATCGAGAGGGTACTTGCGACACAGTTATTACGCTGCATGCTGCAGGAACTTAACTTCTTTAGTTTATACTTCTGAATTTACATTTGAAGATCACAGTGACGTTTTTGCATTCCGGAATTTTTGTTAAACAGTTACTTCAATAAATTTTTTTGTAAATAACACTACAAGATTCCCTAGAGCATTTCAGGACGCGCGCGCTTATCCTAAACGCTGTCGACTATGAGAGGGTCACCGAACTTGGACCGAACTACAGCCATAGCTTCTTTCGTTTTGTTCCTTTCTCATTCTTTTTTTCTTTTTTTTTTGCTTTTTAGCAGAAGTGACTAGTCCGGTGACGAGGTTACAAAAAGAACAGTCCGACTGTACTGGTCGGTGCGCCTTCAGTCATTGTTCTCACATAAGTTTGTGAAGGCCAGGGAGATTATTCCTTTGCTGATTATACGTTGTATAATCAGGCTACCGATGTCTGATTATCCGAAAATCGTGCACCTTTCTTGCATGTTCCAGGGTGTATATAGCTGTCTGAGTTAATATATGCTGAAGTTTTCTCCGAAACCCAGGTTTTCCTGATCGCACTACCTTTTTCACATTTTTGACGACTTCTATGCGTGAGTTCAGACAAATACCTAGCTCCGACAGGACAACCACATATAACGAAGAAGCGGCCTCGTACGAACTTCCTGTTATGATCCAGACACAGTGGGTCATGCAAAGTGCATAAAGTGCCATGTGCCAAGCATAATGTTCTTTGAAGAACATGAGCTACAATCTGTCTACCATTATACTTCCGTTTTGTTTTTCCTTCTCCGCATCATGACACTCCGAAATGCATTATTTTACACTGTCCTGTGGTACTTATCAGCGAACAAACGAGCATTGTCGCAGTGTTTATGGTGTGCTTCAATAAAGCCAAACACGCTAGAAGCGGGCCCATCTTTGCCCTCCTCGCTGTAACCTTGGGAAAGCAAATGTAATCTTCTCACTGCAGGCAACTATTAAGTAGCGGACGTAGCACTGCGTGTTTGTGCTGCATGCTTTGCGGCGGCCCAGTGTGTGTTTACATGCACATTAGTACGAATCTGAAATGAATGTTAAAGTAGCGTGAACATGGAGCCACGTAAGTATTTACATATAAAAACAGCCTAAGCACAAATACGAAAACACAGAAACAAACAAAAGAAAAGCACCAAAAGTGACGCTTGAAGTTCAAAAGGACCAGCCTGCTCGATTATTCACTAGGCCTATACGTGCACAAAGGCAAACCACGCCGCAGTTTCTCAATGGTTGTGGCGTTCGGTTGCTCAACACGAGGCCGCATGTTTCTATTGCGGCGCCCCAGCGAGAGCATTGCGATCGAGAGGCGGTAGGAAACCGCCTATGTACCACGCTTTTAGGCGAACGCTAAACAACCTCTTGGAGTGGAGCACTCTAGTACGACGCCTTTCACTACTACTGCGTTGCTTTGGAACGTTAAACCACATCAGCCAAGTAACCAGACACGGAAACAAAAATGCGGGTCAACTAGTACTCCGGCTTTTCCTTGATAGTGAGTGTTAATTAATAAAAAAATTATGGGATTTTACGTGCCAAAACCACTTTCTGATTATGAGGCACGCCGTAGTGCGGGGCTCCGGAAAATTGAACCGCCTGGGGTTCTTTAGCGTGCACACGGGTGCTTTCGCATTTCGCCCCCATCGAAATGCGGCCACCGTGGGTGGGATTCGATAGCGCGACCTCGTGCTGCCCAACACCACAGCCGCTAAGCCACCACGGCGGGTAGCGAGTGGTAATTGTCATTCGCAATTGCTAATGCTTGCTACCTTGTGTCGCCCTTCTTACGTCTTCCAGCGCTAAGGAGAGACAGCAATGAAGCCATCGACGAGCGTGAATTCACGCAGCGAACCTCGGAAACCGAGTCCACGAAAGACCACCACCCCTCCCACATACGTAAAGGGAAAAAAAAAAAGAACATGCACTTGGATAGGTGTCTTCCGGAGGTGACTAAATGCGACCTGAAGAAAAAAAGAATAACAACCCCTGAAGCAACAGTCCATACTTCTTTTCTGATGCAGCAGAACAATGGGCACTTACTAACTTCACGGCGCGCTTGCCGGAAAAGAACGACCATTGCCTCAACTCGCGTAATTAGGGGCACGAGTCTCTCCAGCGGTGTCCCGTGACTCGGCTTTGACGTCGTCGCGCTTTCAACGTAAATTGTGGAAATAAAAAAAGGTACAGTGTCACTGTAAGAGCTCTAAAAATAAGATACCTTCTTTATTACTTGCTTGCTTTCTTTATAAAAAAAATAAGATATAAGAAAATATACTAAGAAGATATAGTCACCGACGCATGCCTGATAGAAGGCGTTTGTTGTTATTGTTTCTTTAGCTTGCTTCTTTTTCTGTTTTTGAAGGGGGTGGAGAAATGTCGACTGCTGAGAACATTTAATCGTAAATTTTATGAGGCAGTGATGACCTGCAGTTGTCGACGCTGAAATTTGGGCTTGTTTCAGCTCTTTTGAGAGAGAAGAAAGCACAACACAAAATCATTCCTTTACTTAAAAAGCAAGGGGCAGGGTATACTATCGACAACACAAGACCGATTACTTTAACATCAAATATAGTGAAACTTATTGAAAATGTGCTTCATGGGCATATAATAGAGTTTATTAATGAAAATCAATTTAGTCCCTATCAAATTGAATTTAGACCTGGTTATTCAATATAGCACGTGCATGTAGACCTTGAAAGTCGCAGTAACATTGCCCGGTACAAAAGAAAAAGACAGTATGCGGGTTTAGTTACCTTAAATATATGTAAAGCCTATGACAGTATTGAACATGCAATTTTAATAAATGGGTTACCACGTCTTTCCAGGTTATATTGTAGCATGGGTGAATGATGTTTTAAGAGAGGGGGAATTCTATTGTTTTTCAAGTGGATTTTCTTCTCGTAAACATAAGCAAACAAGAACTGTACCTAGGGAACCGGTACTTTCATCAGTATTTATTATTTTAGTGTGCAGAATCCCCATTCACCCAGGTGTGAGTACCGACGTTTATGCTGACGACACACTGCCTTCTTTGTTCTTTTTTTTTTTTTGCTGTGGCTCGTGACAGTTACTCCTTTTACCAAGTTTTACCATTTACTTCCTCTACCAGATTACAAGCACCTGGCATTTCCCTAGCGTAGTGACTCCTGTAACAGAAACTTGAAGATACTTGAAGGTCTCCATCTCTGAACTTCTGCAGAAGTCGGCTTTCGTGCCCACGTACCACTCTCGTCTCGTTTTGCAACGAGGAAGAAACAATCCGTCGCTTCATTCTATCTTGTCGCCGCTTTATATGGCGGCAAGAAAAACTTGGAGGACGCTTAAGCTTCGCCTTCAAGAGTGGAACGCGATAGCGTTATCGCACCCCGTTAGCACCGCCCGCTCATTCGCTCGGCATGCTCTTCAGTCACATGCAGCGTTCGGCGCGGCAACGAAACGTGCGCCTGAGCAAGCGGAACGAACAAAAGAACTCGGTGACTCGGAGGGAGGAACGATCTAGCGCGAGCCAAACGTCGTGATCGGCACGGACAGCCGGGCCGCGACGCGCCATGAAGGCGGACGCAATCATGACGCTGACGCCTCGATGGGATCGTCCTCTATCTCGCTTGGGAGCACCACGCAGACGCATGACTCCTCGGAAGCAGCTCGGCACACATCGCAGGGGACGCTTTCCCATCAGACGCGCTACGGCGCTGCGATCACGTCAGAGGTAAGTTAGAGGCATACCGCATCGGAAGCTGCACCTAGGGATCGCGCTGTGAGCAGAAAGAAGAGCCGCGTTGCCTAAACACGAGGGTTCGAGTGACGCACGCTGGAAGTTGGAAAGGGAGAGAGCGAGAAAACTTATCATACGCAAGGGTATTGGGGCATCCTCGCACCGGTCTCCGCACGGCCCGAAGGGGACAAGCGGGCGAGTGGCGCGCCACGTGTCGGGGCAGCGCCGCACACTGCGAGGAGGGGATCTTCTGTGTTTGCTGCAAAATGGCTATGCGTGTGCGCAGAGCGCAGAAGAAATGTAACGGAAACGTACTTCGCTACTCGTGTAACTGCGACATCTGTACTTTACATGCTCATAATTACCGATATACACCGCAGTATAAGTTTCTACGGCACGTTTCTAAGGCAACACCGCATTCACTAGAGGCGCTTTTATCCCGCTTTGAATCATCGAACTCGTGCCTCAGTACAAGGATTTGTGTGACGTTGTTCTGCCGGAGCCGATGTACATAGCCTTGTACAGTGGAGGCACTGGTAGGGACGTGTTAAAGAGAGTAAAGAAAATGCAAGTTGCGCCAGGGGTTAAAACCTTTTTTTTTTAAGTTACACACTGCAAAGTTGCCAGTAAAAATGTTTTGACATGAAAATGGCTTTTTTCTTCCATGGGGATCGCAGTGCCTTATCTGCAAACAACCAGAAACAATAGATCACGTTTTTCTTCATCGTTGGGGAGGGGTATTTTTTGGGGGGGACGTACTACAAAGAACGTTAAAAAAACAATTTCCCGTCGACCCTCATGGAATACAGTATCTACCCATTACTAGCGAGGATGGTTTTCCGTTTGATTTAATAATGTTAATTGGCCTGCACAGTATTTTGCGCTCTCGAATGGCAGGATACTACTGCGATCCCGACGCACGACCTACGCGAATTTATTTCCGTGAAACTGTGCATCGGTTTGTTGAGATTTTGAAGGCCGGTGGCGATACTCCCGAGTGGCTGTGACGAAGCCAGCCCCTACCAGGTTGATTATGTCAATACGAAGTGGTCATTGTATCTTGTATATTTTTTGCGCATTGCTATTGCTGTTCTTTCTTTGTCAAAGCCAGGCAATAAAGAAAAAAAACTGGTGCCTCAGTGGTAGTCTCCGTCTCACACTCCGGAGACCCTGGTTCGATTCCCACTCAGCCCATCTTGCAAGTTGTTTTTTATTTATGAAGTGCCTTCCGGGATTTATCGCTCACGGCCAACGCCGCCGACACCGACGACACCGGCTTTTCTGCGACACGAGCTCCTTAACGCTGTCGCGTTAAAGTAACATTGGGAATACCTTTTCGAAGACTTGGCCTGGGCTTAACAGAACCTGTTATACTTTCGTTTGGGCCTCCTTTTTGGGATTTAGCCACATCGACGAATGCTCCGCTGTCCAAAAATTTCTTGTGGAATGCAACCAAATGCCCTTCTAAATGATATCTCCTTTTGTAGTACCTTTAAATTAGTGATTATTCATTCGAGCGCATCTTACTGATTTTAGTTTAACAGATGATTTTACGTTAAACAACGCTAAGTACACACACACACACACACAGATATATATATATATATATATATATATATAAACGAGAAGAAAGGGGGTTAACAGAGGGGCCCAATTTTTATTAGCATCTCACGCGAAATGTGAAGGTTGTGGGTTCGGTTCCCACCTGCGGCATCCCCTTTTATTTCCAATAATTTATCGTTTCTTTATTTTCATTTTATTAGGCAGAAGTAAATTCCCCTATGTTGTCCTTGGTGTCAGTGTTTGTTGGCTTCTCATGATATGACTACATATACATATATATAATGACAAGATATATTCGGAAACAGTTTGGCAGCGGTGCGCGAGCAATAAGCACCGGACTAATTCTTCTGCTTCTTGCAGTGGTGGACGATTATTCAAGGACCGATCGACAAGAGTCAGCACGCACTGGACAGATTCGGCAGGACAGATTCAGCACGCACTGCGACGCAAGTTCAGAGCCTGACAGTCGTTGCTTCTCTGTGACGTGGCACTCTGTCACAAGAACCGATTAACAAGACGTCACCGCCTTCGACTACTATAGAAAGGCTGTCAGCTCAGTGCCTAGACAAAGTTTGGCAGCGGTGCGCGAGCAATAGGCCCCAGACTAATTCTTCTGCTTCTTGCAGTGGTGGACCGATCGACAAGATTCAGCACACAATGGACAGATTCAGCACGCACTGCGACGCAAGTTCGGAGCCCGACAGTCGCTGCTTCTCTCTGACGTGGCGCTCCGTCACAAAACCACTTAGCAAGACGTCACCGGCTTCGACTGCTATAAAAGGGCTGTCAGCTCAGCGCCTAGACAAAATTTGGCAGCGATGCGCAAGCAATAGGCACCAGACTAATTCTTCTGCTTCTTGCAGGTGAGCTATACCTCTAGTTTTCACTGCATACGCTATAAGTCTTTGCGCACCGCTACCGAGCTTTATCACGCTTTCATTACATTTGCATTGCATTGTGCTTCTGTGTTTTATTTGCATTGAATTCTGTTTGCGACAATGTCAAAGGATTTCTTGAAAGCTCTGGATGATCTCAAGCTTGACATGAGACTTGAAACGCGCTCTGTCAAAGAAAGTGTAAAGTTTTGCAGCGACACTTGTGATGAAACCAAGGCGATTAACACAGAGTTGAAAGTTTTGAGGCAGGAACTCAGCGCCCGGATAAAAAATAACGAAGCTCTCAAGAAAGAAAACAAGCAGCTAGCGCAATGAGTCGACGAGCTGGAACAATAAAGCCATTTGAATAATTAGAGCTTAAGGGCGTCAAGTCAGTGGAGAATGCTAATGTCATAAAAAGACTTGGCGAAGTCATTGACGAACTACTTTGTGCTGCTGACATTGACACATGTCACAATATAACAACACGAGTGACGGGCGAGAGCAACATTATCGTTCGTTTCGCGCGCCGCGATAAGCGACAGGCGGTCCTTGCGAAGGCTAGAAAACGTCAGATTACAAATGAGATGCTGGGACTACCTGAATCTGATCGGTTGTATGTCAGCGAGCATTCAACTCGTGCTAATGAGCAACTACTGCGAGCCACGATTGCCCGCAAGAAAGAAAAGTCTAGGAAAATCGCTTGGACGAGCAGGGGCAAGATTTTCGCCAGAAAGAACGAATCTTCCAATGTCATTAGAATTGCCGATGAGGGCGATTTGCGCAAGATATCACAATAGTTGCCTCATTTTTCGTTTAAGCGATCATGGTCACATTCCAAATACCGACTTGTTCTCTGTACAACCCTGAGTCTTTTATCGCTAAATTCTGTAAGCGGCAGCAGGAGCTGTCTGTTATCCACTTTAAAATAAGAAGCATCAAAAACAAAGGTGACGGCCTTGATCACCTTTTTACCTCATTAACAACAAAATTTGATGCGTTAGTATCTACTGAGAGTTGGTTGCTCGCACATGATGACCGTCTTCATTTCAATAACTACGCACATAACGGTCTCCTACGTCCCAGTGGAAGAGGTGGAGGCCTTGTAAATGTTAAAAGCTGCTACCCGCATTCTGTTCTTGGCGACTGATCAATAATGAGTCCCAATGTTGAATCTTTAACTGTATCACTGCCCAATATAATTGCCGTGGCAATTTACATGCCACCGACTGGAAATAAGCGATACTTTCTTGATTTTCTTGAAAAATTGCTTGAAAACTTGAATTGTCCCTCTCTTCGATTTGTACTTATGGGTGATATTAATATAAATGACGATAAGAACACTAGAGATTTCAACACTGTTGTTTCATTTTTAGTATGTTCCAATCAGACTACTTTGCTTACTAGAATTAATATTGATACAGCCACCCTTTCATATGCTTGTGTTACAAGCGTTGTACCATATAATAAGAAGCCAACAAATACTGACACCAAGGACAACATAAAGGAAATTACTTGTGCTTACTAAATGAAATAAAGAAACGATAAATTAATAGAAATCAAAGTGGATGAAAAAACAACTTGGCCTCAGGGGAGGAACGATCCCACAACCTTCGCATGTGCTTTTAGTAAGTACTTTGTCAATGTTGGCAAACCGTTCGTTGATGCACCTAAAGCTGACAATGCATTTAATAACACTAGTACTTTTTTATCGATGTCTGTGTTTTTTTCGGCCACGTTCATTTTCATTAATTTATCGTTTCTTTATTTCATTTATTAAACACAAGTAATTTCCTCTATGCTGTCTTTGGTGTCAGTGTTTGTTGGCTTCTTATGATATGACTACTAAAAATTGGCCCCCTCGGTTTACCCCCCTTCTTAAGCGTTGTATATGTAATTTGAATCTGGCTTAATTAGTTCAGACATTAGTGATCATATTCTAATTTTGGTTATATCAACAGAGTGCACAAACCCAAGGCCACAGTTGATAGATATATAACGCGGGAAATAAATGATAAAAATCTCAAGAAATTTCGATACTTCGTTTGGAATACAAATTGGCATAACATGTACACTAATTGGTGGCGTAAATAAGGCGTACCCAGAATTGATTAGGAAGTTTTTAGACGCATATAATAATGCTTTCCCACTAATCAGAAGAAGATTAAACAGGAACAAGTACACGGAACCATGGATAAACAAAGATTTACACGCAAAAACTTGCACTGAGAACAAGATGTACCACCATTTTAATCGGAGTCGGGATCCCAACCTTCTAAAGGAGTATAAACAGTATCGAAATCAACTGAATAAGAAATTAAAGACAGCAAAAACAACATATTTTATCGAGCGCTTCATAAGAATCCGAAACGACTGTGGTAAAGTATGGAGAGAAGTAACTATTCTAATAAAAGGAAAAGATAATGTTGTGCTGAACGAGATCAGTACGCCAGATGGAAAGTTATCTGATATTGATTTAGCCTGTGCTTTTAATAAGTACGTTGTCAATGTTGGTAAACCGCTCGGTTATACACCTGAAGCTGACAATGCATTTAATAACAATGTTACTTCTTTATCGATGTCTCTGTTTTTTTCCCCACTTCCTCTCAGGAAATAGTGACTTTAATTAACAAGTCAAAAATGATGTATCTGCAAACCATCATGATATAAGATCTCTTCCCATCAAGGACGTTGCGCCTTTAATACCTGACGCATTCTTGCTAATGTTTACTACTGGCGTGTTTCCCGATGACCTAAATATAGCCAAGGTCTGTCCAATATACAAAGATTGTAATCGAGTGGAAATGTCAAACTACCGACCAATCTCTAGGTTGCCAGTATTTTCTAAAGTATTTGAAGCAGTCATAAATTGCAGGCTTGAATTTTTTTTTTTATTAGGCACAACCTGATATCTGTTTCCCAGTACAGTTATTTGAAGAAAAAGTCCGCAGAGCAAGCATTACTCCTTATTAAGGATAAAATACTTCAAAATATAGAGCACAAGCACTTTGTCTATTCTTGTATTCTGGAAAAGCGTTCGACTGCGTACAGCACGGTATTCTGGTGCATAAATTAAATTTATATGTGTACGTGAGCAAAACGAGAGCAAGGTGAAAGCAGGAGCCAACGTTTCGACAAGTGGAGTTGTCTTCTTCAAGGTGTACGTAGTATTACACTTATCTCGGTGCAGAGTAATTTACGTCATAGGATACAATACGTACGGGTGAATGACGTTTCATCTAACCGACTGCCTGTGACTTGAAGAGTCCCTAAGGTATTAGGACCAATATTGGTTTTAGTATATATCAATGACATTACCAAACTACCAGGTTCTCATGACATGATTACGTATGCTGATGACACGAACATATTCTTTACAGCCAAATATCTTGCCCAAGCTGAGGCTGTGATAAACAGGTACTTAGGTAACTTACAATCCTGCCTACAACACATGTTTTTCTTAAATTTATCCAAAACCAGCTATTTTATTTTAGGCCAATTATTACTGCTGATTTTTATAAGGTCAACATTCAATTTCGACACGTAATAATACATGAGGTTGATTGCATTAAATTTCTCGGTGTCTGGTTTCACCAGAACCTTTCCTGCAACACGGATGTATCAAAATTAGCATTTGAAGTAAGTAAAAGTGTTGGCTGGCTTTACTAAGTAGCTAAACTGGTACCCGTGTGGTTGAGACTGCAGATGTACTATGCGCTTGTATATTTTAAGTTCACCTATTGTATTTTAGAATGGGAAACAACTATGACCACTAACTATCAGAAGCTACTTGTACTGCAAAAGAGAGCTTTGAGGTGCATTCATGTTTGCTATGGCAGACCAGTCGCTCAAAAACCCGATCTTGCTTTTTGTGCAGTTTATCGCTCGGTCTGGCACGTGGCTACAACCTTCGGATCCAGCGATCACAGGCTGTCCATCACCAGCGTTGCTGATGGTCCCGATCTTCAATAATGCGTCCTCATGTCATCAGTTCTGCATTACCGGGCACATCCCTTCCATGATCAGCAGGTCGACAGCACTGCTGGCGACTGCAGCGACGCAGGAGGATATAAGAGCACTTGAAATCCTACGCCCCTTCAGTGGGCACGGTGGAGCGGCAGCCATGCAGTCGCTCAAAAACCCGATCTTGCTTTTTGTGCAGTTTATCGCTCGGCCTGGCACGTGGCTACAACCTTCGGATCCAACGATCACAGGCTGTCCATCACCAGCGTTGCTGACGGTCCCGATCTTCAATAATGCGTCCTCATGTCATCAGTTCTGCTTTACTGGGCACATCCCTTCCATGGTCAGCAGGTCGACAACACTGCTGGCGGCTGCAGCGACGCAGGAGGATATAAGAGCACTGGAAATCCTACGCCCCTTCAGTGGGCACGGTGGAGCGGCAGCCATGCAGTCGCTCAAAAACCCGATCTTGCTCTTTGTGCAGGTTAGTAAACCCTCCCCCCCCTCTCTGTTGTAAGCGGACTAGCAACGTCTGCCTGCTGCTCCTACCGTGCCCAAGTGTGCTCTTTCAGTGCTTGTGCGAATGCGTATTTGTTACGAAGCTCTTTATGTGTTGCGGTGACGTTGAACTCAACCCTGGTCCTACTAACAAAGAAATACTTGATGCTATCACTAAACTTTCTGAAAACGGTGACCACCGTCACGTTGAACTCGAGGCAGCTCTCGACGACTTAAAGACAAAGCAGGAGGTCTTAGTACAGACCGTCGCTAACCTATCAGTAAGATCATGCGCGGTTGAATCCTTTGTCGAATCATTCGACGGTTCTGCAGCTCTTAATGATGCCCCACTTCTAATCACCGAAGCTGTCAGAATGGAAGGCCAGGCACTCAATTCTCGACTGGACGTTCTTGAAGACAGGTCGAGACGAGATAACCTGTTGTTCTTTGGAATACTGGACTGCCCGACTGAGACATGGGCTCAGTCAGAAGGCCTTGTTCAAGACGTTTTGTCTCGTCACCTTAAAATACAAATTTCCGACTCGGAAGTTTCCCGAGCACACTGATTAGGATCCTACACAGATAAAAAGACTCGACCAATTATCAAGTTTTCGTCGTCTAAAGTCAGGGATGCATTCTGGATGCATCAAGGAGGAAACTAACAGAATTTGCAAAGGTAGCCGGGAAGACGTACTCTCTTCGCATGAATAAACTGATCATGGACAAAAAAACGTACGTGTACTGCTCAGTAAGTGACAGCGTACGCGAAATCGCTTCAGCACGATCAGTAGATACGCATGACAGCGCTGGCACTGTAACTGCACGTGCTGGCACTTCCAGTTCATCACAGCTATGCCCGCCCAGGTCGTGCGCAAAAGACTCCTCTATTTTTCTTTCCAATATACGGAGTATTCTGAATAAACGCGTAGAATTGTCTTCCGCTATTAATTCCTGCTCTGCTGATTTTGTTGGTCTGACGGAGACTTGGCTTTCTGCAAAAGTTAAAAATGAAGAAATTTTGGACTGTGAAAAGTGCTACAAATTTTACCGATGTGATCGTGATTACCGCCCTGGTGGTGGTGTTCTGCTGGCGGTTGCGGATAGTCTTGCTTCCCATGTTATTCCAATTGTATCCTCGCTTGAGCTTGTGTGTGCGCGCGTGCTCATTGATTCTCGCGAAATAATTTTTTGTGTCTGTTATCGGCCACGAACTGCATCGTTGTCCTTCTGTAATGAAATGCACGATGTTGTCAATCAGCTGTTCGTCAGATACCCAAAATCGCCCCTCTTCTTACTTGGCGACTTCAATTTTCCTGACATCAGATGGGAACCAGACTTGGTTTCCTTAAAACACAACTCAGCTGAAAGCAAGGAATTTTTAACTTTCTGTCACGACTTCAACTTAACTCAGCTTGTTCACTTTCCCACTTGGATAACTTCCACTTCCGCTAATATTCTAGGCTTATTACTTACCACTACACCAGACCTAGCTACCGGCTTAACTCATTCACCAGGAATTAGCGATCACTCGATAATTCACTTCACTCTACGGGCAAAGATTTCTAACAAGAAAACAAAAACTAGGGTCATCCAAGACTACGGCAAAGCAGACGTAACTGGAATGAATCGGGAATTTCGGGTCTTTGCTGGTCGGTTTTTCGTCGGTTTTGAGCAGCGATCGGTTGAGGACAACTGGTTGCTTTATAAAAACAAACTCTTGTCTCTTATTGATCGTTTTGTACCTAAAAGGAAAGTTTCATCATGTACTCGCTCACCATGGTTCAATAACACGTCAAAGCGCATGCGCAACAAAAAGAAGCGGATATTTCGACGCGCAAAATTCACAGCCAGAATAGACCACTGGTCTTCCTATCAAAAATTTAACGGAGAATTCTGTACTGCGCTCTCAAAAGCCAAGAAGGAATTCTTTGATAAAACTCTTCCTTTGCTACTTCGTTCTAATCCCCGTAAATTTTGGAGCATTATTAACGGTACTAAAAGGACACACATTCAGTTAATCCAATCTGATGTCCCAGTAATTCAAAGCGAATGCTGCAATGTTCTGAACAACGTGTTTGTTACTCATTTTCATAAGAGCACTCCCACAGTATTTCCGCATATACCAAAAACCAACTTCTTCCCAATGGATTATATCGCTATTGATGCAGTTGGTGTCGAAAGGCTGATTGTCAACTTAAATGTGTCTTCGTCGGCCGGTCCAGATTGTATTTCATCAAAGATGCTGAAGTGTACACAAGTTTATTCTGCACTGATATTGTCGAAGCTTTTTCAACAGTCATTACAGATGTCTACACTGCCCTTTGATTGGAAGATAGGGAAGATGGTCCCTGCGCATAAATTTGGTGATGTACATTCCCCCAATAATTACCGCCCCATATCATTAACATCCATTCCAGTAAAAATCCTAGAGCATATAATATACTCGCACCTCATTGAATTCCTTGAGTTCAATTCCTTCTTCAGCATTTATCAGCATGGATTCCGTAAAGCAGTTTCGTGCGAAACGCAATTGTTATGTTTTACTAACGACTTGTTTATTAACGCGGATCATGACTTTGATACTGATTGCATATATTTAGATTTTGGTAAAGCATTTGACTCCGTCTCACACGATCTACTTATCTTCAAGCTTAATCAACTTAACATAGAACCCAATGTACTTGCATGGATTAAGGAATTTCTCTCTAACCGTAGTCAGTATGTGACGGCTAACGACTTCTCTTCACTTAATTCTGCCGTAACATCTGGTGTCCCGCAAGGGTCCGTTTTGGGCCCTCTGCTCTTCTTGATTTATATTAATGATCTTCCTACTTGCCTTTCTTCCGCAACTGTCCGACTGTTTGCAGATGACTGCGTGGTTTACCAGAAAATTACTAACCATGACGATTATCTCAACCTGCAACGTGATCTAGATAGGGTATTTGAATGGTGCAGTCAACGGCTCATGACACTTAATACAACTAAATGTAAAAGTATGCAGGTTTCTCGTCACAGCACTAATCATTGTCCGCGTACTTACTGCCTCAATAATAGTCCATTACCATGTGTTAACAGCTATAAATACCTTGGTGTTCACATTTCTTCTAATCTATCGTGGAATACGCATGTAGATTACATAACTAACAACGCCAATCGCATGCTTGGTTATCTGCGTCGAACCTTTTTTGATGCCCCATCGTCCCTGAAGTTAACACTTTACAAAACCTTGGTACGTTCTAAATTAGAGTACGCATGCGCCATATGGGATCCTACTCAGACTACACTCATTCAAACTCTTGAAGCCATTCAGAATCGTGGCGCACGTTTCATCTTGTCGAATTATTCACGTCATTCCAGTGTCACCTCTATGAAGAAAACCCTAAACTTGCCTGACCTTTCGTTGCGTCGAAAGTCAACTCGCCTTAATCTTTTTCATAAAATCTATTATTATAACAACGAGATTAAGGACGTTTTGTTTCATCCACCTCATTACATATCTTCAAAGACCGATCATCGCTTCAAGGTGGGGCTACTTTCTTGTCGCACAAAATTGTGTAATGGCTCTTTTGTTCCTAGAACAAGTCTCGCATGGAACCACCTTCCCTCCACAATCGCCAGCATAGCTGATGACCACCAGTTCAAGATCGCTTTACAAAACGCCTTGTAATATTTTTGTTTGTTTGTTTGCTGCACGCCTTGCCATTTCTTCCCCACTCCTTCCTGTAGTGCCTTTGGGCCCTGAAAGTATTTTAAATAAATAAATAAATAAATGAAAGATTTTTCCATTTAGCCGTTGTTTCGCAGTTACGATATGCTTAGGGCGAACCAAGTCTACCTTTTTAGTTTGCTGCAGCATATGAAAGCCAACAAACCTTACTCTCAAAGCAATACTTTGTCTAATGACGCATACTATTTTCGAAAACAAATCCACCCAAGACGCGTACTAACTATGGCAAACAAAAATTACATTATCAAGTAACTGCGATGCGACTGTCAATAAAATGTCGACAAATGGTGATTTTGATGTTTCATTCAAAATGTTTAAAAAGGAAACAAAGAAATATCTTATCGGTTTTGGTTTTGTATAATACCGTTTTTACTGTCGTATACTTAAATAACTGCATCATGTGACACTTGCAAGTGCAGGTGATTTCGCATTTATATTGTTATATTTTCGGTTATGCTATTGTGTTGTCAGACTGTACAGGGGAGCGGAGGCCTTCGTCAGGCCTATTCCAGCCTTTAGCTCCGGCTTCCTCCTTTGTAGGAAAGGGAAAATAAACTCCACTTATTGTTCATTATAAATTGAAATAATTCGTCCATTTCTTTTCCAGTCCACCATAACCGGTAGGAGCCATATACTTGATAGGAAACAGCAACATGAGGAACGCTGACGTTCCTTTTGTCTATCAAGGTTGTGATTTCGGCTCATTGGTATGTCATTACGAAAGCGTTAAGTGTAGCACAGCTCTAGTACATGG
Source organism: Dermacentor variabilis (assembly GCF_050947875.1). Taxonomy (NCBI): domain Eukaryota; kingdom Metazoa; phylum Arthropoda; class Arachnida; order Ixodida; family Ixodidae; genus Dermacentor; species Dermacentor variabilis. The sequence continues at coordinate 10,769,504 of NC_134572.1, read as the reverse complement.
GCGCAGAGGAAAAACCAGGCCCACTGACTAACTTCCAACAACGATTTATTTCAGCGAGAGAGCGACACACACGCAACCGGCAGTTTGTCACAGAACATGTGCCCACCCAAAGAGTTAATAAATGAACAGCAATAGTGAAAACAAAGAAAAAATACCAAACGGTTTCAGTTACTAAGGTGCAGTGTACTACTAATGCATGTGTAAAAAAAATGTTTATTTCTTTGGCAGTGGCAGTGACGTCTCGCTCATTCATGCATCACCGTATGCCTCAATGTGAGCGCTTTGAATATTTAGGCCTGCCAATTGCCATTTGTTTCTTCCAAAGGTAATTCTAGCTTCAAAGCGATTAATGCAACCCCAGTTGTGGCAATGAAGGGCAAGAAAATCATCCGGCGACTATTTGTTTACTCTTCTTGGAGTGCTGCCTCAGCCGCTTCGGTCGAGGCAGGAAGGAAATTCAAGAATCGGGTAATATACAATGGTAAAATGGAGTAGATATGGCGTAACATTATAATAATAGAATACTTAGTAGGTTTTTTCACAAAACTGAGTGGATCTAAATGATATACCTTTAAAATCTATAAACATGATTTAAAGTGCTCATATGGTTAGCAAAAACAGTCATAGTTGGTTAGCATTTTAGTTTTCAATGCCACATGGTCATGAATACAAACGACATCATCAGGGAGGTCACTCCATTGACCAATTGCACGTGGAAGCGTAGAAGTGTTAAAGGCTTGGATACGGCCGAAAAGACGAGTAAAACTATGTTGATTGTGAAGCCTGCGAGATATACGATGTGGTTTTGATAGTGGCAAGGTATTTGCGTGCGCGTTGTAGTCTGTTTTATGCAATAAACAGAGTGGCTATCTTCCTACGTGATTCCAAGCATGATGATGATAATGAAGTCTTCATGTTAGTCACACTGGAGTGTCTGTTATAGCCTCGAGCGATGAAACGCGCAGCGTGGTTTTGCACAGATTCCGGCAAGTTGATTAGATAGACTTGGTGAGGTGACCAGATGGATTATGCATATCCGAGTTGTGGACAAACAAATGTCTGGTATGCTAGTTTCCGTTTTATGGAAAGTGCCGCATGAAGATTACGTTTCAAGTATCCTAGTGTGCGTGATGCTGTGGCAGTAATTCTTTCAATGTGTATTGACCAAGAACGATTACAAGTGAACTTAATAGCAAGCTGCCTGTAATTGGACGTTACCAATATAGAGGGATTGTTAAGAGACTACGTGTAAGTCGAGCTTGACTGCTTTCGGCTGAACCTCATTAGTTTGCATTTGTCAGTGTTAACTGTGATTTGCCACGGCAAGCACCAGACAGTGATTTTGTCAAGATCCTGTTGTAGTACCAGATGATCTGCGTGAGTCATAATTTTGCGGTGTATTATGCAATCGTCGCCAAGCAAACGGATGCTAGATGTGAGATGGAAGGTCATTATTGTAGATAAGAAATAATAAAGGATGAAGGAAGGTGCCTTGAGGAACACCAGTAGTAACGCTAGATAACGTAGATGGGGTGTTATTAACCCAAGTAAACTGCTTGCGCGAGGATAAAAAAAATTGAAAAGAATTTCTCTCAGTTTGCTCCTTAATTTCCTAACTCTTTTGGCTGAACACGTGTTATATCACGTAACGTGCAGTATGTATAGTTGTCGGGTTTTCCAGAAAATAATGGTTGTTGAAAGTTAGCGCTGTGTGTGTGTCTACCGCAGCGTTCGTGTGCTACTAGATCGGAGCCGTTCCATGTCTTTTTTTCTCGTTGCAACTCAGGCTAGGCGAAGCACCATCTTGTGTTGTCTTGTTTCCAAACACTGGCGCGTACCCACTATGGGTGGTTGTCCAAGAAGCAAGCGGTTTCCAGTATGTGTAGAATTAAAACAAAACTAAGTTTTAATAGTAGAACGTGAGAGTAAAGAAACGTAATCTACAAGTTTAAAAAATGTTTCAATATATTTAGATAAAATAATTTCTCATAAAGAAGTGAAATAGTAGAAATAACTGTTAATTTTAGAAATTAAGCAGGGTACTCCTTTTGTCTCTTTTATAAAATTGTGAACTGCGAGAAAAGCATCCCTGTGGCTGGATCCCTGTGAAGTCGCCCCAAAAGAAAGAATGGTTGGCGAGGTTAGCGATAGGCCAAGTTCTCGAAATGAGTTTTCTTTGTCTAGATAATCGGCGGCTCGAGAGAAAATAATGTTCGATAGATTCAGATGCATTGCAAAAAGAACATAGATGGGGCACAGCGAGACCAGGCTTGTGTAAGTAAAATTTAGGGGCGGTATACGACATCTCGATTTTGTAAAGGGAACTTCCAATTGCCTTGAAGGACACCAATTATTATTCCATGGGAAAAAAAGATGGTGGAATTTACAAGACGATGTTAGCATGGATATTGCAGAATTCCGTGATATAGAGAAATTTCTGTACCTAGCCGCGGTGACATAAGCTGATGTCGGCAAAACAGATATGATAGGGACATTGAGGGATGTTCGTGCAAGTGAATCGGCCATTTCATTCAAGTGCAACCCACGATGTCTCGCTGCCCTAAGCAAGCATACTTGCCGTAAGTACGGAGGTACCATTGAACAATATGTTCGCTGAATCCTTGAATATTCAGATGCACTAAGGGCTCTGCGTATACAGACAACGAGTCGGTCACAACAACAGCTAATGGGTCGCTTTCGGAAAGCGTTCGTAAAGTTAATATAATCTCTAATAATCCTGCCTGAAATATTGGTGTGAAGTCGAGAAGGCGAAGAAAGTAAGACCATTGAAGAGATTCAAAAATCCCCGCTCCTGCCTTTTTATTGCACATAGAAGCATCAGTAACTAATATACTGTCAGTGGCTAGCTGGTGTAGGTGGTCCTGTAAGATAATAATTAAATGTCTGCTTGGTAATGGTTTAGCATGATATGGAAATATGTCCTCGAACTCAATTTCGAGGTCTGGTAAGGCATCATTCGAATGACCAACTTGACGTATGGACACTTCGAATCGTTGTAAGTGTGCTTGCGCGAATATTCTCTGAGGGCTGTGTAATCTCGACCTCCATACTTTAAAGAACTCGGACGGTTCAGTGATAGAATACAGCCTAAATTGCGTACGTCTTTTTAAAAGGTCATAATTTTCCTAAAAATATCTGAACCGTAAGTATGTGGAATCTGCAATCTAGGGTGTGTGAGCGAGCTTCCTGATGTAAAAGAGTGTTCGCAAGGAACCTAGGTAGCCCGAGGCACAGTCGTAGAGCTTCCCTTTCTAAAGGTATGAGAGGTTTAACTTTTTAGGCGGGACCACTGGAAAATAATACCCAGCCAAATTCTAATATGGGCCGAACATACATCTTATATATCATCAGTAACGTATGCCTGCGTTGTCCAGAGCGACGGTGGCTGAGCCGGCGGAGCATAGCTACGGCACATTCTATCTTTGTTCTAATATGTTGAATGTGACTGCACCAGGTGAGCTTGCCATCGTAAATAACAAGGTACTTGACAGAGTCAACTAGAGGAATGATTTTCTGGCGGTATTGTAGAGATATATGCACTTGTGCAGTTAACGGGAAGACTAGTATCGCACTATTGCTAACTTTTAATGACGTGCATAACACGTCTAGCTATGTCTCCTGTATTCCTAAGTACTTCTGCAATGACTGGTCTAGTGAGTCCATATTATTTTCGGACGTAAAAAAATGCGATATTGTCCGCATAAACGTAAACATGTATTTCCGGGGACAAAGGAATTGTACTTAGCAAAATGTTAAATAAAAAAGTGGAAAGAAGAAACCCTGTCGTGCACCTCTTGTCTACTCGTGTTTATACGTCAAAATAGCGCTTTGATGACAATAAAACTCTCCCTCACACACAAATTCACACATCCGAGTGGTTAGATACTTCGGGAAATTCTTGGACTGAAGGTTATCGAATATAATACGATATTCAACAGAGCCGTATGCTTTTGCTACATCTGGCGCCACCAAAGCTGCGTACTCTCGTTTGCGCCAAGCAAATTTAATGCGACTCTCTAGATCTACATGGGCGCACCTTATGGAGCGCCTGGGACGAAATCCAATCTGACAAGGACTGAGAAATGTATGATACCGCAGAAAATACGGCCGTGATCAAACGTTTCTATTAACTTGACGACATTGGAAGTAAGAGAAATTGGTCTAGGTTGTCTAGGTCAAGTGGGGCTGCATTTTTCTTCAGCAGTGGCATAATTTTAGCTACTCTCCACTCTATTCGAACCCAGGAATTTTGTTGGCAAAAATTTGCTATATTTAGTAGGTCCGGAGGCGCATAATCAAACAAAGCTTTTAGCATTCCTGTTGTAATATCATGTGGGCATAGGGCTGACGCCGGTAATGATCTAATAATGCCTTCAAGCTCTGTCGCTGTTACTTCTACGAAGTCGTGTCTCGAGGGACGTTCCGAGAGTCCTATCGGCAATTTATGCGTGAAACGCCGCGCACGCCCTTGAGCAGTTTCCTCAAGTGACTCTGATAATTTTCTGTTGTTGATAGAGCGATGAGGTAGATATTCACGGCCACCGGTATAACTTCACAGGATCGAATAAACTTAAGCGGGGCTTTCTTTTTGCTAGAATTCGAGAGATATGTGTAGTGCTTTGAATAATAGTCGTCGTTATATATGTATAACCAGCCCAATTAACAGGGCATTCGTTATACAAAAGCTTTTTCCATGCAGCTTTTCGACGTCTAAAATCTCGCTCGCAGTCAGAATTCCACCAGAGACAGTATAATCCACCATTGATAGATGGTACGACAAATTGAGCCTTTTTATTTTTTTTAGAATTGAACACAGGCTCGTTGCTTTAATATCCCTCTCCGTGCCTGCTTGAGCGTTTAAACCTGATTTTAACTCATTTTTTAAATGAGTTAAAATTAACAGAAGTGCGCACATGACTATCTAAAGTAGTTAACGGGGTAATCAGTTAAAAAAATTTGGAAGGTGATCACTGTGGGTACAGGAGTCAACACTGTTCCAGGAGGCGACAGAAATTCTCGAGGTAGCAAACGTAAGATCTAGGGTAGATCGCGACTGACTCCGAACAAAAGTATGTACTCTCGAATTGAAACAAGCGAAATTGTTTGATAAAACCCAATCCCACAAGCGTTTGCCACAAGTGATTGTTCAGAAACCTGACGATACATGATGAGAATTAGAATCGTCCACTAGTCTGACGTTCTTCTGACAGCAAGCAATAAGAGGTGTCGAGATAACGGGTATCTTGCATTCCACTGGGGAAGTACGTGGTAATTATAGAAAAAGGCGTGCAACTAGGAAGTGCTATAACCAATGCTAACATTCCACAGTCTGGTGGCATTATCTAGTATGCTGTGGTAGCTTTATGGCAGATCATTGCTGATAAAAAAAACAACTAAACCCCGCCTCAGCAAAGGCAATCCCATCGAAAACATCGGAAATCATTTAGATGAAAAGTCTGACCAGCAGCAAGCCAGGTTTCCACTCCAATAATAATATCTGGAGAATATTTAGAAGCAAGATATAATAAATACGTTGCAGCCTAAAGTATGGAACGATAGTTCCACTGAATTACTGTTAAACTTGCTATGGTGAATAAATCCGGGCAGCAGAGACTGCTTGGTCTAAAGCGCTCTCATTCAAGAAGTACTTCTTAGCAGGAATCTCTCGTACTTTTTTGCCTTGGAGTTGGTGGGAGAGCTAGACTTTTTCTCTATCGGTGTCTTTGTTCGTTTAAGAGATCGGGGCTCCGTTTCTACATGTTGATTTTCCATCCCATCAGTGTCGGAGAGACAGATGTGGTCAACTTTCTCAGAAGCTTATGGCTTTGATAAATCGTTGTTAGTCAATGTCTGCGCTGTCGACACTTCACTAGGTGGATTCCGCCGTAGACTCGGCGCCTGATCCTCAATGTTGGCTTTCTTATACTCGTGAACAGCCTTCTGTGGCAATGAAGGGAAAGCTACGGGCGCGGAGCTTCTGCAGATGTGTTACCACGCCAAGTAGACCGCCAGCGTTTGACAGTGCTTTTGGTTGCTCGGAACAGACGCTGAATCGACGCAGCCTTCACGTGCGGCGGTTTCGCGTGTGCCCAGATGCGCAAGGGAAAAGCCGCAAAATCAGTAAACCTTTACATTCAGTGGTGTGTTTTCCCTTTTTTAATTGTTGCGGATAAGGTGCTTATGTTTTCCCTTCCCCAGCTTAAACTAAAGGGGATGAAAACATGGGACTCTTTTCAGAAGCGCACTCACTTGTGCGCGCTTTGCCTCCGTAGCTTTCCCTTCATTACCACAGAAAGTTGTCCGCAAGTGCAGTAAGTTGAAGCCACGGAGCTATTTGTGAAGACGTCACCTGAACAAGGGAGTCGGCGAGATTTGTCACAATGCGCTATATGGCTTTTTTTCAACGCCTTTTCTGCGGAAGCTCCAGCAGCCTGAGAGATTGAGTTATCCATACACAGTGTTTGACGGGCCTTTATACAAGCATACCAGAGCATACCTGAGCAAATCCAGAGCATACCTGCTCTGGATTTCGTCAATGGCCTCGCGACGAGAACATCGGCGTCTATCAATTATTTCAAGGATTTGCACTTCTTTTGATCTTGCAGGGCAGTTGGGCTAATTTCCAGGGTGAGTACCATTGCAAAGGCAGCGGGACTCATTACGGGAAGAACAGTCATTTGAATTATGGCCTTCTCCGCAAACCTGACACCATGTTTTGGACCTGCAACCTTTTATGGAGTGCTCAAACCACCAGTATTTTAAACATTGAAGGTCACGCCGTGATGGAGGCTGAACTCGGTATATCAGTGGCCATGCCTTGATTTCCTTGATTTCCGTCAAATGTAGCAATGGCTGTTTCTGTGGGCACGCGCTTATCGTCAACGACACGGCTGCAACGATACACACTCCTGCCGCTGAATACATTTCCAAAAGTTTTGCGAGACTTGGGCTTATGTCGACACCGCGGACATAGGTTTTTGGCACATGCAAGGTGCATTCAGTGCTGTGCACTGAATGATCGCGGACACGTTCTTGTCACGCCGCCCGATTCCGCCAACTTTGCGCATGTACGGCTGTTTGTTGTGCTGACATGCCATGACGGGTTCAAAGGACAAGTGCGATTTGTGCTCGCAGCCATTCTTTTGTCGAAAACAATTTCTCCCATGCTGTGGGCTTTATGGCCGCCGGTTTCACTGCAAGTGCTCGAACATCGTTGACGAAGTGTATGAGCTATACATGTCCACGGGATCGAGCACACACAAGTGCTCCCAGTGTAGTAGACGCAACGGGTGCGACAGTATAGGGCTCCCAATGCCGGCTGTAAGTGCCCCGCTGGACCAAGACGTCACCGCCTGGGATGAAGCCTGCGGCCAACTTCGTGTCGTCGTACAGGCCCTGTGTGACAAAATCGTGTCACTCACAAGTGTGGTTCTTGATCTGAAAAAGGACAACGACAGCCTTCGCTTGCACTTGGCGCTGAACACAGAGCTATTGCGAAAATGTGCACAGCAGCAATGTGACAGAAACGAATGGCTTCCTTTGGCGCCTTCACCTACGTCCCTTTGGTCTTACGCCGCAAGTCTACCTGTCCTATCCACCGACTTCGCGTCGGTACGTGAACAGCCCAGCGTCAAATCGGCACCCGTTCTAGTGAGTGGATCATCACGGGAAGCAAATGTGCGTCTAGGCTTACAACGTATTCAGTTCCGGCCCAACACGAGGGCGAAGCCGTCGATGGAGGCAAGTACTTCCAGCACGCTGGTTCTGTGCAGGGAAGGCGTTCGCTTTTCGTGTCGCGCTTGGCCCCTTCGACAGCTTGCGTTGAAATCAGTGATATGCTGAAAAATGTTGACTGCCGAAAGCTCAAAGCGAAGCACGAGAGTTACGCTTCCTTCCGGGTCACATGCAGTGAACAAAAACTACTTCGAAAAAGGTCAACTCGGCAGACATTTGGCCGAAAGGTTGCCTTTTCAAGCTTTTCTCTAACAAAATAACGTAATTTCTTTTCTAACCTCGTTAATAAAGTGATCCGTTCTTTAACAAAATGTCCGTGGTCTACGCACGAGATCCTATTATTTCTACGAGAATGTGCTAGCCTGTTCATACCATGTTATATGCCTAACTGAAATTTGGCTTCGCAACGACTTACTGTCCAAGAATTTCTTTTCACTGGAATACACAGTTCACAGATGTGAACACTTGTATGATGCGCGTCTTAAATTCGGCGGGGGCGTGCTAATTGCCGTCCGGAACAATCTTAGAGTTATAAGGCGTGCGGACCTTGAGATTGTACCACAGACTGTGTGGGTTGAAATTTCTATTAAAAGGGGCAAGAATTTATCGCTCTGCGCAACCTACTTCCTTCCTAACATGAGTAACGTGCAGTTTTCTGAGCATATGAATACCTTAGTTGGAGTTCAGGATGTTGCAAAATATAATGTCCTGGTAGCTGTCGATTTCAATGAGGAATAAAACTGCTCACCGGATGCGTCACAATAACATTGCACTTCAGTAAATCTTGTACACAAGCCTGGTCTGGTGAACAGCAAAGAATGCCCCCTCGGTCAAACTGTCGAATCTGGCTGCGTTGTTGAAAATTAGACAAGGCCATCAGGAGTTCGGTTTAAACTGCCTTGGGATTCTTCATGCGAATCACTCTGCCATCATTCGGGACAAATGCAACAGTTGCTGGTCCCACTGCGTAAGAAAACCTCTATCGGCAAATCAGGAGGAGGAATAGAACCAGACCAGGAGAAAGCCTTCTGGCCTGGCCGTGAGAGAGACATTGCAGATAAGTAGGAAATTACGCTAACACTTAGGAGGTAGTGAAACAAGAAGTCAAAATCAATTTGGTAAATAACAAAGTACAAAAGGAAACCGCCAGCTACTTGTCTAAAACTATCGTTGCAGGCGGAGCGGAGTCAGCGCCTGGGCAATGTCGTCTTCAGGCAACCGCTCTCGCTCGAGGTGCCACGAGCGGCGTTCTGTTCAGCGCTCCTTCTCTGTTTTCCTCTTTTTTCTCGGAAGTGCTGGAAGTGTTCAATAGCGTGAAAACCTACGTGACACGTGTCATGAAGCCACCTATAAATTTTGAAATAAGAATGTGTCATACATCAACGTAGCAAATTTAATTTTTTTTTCTCATCTCCGTTCTTCTGAGCTACCTGATTCATGGCCAACCCCCCACTGTGCATATGTGCCAGAAATAGTATTCAGGATAACTATAACAACAACTGCGTGCTCCCGCTTTGAATAGACGCGCCGTTGAGCTTCTAGAATATCAGGCGGCACGCAGTACTGCTTCGCGTGGTTCCAAATTGAATTTCATTTAGTTATTCTGAGGGAAGAAATGCATGGGGAATCGGCACAGAATGGAACGGAGGATGAAGGAGGTCGCCTCTTTGTGAGCTTGTAGCATAACCATCATCATCATCATCATGATTTTTATTTTCACCACTCGATACAAGGTGAAAAAGGGAGAGCCGGAAAAAAAAGGCGAAAATTCTTCGGCTTGACAGAGCTCCGGTCTCCCAGATAGGCACGGTAGCGGCTGGTGTAGCAATACAATCACTCATAAAGTATGGATATAAGAGTATGTTTAAACAGAAATACATAGACATTTTCGTGTTATTACATAGAAACTAGTTATAATACAGTTGTGTCAAATAACTCCCAGTATACAATTACAATCTGTAATCTTGCATATTATTATTTAACACAGACTCAGTCGCATATATCATAAGCATGCAAATGCAATGCATACACACACACACATATATATATATACATATATACACATACACATATATACATACATACATATATATATACATATATACACATATATACACATACATACACATACATAAATAAATATAACAAATTTCACAGAAGTGTACAACAAACACAAGTTACTATCAGGAAACGTTCTTTCCTTTTTATAAATTAGTTTACATACTTGCAAATACACAAGTGCGTCCAGGTTCAAAAACAGAAAAAAAAAGATAATCTGCATATAGACTGCTGCTTTTGTGACAGACACTTCGGCAACGTAGCCCAGGGCATCGTTACATCCTCGATTTTTTATTTATTTTTTTTTTCGCGAGGACGCCCTTTACAGCATCCAGTTTACAACCCAAACACTTCCACGAGGTCCGGGCACAATCACTGCCGCGGAAAACATGGATTGTAGGAATAATAGTTACAATTGTGAACGTATAAACGCAACCAAAGTACATGATAAGTTCTGCGGAACTGTTAGAGCAGTTAACAATACACATATATAAGAACAAATCCAATATTTTAGTTTTGTTTAGAGATAGCACATCAACATTTTGTTGGTTGAAATAGTTAAGTAGGGAAGGTAGTGTATGTTTAAGGCGTTGGCAGCCATAATTAGTACGTGAGAAAGGAATCTGCCATAGTGCCTGGTGTCGACATGAATATGTACTTCTATTTTGTTGTAGAGTTGCTAGAGTTAGGAATGAGTCGAGTTTTCCCAGCATAGCATTTCTATAGCTTAGTAACGTTTTGAATTTATATATGTCACGGGCTCTGATTATTCTGTTTTGTTGAAAAAGCTCTTGCGTATGCTCGAAAAAAGAAACGTTCGCTATCGCCCGAATTGCTTTCTTTTGAAGTATTTCCAGCATTTGAATATTTTGCGCTGTAGTGTTACCCCATATAAGTCAACAGTAACTGACGTGTGAATGGAAAAGAGCATGCTAAATAAGACGCTTAACTTTAAAAGGTATTGCACTTCGATTCCGATTTAACACACCAACAACTTTTCGTACCTTTGAGCAAACATGACTAACGTGTTCATTCCAGGACATATGCGCTGTGAATATTACGCCTAGGGTTTTTATGGATGACGAAATGTTAATTTTATACGGACCCAACACAATACTATCTGGAAATGTAGCAGAACTTCCCGGAGCATGAAAAATAACGCATTTTGTTTTGGTTTCATTGAGGATGAGGCCGTTTGCCTTAGACCATGCTCGAAGTCCATAACAAACGGAGCTTGCTATGGGCGTTATTTCTTTTAAATCTTTACCGGTAAAGAAAACAGAGCAATCATCTGCATACGCGACAAATTTACACATATCGCTCACTTGTACAATATCATTAATGTAATATAGAAAAAGTATTGGGCCAAGGATGCTACCTTGGGGCACACCCACTGTCAAAGGTTTCATCTGCGACCTGTACTCATTAATTTCAACAAACTGATGTCGGCTTTCTAAATAAGATCGGATAAGTTCAAGTGTTATTCCTCGGAAGCCATATTTTTCCAGCTTTATCAGCAGCAATTTGTGGTTGACCCTATCAAAGGCTTTGCTGAAGTCTAAGTATAACCTTTACTGCACAATTTTTTGTTTCTTCAAGATATTATTCATGGAGTTGAAGGGAAGCATAACAGTACCTGTACTCCCATGGAAACTTACTTTAGTGAATGTCTGTGGTTTCAATTTGAAGAAAAAGGGTATGTTGCATATTTGCAACAATGTGCAAATAAAGAAGAAGTTGAAAGTAAAAGATACATTTAGTGCGATTCATACTCAGATGCTTATTTGCACGAGACAATCATTGGTGCACCTATGATTTAGTGTGGAACAAAGAGAAGCACTTGTACATGCCTGTGCAGCACAGGTGGTTCCCACACTTAGTGCAGTACGTCATGCAGATTCCCGTGCAGCCAGGAAACAATGCAGTGTTTTCGGGTTATTGTTAAAATGTAGAACATCGAAGCACAGACGTAAAGCTGTGCCCATGACGACGTGACATGGCAATGTGCGGAGGCACAGCGTACTTTTGAAAAGAAAAAAGGAAATTCGACAAGAGAACATCTCGTCCACGTGTTTAATCGAAACGGACTTACACTCGTGGCTTTCGTGACTAATTTAATAGTCACTGCCTTCACTATCAGGAGGAATTGCTGGGTCATACCAACGTTTCGTAGTCATTTCACTTTTCCGAAGAATATAAACCATGTACACGTTGTTGCATTTGTGCAACATAGCAACGTTCTATCGCCAGGAACAAACTATTCCGAAATAACAATGTTTTTTTGAACCTACAGAGTCAGAAGGATATTTAGCATAGCGTAAGAATTTTTTTTTGTGCTTTGTCTTATGGAGAAGTACATTTACAATTTGTAAAACTTACCTATATCATTGCTCGCGAGCGCGCGCAGCCTCCACCACTTTTGTTTTGGTAGAAGATGCGAAGGATTAGCACAGATTGCAGCACAAGGTGGTGCGTTTTACAGACAAGTGTTGCGGATATGCAACAACGTGTACAGGCAGCTCCAAACTGACTTTGCTTCGGTTTTTAACGTCGTTCATCAGAATGTTGCGTAAATGCAACAAGGTGCAGTAAAGGGTTAACCCTAAAGTCAGAAATTTTTTTTCGATGTTCTCTAGAATATGCTCCTTCTGTATGCTTAAAGCAGTTTCTGTAGACCGCTTTTTCTTAAACCCGTGTTGAAAGTCGGTTAGCAGGCTATGTTTTCGCGAAAAATTATGAATACGGAAGTTGACAATTTTTTCGAGTCCCTTTGATAGCACAGGAAGTATAGATACAGGCCGATAATTGCTAATATCATTTTTGTCACCTCCTTTGTGAACGATTACCCTCGCTACCTGCATATTACGCGGGAAAACTCCGGTTGACAGGGAAACCACCACCAATTAGTGCGTCTCTTCTACGTCATCGATGCCGCGCCGTGGGCGGCTACGAGTGCCGTAACAGTTAACAACTTCGGATTATTATAATCGCAGCGGGGCCCCTGTCCAATGCACCAAGCTTTGACATTACAGGCGCTTTGCATTTTGTTTTTACAAAAATACGGACGCCATAACCATGTAACCTTCACAAGTTGTATATATTTACTGCATCATAGTGACGCTGCGGAACATGAGATACGCTAGAGATATGAGCAGAGAAAAAGTTTATTAATATATAAGTAGTAAGAGGCAACCCCTGTGGTACTTCCGGCGATCTGTCTCTATTGGGTGCATTGTTTTGCTCGTCAACAGGTTTAAGAGCAAGCTGTCGTATATATACCTGCCATGGTGGAGTAGCTTTTGCCGTTGCGCTGCTAAGCACGAGGCCGCGTGATCTAATCCCAGACATGGCGGCCGCATTTCGATGGGGGGGGGGGGGAAATGCAAAAACCCCCATGTTCTGTGCATCGAGTGCCCGTTAAAGAGCCCCAGTAGGTCAAAATTAATCCGAAGTCATCCCACTACGTTGTACCTCATAATCATATCGTGTTTTAGCACGTAAAACCCCAGAATTCAATTTATATTATTGTGGCCTTTAATCTTACCGGTAAGCCGGGGCCCTTCTTGAAAGGATCCAGTCTTTAACATAAGGACTGAGCCCGGCAAAACAGGTCTGTCGTGTCGTAGTAAGGATAGGCCGGCACATGTGCATAGCCAGGCATGTACACGGGGGGGGGGGGGGGGGGGACAGCTTTCTCACCTCGAAATTACGTTGCATGCACCCCCCCCCCTTCCCACATCACCACTCCTCACAAACATTCCTAAAGCGCCGCCAAATCAATCTTGAGACTTAACAGCTATTTGGTGGTTAATACTTTGCTGCCTGCCTTTTTCTATCCTTTTGGATGGCGGTAGTTATCGGCGTCTTCTGGGGTGTGAAGGCCAGTTTTCTCATCGATTCGGTGCCTGTGCGATGAACTCGAGATGCTTTCATTGTCGCTGTCTACTAGCCTGCGATACTTGGGTGCAGCAGGCAGGGCGTAGTTTGTTGTTTTAATTATATTATATTTATTATATTTATAATTGTGCCTGGCTTGATCAGTGAAGACTTCTCTGTGCGAGTACGCGACATAAGGAAAAAACTGTGGGTTAGTGTAAAATCAATGAAAGATTCCGGTGCAAAGGTAGCGCTCGTTTATGATAAAGTCCGAATCAACGTAGAATTGTTTCAGTGAGATGAAGAAAAGAACTGCCGGGTACCTGTAAAGGCACAGACAATGCGAGTAAAAGCCAAAAAAACCAGCAAGGAATAGGACCACACCTACGCCCCTGACCGCCCCAAAAACGAAACAAATAACATTTGCAAACGTAAATGCGCGTAGTATGCTGAATAAGCTTGACGCACTAGAGTCTCTTTTTATCAGCCTAGAGCCTGACTTTATGGCGATTACAGAAACATGGCTGACAGATGACATACAGGACAAAGAAATAGCCCCACCCGACTATGTGATTGTGCGCAAAGACAGATTAACGCGAGGGGGTGGAGTGGCTTTACTAATAAATAAAAAAAACTCCTTTCACTGTCTTGCCAGAAGTCGAGAATGCTGAAGCACTTTTTTGCAAACTCAGTTTTGGTGCGACCACTACCATTGTCGGTTGTGCATACCGTAGCCCTTCGACTGATGAACGCGCAATGACATCATTATATCAGTATATGGAACTTCATGTACAAAAATCCCGGCTGATCCTTCTTGGGAAATTCAACCTTCCAGATATCGACTGGCCAACCATGTGTTATCGCTTTGAGTTGTTCAGAAATTGTTTTTTATAATATGCTTAGCTTTGACTTGTCACAAGTTGTCAACGAGCCGACACGTGTTCAAGGCAATGCATCCAACATTCTTGACCTCATCTTTCTGAGCAATCACTTTTCGATCGATAAAACTAACTTAGCAGTGCTAGATGGAATATCAGATCACAAATTAACATTATGCACTGCTCCCATTCAGGCCGCAACAAATCCTCCTATTTCGAAAACTAGTTATCCAGACTTTACAAAAGCTGACGACTCAAGCATAGTTAATTACTTAATTTTGGAGTATCAGTCATTTGAAGAAGTCGCCAATTCTTCAGACACTGATATAGACGCATTATGGGAAAGGTTCAAAGCCATTGTATCCCACTGCATCAATAACTATATACCAACAAAAACCAAATGGATAAATAGAAATAACCCATGGATAACACGTGATGTCATTCATGCGAAGCGCAAAGTGAAGCGACTAAGGAAATTGCTCGAGACAAAAAAAGGCCCTCAACATAAACGTAAACTCACGTGTGCTGTCAATTAAATGAAAGCAAAAATTAGTACAGCGAAAGCAGATTTCTTTTCAGTTACGCTTCCTAACTTTTTAAAACATTCCCCTGGAAAGTTTTGGAAGTATCTTAGCCCCAAAAAACAAAGCAGCACTCTCAATTCTCCGGAACAAAATTGAAGTTTTGCAAATTCATTAAATACATACTTCCAGTCTGTGTTCACTATTGACGATGGTCGCATTCCTGAGGTGAATCATTACAACCAGAGACCGCTAGACATGCCAACGTTAACTGAGTCAGGAGTGCTCAACTTATTGCTATCAATAGACACAAAAAAAGGAAACGGCCCGGACAATATTCCCAACATTTTTCTTCAAAGATATGCCGAAGTCAACGCGAAATACCTACACCTAATATTTAACAAATCCTTATCAACATGTAGCCTTGCAAAGGAACGGAAAATAGTGAAAGTAATCCCCGTTCATAAAGCAGGAAGCAAAAGTGATGTCGGTAGTTACAGAACAATATCGCTAACGTCCACTGTAGGCATATTATTAGAGCACATCATATTAAAGCATATCACGAGCTATCTAGAGCAAGCACAAATATTATCGCTTATCCAGCATGGTTTCCGGCGGGCAGTTTCAACCATAACCCAATTACTTGAATTAACGCATGACTTATCCCAAAGCATTGATAATCAAAAACAAGTTGACTTAATAGCATTTAATTTTTCTAAGGCGTTTGATTGAGCAACCCATCAAAAACTAATTAGCAAACTGAAAACAACTTGAGGCAATGGATCTATTGTCAAATGGATTGAAGATTACTTAACCAACCGGTTTCAGTATGTTGTTGTGAACAACGAAATTTCTTCCATTGCGAAAGTTACATCGGGGATGCCTCAAGGGTGCGTCCTTGCTCCCACTTTATTCCTTATTTTTATTAATGATTTACCCTCTAACATCCGCGTTAAAATAAAGCTTTTTGCCGGTGACTGTGTTCTTTATAATGAAATTAACTTTAACTCTATGAATGATCAGGTTGATTTAAACAGCACCCTTCATGATGTAGTGAAGTGGTGTAAAAAGTGGCAGCTGGAACTGAACATTAATAAAACTGCCTTTTTATCTATAACCGGCAAAAAACATAGGTCGGACTTTGAATACACTATCAATAACATACCACTCACCCGAGTTCATGAGCATAAATATCTTGGCTTGATCATTTCACATGACCTAAAATGGGAGTCGCATATTAACAGTATCATCCCGCCTGCTTTAAAACGGCTGTTCTTCCTCAGAAGAAGACTTCGAGATGCGCCACGGGAAATTAAAATGCTATCATACAACGCATTTATTCGCCCAGTTCTCGAATATGGTAACACTATTTGGTTTACTTATACACAACAGCTTATTAACAAACTAGAAGGAGTGCAGCGAAAGGCAATTAGATTCATCTTTAACAAATACAAGAATAGTGACTCACCCACCCAACTGCTAAAACAAGCCTGTATTCCTACTCTGTGAAACCGCGCCAAACTAGCAAGACTAAAATTATCGTTCCAATTAATACACAACGCATTACGAATAAATACTTCGTTGTATATATCCCTAGCTGGCATCAGACCTTCCCGCCATAAGCATTCACTAACACTTAAAGAATATGCATTTCGCACTGACTGTTTTAGATATTCGTTCTTTCCTCTTGCAATAAGAGAATGGAATAGCCTGGGCCCCTGCATAACGACTAACACATCGTTGCCGAAATTTATAACTCTTGTAGAAGAACTTTTGCGCAATAATTAGAATATGTTAGCCGGAAATAACACACCACTCACGTCGTTGCATAAAATAAAATCTCTATGAGCATTGTATTTGCCTATGCAATTTCACCTCTTTTTGCCAAATTCAATGTACCATTCATGTTTTATTTCCTAGCATATGTGTACATCTGCTTCGTGTCGATTGCAAATGTCATTGTTGTAATTATGTAAACCTGTCTTTATCGCTATTTGGGATTATATAATATACGCCCAACCTGTAAAAATCCCACTGGGATCGACAGTATCTGAAATAAATAAATAAATAAATAAATAAATAAATAAATAAATAAATAAATAAATAAATGCCCAACACAATCTGTATGTCACCAGCTATTGGAACGGTCGCGCGCATCGCTGTTGCTTCGTTAGTTCAACCTTCCTTGTTTAGACTCAGCTAGGGACCAGGAAAGGGATTCTGTTCGTAGTGAGTTGTTCTGTATGCTCGCAGAACGAATTGCCGCCGGAGACAGTTGCGCTTAACTGTTCTGTTTGCTTCCTTATTTCCTCGAGTGACGGCTGGCCGCGACGATGGCAGATCCTCGGAACCACATGCCCGTGATATGGGCTAGATAAGGTAGGAAATAAAATCGTGCGAGACATCGTCCATCATCAAACCCTGCAATAACCCTTAAACCCATAAGCAATATGCATGTCACCCATTACCTCGTCTCGTTTTTCCCTAATTGTACAGCACTTTTCGTGTAAAATTGGCAACTGGAAACAAGAGTGTCAAGGAGTTAAGAAATTAAGCGATCTATTAAGGGAGAGAGCCGAGGCACCAACCAAACAGGAAGGAAAAGCGAAAATTAACAAGTTTAGCCGTTGTATGTGTAAATAGTTATGTGCTAACATCTTTTTATTTAAAATGAAAGTAGAGAAAGTGCCGCCGGAAGTGGAGGATGTTTCCATGTGTTTTGAATGACGGTTCTACCGTTATGAGTCTAACCGCCTGACGGAGCCACTTCTCTGGGGTGCTTATGTGGGTGTTTTTCTAATCTTCCGCCGTGGGCGCAGTACGTCTAGAACCGTAGCGTCCTGCGCTCTACGCAGTTGTGCGGCTCTGGCGGCCACGCATCGTTACGCAACTTCCCAAATAACGATACGACTCGGCTTTGGCACTTGGTAGAGCAGCAACCGAGGGATCCAAAAGAGCTGGGATTGTTCCGCAAATATATATTTCTTTACAATTATTCCAGAGCCAATTCAAAAACGGTACTAGAAATCTTTATTTTCACTTTCGCTTGTTTACTTGTTCTTGGCAGTGTTCTTCCTGCGCAAGTCCATTTGATGTGGCTCCTTGTTTGTCAAGTAAAGAAGAGATGTATCTCACAGGTGGTACCTGTGAGGTACATCTCTTCATCATCTCTACAGGTACATCTCTACAGCCGAGCGGTTGCGCCGCACTTGCAGACTTGCTGCAGTTCCCGGCAGCCATATTGAGGGCGCGGAGGAACGTAGGGCGCCTACTGATGGTCGCACCGATAACTGACAGGCGAAAAAGGCAACGACACTCTATTATTTATTGCTACGTCACCAGGTGCGGACAAGTGGCTACTTTTTCGCGTCATTTCTCACCAACGAGCCCCAGAAATGAGCAACAGGCAGTGCTTGTCACGGACGAGAGCCAGGGCACTTGAGAACTCAAATGCTGTTAGGAAGAAGCAGAAGCTAGAAGCTATTGCCAAAGAACAAAGCAGAATTGACGAAGGCTGCTCCCCTTATGCTCCAGGGGAATATTAGTGACCATACATGAGCAATCGAATGGACGATACAATAACCGAATGGAATAACTTACCCATATTGCTTCTTATTAACGCTGAGAGCATCGAATGCGTTGACAGCTGAACATTCGACAGTTGGAAATTTTGTTTACTTCTTTTTTATCTTGTTTTGGCGCAGTGTTTCTGAAATTGTTATCTTTTATTTTCCTGCAATCGTTCCATCATAATTAGTCGTTATTTTGTTTTGCTACTCACGTACTCTTGCATTTCCTTGTTGTTTTTCTTCCCTGTACTTCCGCCCCTCCTGCAAGGGCCACTACAAGGCCTGCAGTATATTCTAAATAAATAAAAATATTAATGGGAGTAAAATGACACGATTCTAAACTTCTGAAACCCTTTTTTTTTCAATTTGCGTTTTTTCACAGAAGTTCGCGTTATCGAAAGCCATCATTTTCGTACTAGACCAATCAGGCTTATTTGAAGGACGTTTTCTGGGGTGGAATTTTGTGCAGAATGCTACCGTGGACTCATGTTTCTAGTTTTGATGAGAAAGGGTCAAATGGCCCACTGAGCAAAAAAGCCTGCATCTGTCGTCTGTAGCAGTGAAACGGCACCTAAACTCGCACCGCCATTGGCTGGAACACCACGTCACGAGTGCGCCTCGACGGAGCAAAGCGAGCGATAGCGAACACCTACTCAGCGCACGAGGTTGCGTGAGGGGGCGTCGCCGCGACGACATGTCACACTCGCTTTTGCTCTCGGAAGCCGGCGCACGGTTTGGCACGGTCCGTATCTCTCCCTTTCACCCCTACTGGGCTTAGCTGTTGCGCGCGCCTGCCGGCCCTGGTGGCCGCTGCTTCTCCCTCGGTCTCTGGTCGCGCAGGACGTCAGTGGCAGGCGGCGTTGGCACCACACGCTGCTTGTTGGCGCGTGCAGCACGAGCCGCTATGGCGTATGACTCGCAGCGTAAAAAGGAACGCTCAGCGGCGTTCAGGCGGACATTAATGCTTTCCCATTCGCAACTCATAAGCGCGCAGGTGTGCTCGGATTCGTTACACGTTCCTTTATTCGAAAACTTGAACATTTTAACGGCAGGTGCAAGTGCAATTTTAGCGGTACCAGCTACGCAATCTTTTAACAAAAAATAGTTAGGTAGAAGAAAGTGGCCAGCCAGTAGAATAGCATGGGCCTTCCTCATTGTATATGAGGCAGAATAATGCTAAAAAAATTTATCATTTTAGAACGACAGTTTCTGTGACTAACGATAGTGACTTGAATATTTGAAGATTATAAACTCTTCGAAAAATTGTTCAGCAGTATTAAAATTTGGCAGCTCCAACTTGTTTCTCTAAACATTCCCTCTAAATTTCATTAAAGATAAGTACGCTATTAAAAAGTTCACTTACACGGGTAGTTCCCCCCTTTAAGCTTAGCTGTACGGCTCCTATCTAAATGCATTACAAAGGATAAATAATTTTTTCTTTGCAACAACAGCACCAAATTGAATTATGTTTGTTGCACTAAGAAAACGCTGAATCTAGTAATTGTTAGACCTGGATTTTAGATTGAAGCCATCAATTTTTTTATAAAAATTGCTGACACTTGAAAATATTTAGAAAACTAAACCATCAACTTCACAACTCTCTCTCTCTAAGCAATGAAAAGTGATATCGCAATTCTGTGTGTTGCATATGTGTGTACATATAAACCGGACAAAATTGATGTATATGACGTGCTTCTTGAATATGTGAGTAGGACGTTTGCAAAACCCCTGTAAACATTGTAAGAAGCTCATGTAAGATATCAATTAATATATTATGTTTGTCCGCTTTGGACGCTTTAATTGGTGCACATTGTAAGCTTCACGTTTAAACTTTTTTTTAGAACTTGCAGTTTTTCGGCTATATTTGTGAAGAACTTCGGGACTTAAATTGAAATTTTACTTCAAACAGTCTCTACAATTTAACTTTCTCTCTCAAATAGAACAAATTTAATTAAAATTGGCCCAGGCGTAATCTCAGAAAAGCGTTTCTGCGTTTTACATGTATTATAATAGGCGGCATCGGAGTTCGGCTACAACGAGCAGTGTGGAAAGACTACACTCGGTGGTTGCGGTAATCAGGTGCAACGAGCATTGCTTCCAAGAAGATTCCAAATTGCAAGATTTACTTAAAATTTATTAAAAGCACAGTACGTCGCACAACTTGAAACCAAACAGTGAGAATAAACCCTATTATCGAAGAAACGCGACACAGTTGCTGTTCTTGTCGCTTGCTGGTGGTGACTTACGTGCGCCTGCTTTCGCCCGTAAGACGCCGCAGGTGCGTACGACGGCCTCGCCGTGTGGTTAAACGTTTTAGTCCATTTGAGGCCATTGCTTTCTTGTCGAGGGGATTCTCCGTCTGTTACGTGCGTCGCATGCATGCGGTCGATGTGAAGGTCATTGTGGCTCTGACTGCGCAATCCCGAGCATTTGCGCTCTGGATCACAGAGCTGGTGGGATGCTGCTGTATCGGGGTTCGGCTCCGAGTCCCGGGAAGTGGGACTGGCTGAAAGAGTCGAGCTGTGGCAGACTTACCCCAGTCAGACTGGAAATACCTTTTCAGCAAATGCGCTTCGGCGCTACGGGTGTTGGCTCCGCGCTGCCAAGAGGAAAATGAAAGCATCATTTGAAATTCATGGCAGTGTCGACCGGTGAATTAGCACGAATATTATTTGTTTATTTATATTAGGCAATATTTGCAAGACAAAATTAACATCAGTGAACACAAGATGGCATTGCATCCAACATTTGAGCGAAGTGTTGTGCGTTCAGAAGTGCTGAAAACGGAGAAGCGTTGGACCTTGCAACGCAAGATGGCTTTCAATAGCAGAGGAGAAATGGTGGTTCCCATACTTACGGACGCTTATGACCTATAAAATATAAAATAAAGAAAAGAAAATATGCAGTTCCAACGCACATGTTGCGATCTATGAGACGCGAAGCCCGATTGTTCATTTTTTATTCAGTGAAAACCCGCAGTGGCCAATAGACATTATTGCGCGGCTTGTAAACGCAGAACAAGACTTATCAACAGAGTTTTGGTTCACAAATTCCTACGGTAACAAATTCTATTACTTCATGATTCTCAGGAAAAAAAATAATAAAAATTGTAACAGATCTGTACTGGGGAGTTACTCCTGCGTTTTGAAAGCGTGGTTTCTTTGGGGAGATATGTAATGAGGCGGTTGTAAGTGCGACGGAGCCAAGATTCCGCTTTGGTTATTATCCGTTTTACACAAGCGTATAAAATGAAGATTTTTACGACGTTTGCAAAGAGGAACCGAGCATAGCTCTTTGATATTTGTTGCGCTGTCATTCCAGCTGCACCGTCGCAGAACATATCTTGCGGCATTATATTGTATTCGCTCCAACGCTTTATTAACAGCCTCCTTGACGCGGCTCCCCACATGCTTCAGGGCCCTCTGGAGGAACGCAAGTGAAGCACCGGCTCTACAAACAGCGCTGCCAGTGTGCTCATACCGTGATCCATGCTCACAAAATAACACCCCAAGATACTTAAAGTCGATTCCTGTCGGATAATTTGTTTATATCAGCCAAATGCAAATCTTTATAGTTTTTTTTTTCATTAAAGTTAACGCGTACACACTTATCAGCGTTCAAAATTGTTTTGTTCGATATACACCAGTATACAGCGTTAGTAAAGCGGTGTTTTTATTCATTGCTACGCTAAGTGGGTTCGACGAATGCACTCCGAGGCAAGCGGCTTCTACAGCATCAACTAATCCTTAATAAATGTATATGACCGGGCTAATTCGTAATCCATCATAACTGGTAATCCATGAGCACTTGTGTTCGTTCATTCATTCATTAATTCCTCCGTCCGCTGTTGCGCTGTTGTCGTAATCCTCAACGCAGACAGCCTGCGGATGACAATAACAGCGAAATGCACTCGCTCAATGTGACACTAAATTCACATGCCTGACTGTGGCATTAGCTTTCTTTATTTTCCTTTGTGATGCCATACTCCCAACATTCCCTATGATCTCGTAGGTTCACGGAGCATAGGATCGCGACAACCTGGAGCCGTTTAGAAGTTTCATCTTAAATGTACTTAAGATGCAAAGTTCCGTTTTGTCATGGCCGTTCAAATATTTCGTCGTGAAGAGAGCATTTGCCGCGAACATGCAGGTCTTATTGTTTAATTAACTGAAAGGAATGCATTTATTCACCACTTGGCGGATATCGGGTTGAAATTAGTCGCTTGACTTCCCACGAGCAAATGCTTCAATATGCTGTACACCGTCAATATGCTTCAATATGCTTGAGTACACCGTCTGAAAATTTACACCTGAGTAGCTGCACATTATGTTGCAAATTCACAGTATTTATTTAACGTCTACGACTAGCGACTAGCTCATTATCAGGTTACGCTGAACTGTATCTTGAGGTATGGATAATTGCATTCGATTTGCAGAACTCTACGTTTCCATATAATTGTGCCTTGAATTATCGAGGTATACCTATTTAGAAACAAATATAGATATTACTCTTACTAATGTCATTATTTGTCAAATGAAAATTTATACCATAACGGCTATACCGGTAAAAAAGTTGGTTGTTAACACGAACACTGCAAGAAGACTTCTCAATTCATTTGATGTCTGTAAAGGTCCAGAATATATTCTTGATCTCATAATGGCAGGTAGCTCATGCATCGTGACCCGGTCAACGCGTCAGTAAACAATTTCCGTACAAATGATAGCGTTACAATTTATACTTATTAAGAGTTCGTTAAATGCGACCAACAGTTTCCTACTTGCACCTGCACAGATGCTGCCATCGACTCATGGGCAAGCACTTGGTCTCGTTACTGTACTTGTCCAACCTCTGGACGAAAACAACTCGGCGGGCGTCGTACGTAGAGTTCCTTATCTTTCCGTATACCTCGAAGTGAGCCATCGGGGTCGTGGTTAGCTTCAATCGGAACAGCACCTTGCCGGCAACATCACCGCCCAGGACCTCGGCTTCGTCCACAGATGCGAGGGACCAGAGGTGGCAGAGACGCGGGAAATGAAACCCGGCTTTAGCGTTGATGTACGCCACACCGAAACGCCCAAGCGCCTCCGTCTGCGCGGCATTCGCCACACGAGCTCGGGCGCCGAGGCAAGCGCAGAAGTGGTCCGGAACGAACGCGTCGCCGCAGCTCCTCTGCGCAGGCACCGGGCCCACCAGGCTGAGGCCCTTCAGTGTGGGCTTGGCGCGCAGCAATGGAAGATCGGCCAGCGAAAGCAGCGTGGCGTGGAAGTCGTACGCCGTGACGAGCCGACGCTGGTTCACCTCCAGCTGCACGGCAGCTTCTGGGTGGTCACGCAAGAACCAAGCTGGAAGCGCCAGGAAAGCGAACGGTGTTAAGTCCTCGTGGCGACCAGCTTCGGTCAGCCGGATAGAGCCGTAGCGGACGCCGTGGTCGCTGAGGAAGAGCAGGGCCGTCCTCTCCAAGATACCCAGCGACGCTAAATCCCTGAGAAAGCCCTCCAGCGGATCGTCCAGAATGGTGAGGTGAGTGTGATCCTCATGCGGGACGTCACTTATCCAGACGTACGCGAAAAACTTGTTCTCCATGCTGAGCACGTCTCGAACGTAGTCCAGGTAAACGCCAGTCTTTAGCCTCGAGCCGGCGCAGAATGATGACTTCTCCTCCACGTCTATCGCCAGGGCGATGGGCCTAGGGTAGTGGTCGGCAGGCGGATTCACGAAGCCCTTAAGATCCGGAAATGTGAACAGGCCAGCGTGAGCCATTTCCTCCAGAAAAAGAGTTCTGTAGCCTCTCGTACTATATGCGCTCCACAGGTGCGGCAGCGAATCAAAGTAGGCGTCTTGGTAGATGCTGAGAACATTAGGACCAGACAGACCTGTTAACAACGGCATTTGGTTCGGAAACGAGTTTTCTCCTACTTTGTTGTAGCCGAGGAATTCGAATGAGTTCAATTCGGTCATCAAGTAGCGCCGCGTCTTTTTCAAGCGACGGTTAAAATTTAGCCTGGATGTAGAGTCTAGCCCTAAAACTAAAATGCTTAGTTGACCAGTATATGAAGCCTGGTCTCCTTTATTTTTACGCGGCATCATAAAATACTCCTTGAAGAGGGCGGTGGAATTAGTTCCGCAAGAAACTTCGACGTACTCTCCACTCAGCACTTCTCCAAATCTTACCGGCTGCTGCGGTGTCTTGAAGTAGAGCTTGTCCGGAGTCATGGCTCCCGTCTGCCTCGAGATCTCACGAGAGGCACAAGTGAGCTGCTCGGCTACGAGTCCGTACCGTTCGTGAAGCAGGTGTCTGTCCAGCATAAGGGTGCTGCCGGAAAGGTACACGACCGCTGGTTTCGAGCACAAACTTTGCGATGGGGACCGTTCTACGAGGGAGACCAAGCGCATCGTCCAGTGGAACGCGCTGTACTTTGGGAATTTGCAACCGGGAAGGTCTAGGAGCAGACCGCTGTAGTGCAGTTCCATTCGCGAGAACACGCCGCGCATGTAGGACACCTCCACTTTCAGGGTGACGGACACAAAGGCACAATATGCAATGCCATAAAAGATAGCCTTCGTTCGGCGGCGCATGCTGACGCTGGTGCTGAGCTCGAAAACCGTGGCGCATACCCACCAGGGAGATGGCTCACACAGTGTGAAATCAGGCTATATACTGACGCCAAGATTTGCAAAGAA